>NW_028317809.1:4318653-4633269 GCF_062004578.1 Staurois parvus | reverse complement strand
AAAGTTGTCATTACCTACCTGTTGCATTTATAGCTTACTGATACACTCTGATATTAGCAACAACTTCAAAGTGAGTTTTCTCTTCCAAACCACATACCTTTTTTGCAGGCTTCTTGATCAACATCAGTGCAAAAAACCAATAGCTTCTGATTGTAATTGTAGCCAGATGCTGGCTATATCATTATACCTTTTTAGGGACATTTGAAAATGAAACTATGATTAATCCTTTCCACCCTAGTGCCCAGTTCTGGAACTGCTACATCACTTCCTGTTAGCAGAGTGGATCCAGTTGTTCTGACAGCAGAGGATCTTGGGATCTGTAGTCCTATAGCCAATACATATTGTATTTCAGAGTACTGATTGAATTACAACTACCAGAGAGCTGGGGAACCAGAAGTTTTCTGGGAGAGCAGACATATTCCACAGCAAGGAACTGACTCTCTCTCTTGGTGTGGGATTCAGAGCTGAACACAGGGGGACTGCTGTTCTCCTCCAGAGACAGATTGTTTACCTACTACTGCGGGACTCAGTGCACATCTATTCAGCACAGCAGTGACACTGATTGCCACACTGGGATCACATCAGCTTCTCTGCACAGGGACTATCACTATCCGGTCTTGACACTGACATCCCTGTTCACTGTGCTGACAGGCCATCAGGCAGCAGCTCTGCACATCCCTGCAAACATCCAGGAGCCTGAGAAAAAACTCATAGTAGGCTATTCATGGGATTGGTGAGCAGGCAGATGTCCAAACTCTTTCGGTCATTACTCTAAAGACACTGCATGCAGACACCTTTACACCTCAGTATCAGGAGATTTTTGCTTTAAACAGTACCACAGCCTATCTGTTCAACTTAATTGTATTTCCAGTATTCACTACTGTTTATGGGCCCCAGTGTTGCCAGCAAAAGACAACAGACACCACCATATATGGAACTTTAAACATCACAGGACTCAAGTTGCAATCTCTAGTTAGAGGGACCTTGTCTCCTATAAAGCCATTATTATTCAAATTAGGATACTACTTTCTATTTATCTTGGAGTATACATTTATATAATTCTCTGCATCCACCATTGTGGTGCCAGTGGCCTAGAAGGAGTTGATAAGTCAACAAGCTTTTTCTTCACCTCTTACTGCTGGTGTTGAAGACTAATAGTTGAAGCTTACTACTCATGACTGTATAATTTGTTAAACGTTGCTATCTGATTATTCCTATTTTACCAGTGTTCTATTTTTATGTATTAACTGGGGTTGTATATCCTAAACCTATTATTCTTGTGGTCTACTCTTTTGAACAAGACTAATATAGAGGTGTTACTAAAAAAAAAACTGTGTGTTTTGCATTATTGTCCTATACTGTTGACATATGTCTGTCAGAGGTGTCGGAAGGCTTGCAAGGTTAGGGCAACCACTGAGGACAAGCAAATATCAAGCTGCCCCTACAGGGGTAGCACTACATAATAGTAAATACATAGGTATATTTAACATCTTCTCAGCCATTCACATATTCACATTTGGATAGCTCTGGGAACTGACCATAACAGGATCAAGGGACTGACATCATAGGGATTAGAATTGACTAACCACCACTAAACATAATGACTGACCAATGTTACAGCCTAGGAGTGAGCAGCACTTATTGCTATAACTGCAGCCATAGACTAACCAAGATCTCACAGGGATTGGTGGCCACCACTAGACACAGCAAAACACTGGAATGGCCATCACCACAGCCTGGAAGTGCCAACCATCAGATCAAATGCCTGTCCAAGGCTAGGGTATGGCCAGGGATCAGCCATAACTTTATGTAAGAAATTATCAGAACCACTGAAGACATAAGGGGCATTATCAAGCAAATAAGTGACACCAATGCAAATTAGGCTGCTTGCCAATAAAGCCTATGCAGCAGTGTTATTTGTATTTGTGAATATACTGCTAAATTTAAAAGCGAGGGGACAGATTTTAATTCTGAACAGATGTACAAAAATAGGAAGGTGTGTGCATCAGGTTTCATTCTGTTGCAGAGCTACTTTAGAGCAGTTGAAGGAGGAATTTATGAAACAAAGTGTAACCTTGTAGGAACTCTCATGCTCTACCTAACTGCTTCTGTTTAGTATTGCTTTGCTGTGTGATAGGATTGATAAGTGTTTATTGCAGGGGCGGACTGACAACTCATGGGGCTCCCGGGCAATAGGGGATCATGGGGCCCCTGTGTCCTTGCCCAAACTCAAAAAAGCCTATGAAAAAGGTACCAGGGGCATCTCATGGGGCCCCCTACTGACCCCGGGCCCTCGGGCAGTGCCCGAATTTCCAAATGGTCAGTCCGCCCCTGGTTCATTGTGGAATTTACACTTTTTGTTTGTTGAAGAAGCAGTTAAAGTAGAGTTCCACTCACCTGTCAAAAAATAAAAGTCGCCATCTACAAAAACTGTAGCTGCTGACTTTTAAAAAACAGCCAATTACCTGTCCCTCGGTCCCGTGGTGTGTCTCCCGCAGCTCGTTTCAGCAGCCATGCTAGATTCCAGGAGGCCGGCGTCTTCAGTGTGGGCACCCGGCTGTGATAGCTTGCGGCTTCACAGCCGGGTACCCACTGCGCATGTGCGAGTAGCACTGTGCTTCATGAATGGTCCTGTAGTTTTCTGGGACCTGTCACGTGTCCCAAAAGACTATAGGAAGGGAAGACACCATTGCGTTTTCGATCACCTAGGCAATAGGAACGGAAATGGGAGCGGGTACCTGTCAAATTCAGGTACCTGCTCCCCCCCGTCCCCCAAAGGTGCCAATCCTTAATGGGGAGCGGGGGAGCAGTCCTTAAAGCGCAACTTCCCCTTTTGGGTGGAGCTCCGCTTTAAAGAATGTTTAATTACAGGTCTGCAGCACATGCAGTTATTCTGAATGATCTCAAACTGCTGTTATAAGCATGCTGCATCTGCCCATCTAAGATTGCCGACACAGACCCTGACACTGCTACAGTCATAAAAATGGTCACCATACTAGCATCAGTACATTACTAACAGCACCACAATCCCTGATAGAAAGGTGCTACCATCGAATTACCAATTAACAGTTCAGCTTGCCATCAACCATAACTAATTGTCAGGTAACACCTACACATTTTAAGCCACCTTTGCAAATGTCAGTGTGGCCCATTGCTTGTGCTGTAATGTAATTTACCCTTCTCCTGTATTTCATGCTATCAAATCCTAAAATGTAAGAGATCTTACTTTTATAGAAAGTTCTTACCGTGAATTATTAGCTTGATTTAATTTTCCTGGTTGTTTACAGTTTCTGTTTTTAAGCTGACTTTATATCACTGTCTAATGGTGAAGACATCTAAAGAGCCTCTAATGTTTGTTTCAGATATCATAGCTTTTTATGCTTTGTAGAGATACTGAAAGAATCACTTTGGAACTTACTGCTATAAATTAGACTAGTGTTGTAGTTGAAGAAATTCATTTTGTGCAGTAAATGTGAATTCAAAGCTTAGCATATCTTAATTCATTTTATCACATATTCCCTTCTGGATTCAAATTGGTATTTTTAACTACTTAAAATGTTTAGGAAATTGTATTGAAGAAAGCATCATCCTGTCAATGTTGAAGAGTTCTGATAGCAGCATATTGCAGTGGCATAATCTTTACCTTTAATGTCCAGTTTACATCTGCAAAATACATTCCACGTGCATTAAAACAAAAAGGTGCAATGTCTTACAGGTTTTCTTTTTTAAAGCATCCACAACATGAGTAGAAAAGCCTGTGCCCTGTGAGCATTCTGCAGAGACGAATCCTTGCTCTCTGTTTGGAAGCAGTGGTCTGTAAAGTTCTGACCTGTCCAATGCTGAGTCAGAGCTTAGAGCTCTACATCATACCATTTACTGATTTACTGTACAGCTAAGCACTATGATTTATCTATATTAAAGCAAAACACTTGATAAATGGTGTCCAAGACACTAACAAAGTACAAGACTTCTTTTTTTTAATTTAATCTTTTTTTCTCCATTATCAATATACAATATGTTTGTATATCCAAGACTTCTTTAAGAATAACTTGCGTGACTGTACAAAAGACTGACCATAAATGACCATAAGTAATATTGCTAGTGAAGGGCTGTCCCTGAGGTCCTAGATAGCACTAACATTTGCTCAGGCAGTTAGCAGTATTTTTTTTTTTTTGAACAGGGAGATTTTTTACCTTTTGGGATATCTCTCTGTAAATAGGACTAATCCATGTTTCTGCTTTGCAGCAGGGGAAAGAATTGAGTACCTCCCATGGGCCTCTATCTGATTTTGCTTAGGGCAAAATCAACACTCATTCTTGCCTTGAAACTATGGACACACAATTTATATGCAAAGCTTGGACATCCTATTACTGTAAATGCCTTGCTCCGTCTATGCCCTCCATTTCAGTGCCAGGTGCAGGCTGAGATTTGAAAATGAAAAACAAGTATTTTTACAATGTTTGACAGAGATGTTAAAGTTTCATAATTATAATTGTTATTTTGTAGTCTTAAACTTGTCTAATGCAGGGGTCAACAACATTTGTGAGCATACTGTGCTGAAAAATGTTTGTAAGAAAATGAGTGTGTCAGATCTGTAAAACAAAATGTCTACTTTACATACGCAATCAAGAAAAGGAATATTCAGTAAGAAAAGTGTGGTGCTATAAACTAATAATAACTTCCTACATTGGTGTCAGTGTCTGCAGTAATAACCCTGAGCAATGGTGTCAATGACTGCAATAAAACTTCCAATATTGGTTTCAGTGTCTGTAATATTAACCTTCAGCATAGGTGTTAGTGACTGCAATAATAACCCCCAGCACTGGTGATGGTGATTGCAATAATAAACTAGAGCACTGGTGTTAGCGACTACAAAAATCACTGTCAACACTAGTGTAAGTGATTGCAACAATTACCCCCAGCATTGGTGTTAGTAATTCAGTTAGTTACACTTTCATAAAGAGGGGCAGGCTGAATAGAAGAGAAGCAAAAAGTAGGACTACATAGGGCTGAATATTGGGTGTGATTTAAAGAGTTTGTTTAAGGCAGTCTGAGTATACCCTGAACACAATTGCCTTAGTCGTTATACCAGACTACCGAGTAACCAGCAACTTTTGAAACAACAAACAACTGGTCAGGAGTATATAAGATACAGGACAACATAAAAATTGCAGTTTTTAAGATTATGTAATAGTGAATTGCTGGCCAATGGAAAGGAAGAAAATGTGCTGGCATGGGCAGGCAGTGGGAGAAAGAAAAAAAGGTCCTGCTGTTGGTGGACAGTGTAAGGAAAATGCCCAGCGTTTTGATCAGTGGGAGGAAAAAAGCCCAGCTGGGAGGGAGAGGCAGGGGTATAATCAACCTAAAGCTCTCCCTCCAATGATAATACTCACAAAACCCCATTATTCTCCTCGCAGAAACATTGAACTGCAACCCAACTGCTCTGGCAGACTACACACCTCTTCCCGTTATGTATGGGCACAGTGATTCTCCTGTCTTAACAGCCATTTCCTGGGAGTTACTTCCTACTCACCCAATACACCGCTGCTCTTCTCTCCTCTCTCATCAACTCAAATCTCAGTCCCTTGATCTTTCTTTGCAGAAACTATGGGCTAGGACTATGTCTGCCTTGCCAATCATGCTCTGGCTCCCTCCTGTCCTGTAAATCAGATATCGGGAGACATGACTCTTCCTTGCCCCTTCCCCACTGAGAAATGTTATTTCATTGATTACACTATCTATGAATGGTAGAGAGAATCCTGTGACTGATCAGAGTCTCCCAACTCACAGACTGTGTTACAAGCAGAGTAATCGATGAAAAAACTCTTCTCCATGGAGGAGGAAGAATGGGGCATGTCCCTGTTGGCCCATCTGTACTGCTGTTTTGCCTGAGGACCAAAAGCTCATACCTACTGCAGCGCCAGAAGTTAAGGGCCAGACAGGACAGGTATCCCTGCAGTGAAGATTTCTCAAGGATCCAACTGCCTGAACAACATGGTTCATATTTAATTACAGGCAGTGATGTGACTAAAGCTGTAGGTTTTTTTAATCTAAACTTCAGGTTTACAATGGAACTAAAGTCAAAAATACTTACCTCTGTTGCAACGGTCCGATGCCAGTGGGGTCCCTTGCCGGTGCTGGCATCTTCTCACTGGCTTCTTCTGGGTGCTGGTCTTTGGCAGTCTTGATTGCTAAGTGACACCACTTAACAGAAGCACACGGGAAGAATGGGTAGGTTACATAGATCCCTTGTACTGTGACTACAGAGGTGACAATAAGGTCAGCTAATGTGTGAGTAGAAAGAGAGTACTCTAGGTTGTATGCAACTCAGTTCTTCTGTAGCTCCTCCAGGATTTAAGTCTGTGGTCTATAAAAGTCTGTAGAATTTTTTCTTTTTCATGGGTTATGAATTTCACCTATTTATTCCTAATTATTAACTTATTCTCATTGGTAAAAGAAAAAAAAGAAGGTAAAATTGCATACAATACCTGACACAACACTTTTAAATGGGTGTTTTACTCTAACAAGCAGTTCTATGTTCCAAGTAAAATAACCAAACAGAAATAGAAAGCTCAAGATCAATAGAGGCCTGAGTGAAAATAACAGACATAATTAACTGCACCAAATGAAAAAGAAGGTAAGTCAACAGACCTTAAAACGAACTTTGCAGTAAAAGGCAGAATCAGGGTATAAAATTGCCTTATAATAGTAGTTAAAAAAAAGGATCTGTTGGGAAAAAAAGTCAGAAAATATGCTTATCTTATCACCTGCTTCCGCACTGCAGTGGGTGATGTCACCATCCTTCAGCCGAAATCCTGGCCATGCTGAATATCCCAAATCACTTGAGATGATGCTACAGCACAATGCAGGACTATTTTCTAATGAGATTTGGGAAGGATGGGGACACCACCCTTGACTTGGATCCATAGTAGAAGCTGGGCTTGGGTAAGTATATTTTATATATATTTTTTTCCTGCAAGTTCTTTTTTTTTTTATCATATGGTAATTTTATATGAGGAAAGGAGGCTTGATGTAAAGGGCAGACCCTATCTTTTTGTGCAAGGTCTGTTTTAAAAAAAACAAAGGCAAAGGCAACCCTTGTTGAATTGTAACAAAACCACCTCTAAACCAATCAGACAAAAATCCAAGCAAGTGTAAACAAGTATGCTAATGATATAACAGTACATTGCTACTATGCTGGTAGGTAGATTTTTTTCTTAGGGTCAGTTCACACTACATTTGCTTTTTTTCTGCATCCAAAATGCACAGAAAGTAGGTTATATGGTTGTCAATGTCATAGTTCACATCAGTGCTTGCAGTTCCAGTGCGTTTCAGTTGCAGAAAAAAAAGTACAACATGCTGCATGTCCTTGTTTAAAGTGAAGAAAAAGAGAGGGGAAAAAATGAACTGGAATGTATAAAGAGTGCACTGGAACGTGTCAAAAACATGCATGCAAAAACGCATCTGGACTGTGTTTCTATAGTGTGAACTGGCCGTAAATGAAACGTTTTTTTTTCCCCGTAAATATGCCATTGTGGTGGTGGTTGACTTAAAGCAGAGTTCCAGTCGTTTTTGTGTTTATTAGAAGTCAGAAGCTACAAAAACTGAGAGAAATCCAAACCCCAAATGCATAAAAAAATGCACTGCAACTGCATGATAAATGGAGCTGAAAACGCATGCAGCTCGCATTAAACACACAGCATGCACGCATCAAGCACATCTAAAGCAATTCAGATGCATGTAAACATGCAGTCAAAAATGCGCAGGATTGTGCAGTTTCTGGTGTGAATGGGCCCTAACAAAAATAAACAGCATGCGTGTAAAAATGTGAAAGTCACATCAAAAATTGCTGTAGGGTAAGCACTAAAATATTATGCTCACAAAAATACACTTAGCATATTCCCTTTAGAAAAAAGGGGGGGGGGGGTGTTAAAGCGGAACTTCTCCCAAAAGGAGAAGTTTCACTTGTTTGCATCCTCCCCCCTCCACTGCCACATTTGTCACTTTTTGGGAGGAAGGGAGAGCAAGTATCTGGTTTTGACAGGTACCCACACGCTCCAGTTAGATCACTGTGGAAACATATTTGCAGCTGAGGACTTTTATTTATTGGGGAGATACTGGAGTTCCTCTTTAAAGCTGAAACCAAAATGGAGCTATTCCCCTTTAAATAAATTCAGCATTGTATAATCTTGAAATGTTCTTTGAGGATGAAGGTTATAAACATAAGGGTGGAATGTTTCATGCCCTTTAACATGCTATCAGCGGAACACTGTAAAAAGCAACAACTTTATTATTGAAAGCCATTTGCAATTTCATAGTATAGGTTTGTTTGCAGTGTAGGAAGCTTTTTTATATGGCATCATAAATCTTGTCTACAGCAACCATGTTATCTTGCAGAGCTAGAGAAAAACAGATAACATTAAAGTAAAAAAAAACAAAAACAAAATGAGCTGGAGACTGAAAATAAAGATAGCCAACATATATGTGTATTTTAATAAAACCATCAAAATATTGCACAATATAGATTCAGGTTAAAGTAGTAAAAAAGGACAAAAAAAATCAGGCTGTCTTTCAGTATAGGATTTAAGAGACTGGTTTGGAAACAGGTGCAATGGACAGATGTATGGTTCTCTAGGGGAGGGAATGCTAAGATCAAAATAAAAGTAGGAAAGATACATCAAAGCCAAGTATGACCAGGTGCTACCTATACTACAAGTGCTTATGTTTAAGAACTGTTGAGTTACACAAGTATGCACCAGAGAATAGCAGAGTGGTGTAATAAAGTCACGGTAGGGAAATCAGTGCAGGGATAAAACGATCACTTCTTAAAATGATGTAGAAGAAAAATGGGATTATATGGCCAATGTATCATTTTAAAACGGCTCCTAGTGCTACAACTCTTAACTGCCCACAATTTTTACCGCAAAGAAAATATACTCCAGAGGCCTGCAGAGCAATTCACTGGAGTTTGCTGCACAAATGGATATACAGTATACAGTACAATGCTGTAGCTGGTTGAACCCTCATGCAGTAGTGTATTTAGATTTTGTGCTGCCCTAGGCAATACAAAAATGTTGCGCCCCCTCCCCCTTCCCAATGAGACTGAGAGCGTTCAATAAGTGTGTGTATGTATATATGATTCTCTCTCTCTCTCTCTCTCTCTCTCCCTCCCTCTCCCTACCCCCCCTTTCTTTCTCTTTCCTCTCTCTCTCCCTCCTCCCCCCCTCTCTCTTTCTCCCCCCTCTCTCTCCCCCCCTCTCTTTCCCCCTCTCTCTTTCCCCCTCTCTCTTTCCCCCTCTCTCTTTCTCCCTCTCTTTCTCACCTTCTCTCTCCTTCCCTTTCCCCCTCTCTCCCTCTTCCCTCTCTCTCTCTTCCCCCCTCTCTCTCTCTTCCTCCCTCTCTCTTCCTCCCTCTCTCTTTCTCCCTCTCTCTTCCCTTTCTCTCCCTCCCTCTCTCTTCCCTTTCTCTGCCTCCCTCTCTCTTCCCTTTCTCTCCCTCCCTCTCGTTTCTCTTCCTCTTCCCTTTCTCTCTCTCTCTTCCCTTTCTCTCTTTCTCTTCCCTTTCCCTCTTTCTCTCTCTCTCTTCCCCCTCTCTTTCTCCCTCTCTCTCTCTCCGTCCCTCTCTCTTTCGCCCTCTCTCACTTCCCTTTATTTCTCTGCCCTCCCCCCCTCTCCCCCCCCATTCCTCAGATCGTATGGGACCACACACACACACACACAAACCCCTCTCCAAGGGCTGCTGATCTTCAGGCAGCAGGAAGGGGGGGGGGGGTGTACAGTCCCATACGATCTGTCCGTGATCACTGTCAGTGTAATCTACTGGATGGATGACAGGAGGAAGAGCCCAGGGAATACATCACAGCTCACCTCCTCCGGCTCTTTCAACTCCGCCACTTCTCCTTTCCCTGCACCAGGCAGTCCCCTGGTCCTGGCTCGTCAGCTGCTGGTGGGAGAGGTACACGACCATCGCTCTGCAACTGACCTCCCCCACGCCCCACCACTTCAATCTTCCTGCTGTCCACTGCTGCTCAAAAGGTCTCATCTTCTGGTGGGCAGCGCCACCCCCCTAAAAATTGCTGCTCTAGGCCAATGCCTTGCTTGCCTCGCGGTAGATACGCCCCTGCCCTCATGGAGTGAGTTACATTTATAAAGATGTATGTATACATATCATATACATTTTTTTTATTAGGATTAGATTATTGGGTTGATAATTTAGGCAAGGATCAGTTTACAGATTTGCTAAATTGAAAGTACTTAAAGCTGTTGCTAACCAAATGCTGGTTACCTGGCTGTCTCTGGCCCTATAGGTTTCTGAATCACTGGCATGGAAGAAGAATGATTGTAAGCTCTAACGAGCAGGGCCCTCTGTTTCCCATTGTACCAAATTGTATTGTAACTGTTATGTCTTCCCTCATTTTGTAAAGCACTGCACAAACTGTTGGCGCTATATAAATCCTGTATAATAATAATAATAATAATAATAATGCTACTGAAGTTAGGAAAAAAAGGCTAATCCAAACTGTTGATATGGAGAAATATTCTGGGTCAGTGATTCAAAGTGCTGAAACCTTTGAATCAATGCCATGCAACTTGCTTTTTCGTTAATGCTTGCCCACATGTTTTTTCTCAGTACTGGTTTACTTTAGGATCTGTCCAGCTAATGGTGCAGCAATTGGCTTAAAGTGGACCTAGGCTCCTGATCAATCTTATTCTTAGGGACGTCTCTGTGTGCACGCTGGTATTGCATCCGAGTGTCCCTACACTGCTTGTAGTCTAGAAGCCTATAGTGGCAAATCATTCCCCTTTTCCTAATAAATTGATTGACAGTAGATGGAGCTTGCACTGTCCAAGTGACTTGTTCCTTGTGACAAACTCAATGTATGCCCTCTCCTACCTGGAAGTTCAGGGAAGCAGCGTTGAGTGATCAGGAGCTGGTGGCTTTAAAGTTTAAATGAAGTAAAAGTTTATAAAATACAATACTAAAAACCATTTGCCGACTGCCTAACCTAGTTATATGGTGTCAGAGTGGCTCTCTTGCGTCGGATCACATACCTGGTTCGTAATCCAGCACTTCCAGGTAGGGGCGTGTGTGCGCGACCCAGCTGTGCTGTGATTAGACACAGCACAAGCCGATCAACAGGTGCCAGCCAATGGGTGACCACCGGCACATGCTGATTGGTGAAGAGAAAGACAGAACAGAGCTCTGCTTATGTAAACAGGGAGTAAAAAGCAGCACATCCCTCAGTAAAAGTACCACATAGTAAACACAAAAACACTGGTTAGGCACATTTTTAACGCTTTGATCGCCCTAGATGTTTAACCTCTTCCCAGCCAGTGTCATTAGTACAGTGACAGTGTATTTTTTTTAGCACTGATCACTGTATTGGTGTGACTGGTTTCCACAAAGTGTCAAAAGTGTCAGTTAGTGTCAGATTGTCCAATCACAGTCCTGCTATAAGTCACTGATCGCAGCCATTACTAATATGAAATAAATACAAATTCTAGTATATACACCATAGTTTGTAGACTCTATAACATTCATGTAAAACAATTAATATACGCTTATTGGGATTTTTTGCACCAAAAATATGTAGTAGAATACATATTGGCCTAAATTTATGAAGAAATTTGAGGTTTTAATTTTTTTTTATTGGATATATTTTATAGCAGAAAGTAAAAAATATTGTTTGTTTTTCCAAAAAAAAAATTCTTTTTTCATTTATAGCGCAAAAAACAAAAAACTCTGTGGTGATTAAATACTACCAAATGAAAGCTCTTTGTGGGGAAAAAAAATATAAATTTGTGTACAGCGTTGCATGACCGTGCAATTGTCGGTAAAAGTAACGCAGTGCCAAAAAGCAAAAAATGGCCTGTTCATGAAGGGGAGTAAATCTTCTGGAGGTCAATTGGTTAAACAAAGTATACTGTAAACAATATACTAGGGAATGTTTCCATGCATGAACAGAATGCACTAATGTAAAAGATATAGATTGTTTAATATGACTTTATTAAATTTTAACCAGGGCTTTTTTTCTTAGTGAATAGAAACCCCCACCTTCTGAATCATTTCTTGTCTCCACCTCCTACCCACCTCTGAGCACCATCCCTTAGTTCCATCCCCTAGCCACCTCCTAGTACCGCTCCTTATAGAGAATACACAGCCAAGTATAATTTTGTGGTGCTAAGTAATGTGTATGGAATCTGGTAATGATAACAAGAAAAGCGGTAAAATAGATTCCCTGCAGCCAGCAACAATATACCCCCCCCAGCAACAATACATCCTCCCCAGCAACAATGGACCTCAGCAACATACTATCACCTGGGGCGGACTTACCATTTGGAAACTGGGGCACTGACCGAGGGCCTGAGGTCAGTAGGGGGCCCCATGAGATGCACCTGGTACCTTTTTTATAGGCTTTTTTGAGTTTGGGCAAGGACACAGGGGCCCCATGATCCCCTATTGCCCGGGGGCCACATGAGTTGTCAGTCCACCCCAGCAACAATGGTGCCCCAATAGCAACAGCAGATCTCCCAGCAGCCAGTATCAATAGACTCTCCAGCAGCCAGCAACAATAGCCCCCCCCCCCCAACAGTAAATCCCTTCAAGCAACAATTTATCCCTCACCAGCAACCATAGACCACTATGCAAAAATAGATCCCCTCCAGAGACAATAGATTGGTAAAACAATCTGGAACCTGACTGGTTTCTGTGCTGATCTGCACCAGATTTTATACTCTCCAGCTTTAGTAAATAACCTCCTTTGTATATTCTGTGTAAAGTGCTCTTCCTGTTTTTGGATTAAAGGATAAGTTCACCTTTTGTAACATGTTACTTGTTACACCCATATTCAGAGTGCAACTCGTAATATGTCACAATTTTACCAGGCCGCCGCACCCGCGGTCCTTCGTAGTGACAGCTAGTAGAGGACCTTCTACCCCGCTAGCTGTCACAATCTGAAAAAAAATGCAGCCAAAAAAAAACTTAACATAACTTTTGCTTTGTAATTCTTTTAACATTTCTTCTTACATTTTTTTTTGGGCGGGGGGAGAATCACTATTTAGTTTTTATTTGCAGACAGGATATGTTTCCTCCCTTTTTTTTCTTTTGTTTTATAACATTTTTTGTGATTTGTTTTTTTCTGAGTGCCCAATTTTTTTTGTTTGACATGTTTTTTTGTTTGACTCTATACTGGGTTAATTTTTCACAGAGTTCTGTGAATGGGAAACTACAAGTCCTGCCAGCCTTTGTGCTGTCCACTTGTAGTTCTCAATGAACTACCATGGCACTGTTGAGAGCTGTAGTAGTTAATTGAGGTGTCCTGTCAGTGTGTATCTGCCTGCCCATATGAGGTACAAGCAGATACACTGACAAGTCTGTATGAGACCTGTATGGTACCCGTGATCTGCTGATCATGGGTGCAATGCTTTACAGGATCCAAGTAAACAAAATACTAAATGCACATTTTTTTACCTGCAAAAAAGATGTGCATTTATTGTTTTCTTTTATAAAGGTGAAGTTATCCTTTCATTTTCTTTTGGATTCATATTTATTTTTTATAGTATGTCCTGTATATATTGGTGGGTACAAAATGGTGGTGTGTTGATCCCAGATTTTAAGTGTTTTTGTGGGTTGTTTAAAATGTTATTATACCTAGAAATGCTTTACTGACGTGATATGTGCCACCCCTGGCAGCCCTGCTACTCTAGGCCAAGATCCATCTAGGATATTTTGCGATTTGAGGAAAACCAACTTGACACCCTTTTTCTAAATCTCTGATACTATAAAATACAGTATCACAAACACTTTTCCTTATGCCTGCAGTGGAGATATTGATTTAAAATGGTTGAATGAAGAAAGAGTAATATTACTATTTAAATGTAGGCACCATTGTTGCCGAGTACGCAGTGCTTGCCTGGCAGTGCTGTAGCCCTGGGTTTGATTACTTCTCGGAACTTGGTTGGCATGGAATTTGCAAGTTTTCTCTTTACTTAGGTTTCCTGCATTTTTCTTTATAACCAAGCTAACCAGTTCAGGGAGAGGGACTTATGTGAGGTCTATGTATTCTGTAAGGTGCTGTGGAATTTGCCAGTCCTATATCAATCAATAAAATAAATAAACCAAGGCAGTAGCCTGCTCAGTAAAGACTTGTTACTGTAATTAGCACATTGCTGTGTTCCTGGTTTCTGCTGTCAGTTGGACTGATGTTAGTACTTTGTAATTCTTCACTAAGAAGGTTTTTTTTTAATGTAACAGGCTGCCCACCACTGAAAATAGACTGTGTGTAGGAAGACAGAATGTCAGAAACTTTTTTGAGCATTTATTTGTGTGATATATTATTAGTTAAATAAAAATGAATCTATTTTAAAGAACATTGTGTACGTCATGACTTCAGTATTTAAGAAACAGCATAAAGCTTGCAATGGATGTGTTTGGAGATTACTTTCCTGCATCTCAAGCAGGGGGTTCTCTGATCACCACTTTACTGACAAAAAGAGTTTGTAGTAGATTGGACTACAGCAATGTCTAATTGAAAGAGCAGGGATACTATGCTTCCTGTATGAATGGAATTTACCTTTAAAACATGTTTTTGTTTTCTCTTAGGTTTTTGATCTTTTTTTGTTACTTCCTGCTAAGTTCTATTCTCCAAGACTAAATAACAAGTAATATATACAAAACACTTAAAGCTGAGTTCCAGCCATTTTATGTGTTTATTACAAGTCAGCAGATACAAAAACTGTAGCTGCTGACTTTTAATAAACACACACATACCTGTCCCAGAGTCCAGTGATGTTGTCACCTGCACCATTCCTTCTCTCTGTGCATGCAAGAGTCGTGCTGCACCTCCTAATTGGTTCCACGGGAGGGAGGACAGGGCCGAACTTCCAGCTCACTTTGCCGCGGCGAACTGAGCTGGAAGTGGGAGTGGGTACCTGTCAAAACCAGGTACCCGCTCCCTCCTCCCCCCCCCCAAAAGGTGCCAAATGTGGCAGTGGAGGGGGGGAGGAGGCAAATAAGCGGAGCTTCCGTTTTAAGCAGGGGAAACATCTAATAGATGTCCCCTATTTGACATCTCTGAAATATGAATCAAGAGAGCTTTAAATGCTACTACTAATGACTAAATTATAGAGGTAATAAGTACTACATCCGTATAAAGCTTCAGGTGTTGCTCCCAAAATAACCTGAGAAGAAATATTTGAAACAAATGAAACATATCAAATACGTTTTATTTGGTTGCCTTATTATACCCTAGAAAGACAGAACTGATCTTACAACCTAAGTATCAATCAATACTTTTCTGAATATTTTCTGGTCATACTTATAGTATTTGGTATTACAGGCATACCTCGGTTTACAAACGCCTCGATTAACGTAATTTTCGGTTTACGAATGAAAATCCATTGAAAATAATGCCTCAGTTTATGAATTTTGAACTGATTCATTGGTTTTCAATGCATTTACACATGTTTTTTTTATCATGTCCCTGTACAGTACTATGCCTTTAAAGTGCACTTTTATAAAGAGTTTTGAACAGATAAGACTTTTTTTTACCTTTTTCTGACCTCCGGAACATATTAATTGGTTTTCAGTGCATTTACAGATTTTTTTTTAATCATGTCCCTTTATGCCTTTAGAGTGCACTTTATAAAGAATTTTGAACAGATAAAACTATTTTTGACTTTTTTCTGACCTCCGGAATGGATTAATTGGTTTTCAATGCATTTACAAATTAATTTTTAATCATGTCCCCTGTACAGCATTTATGCCTTTAAATTGCACTTTATAAAGAGTTTTGAACATATAAAAGACTTTTTTTTTTTTTACTTTTTTCTGACCTCCAGAATAGATTAATTGGTTTTCAATGCATTCCTATGGGAAACCGCGTTTCAATTTACGAATTTTTCGCAATATGAAAAGTCCCGCAGAACAAAATAAATTTGTAAACCGAGGTACGCCTGTACATATATATCAGTTGCGCCTTCAGTTGACATGATGGATTCTGTTTTTTATTATCTACTAAATATACATGTGAATGTGATCTCCTTCATTATTAGCAATTTATGTTGACTGTGTCATATAGGCGGTCTAAGTTTAAAGTGGTACTAAAGCCTAAACTTTTTTTTACCTTAATACATTCTCTTCATTAAGGTAAAAACATCCCACTACCTATCCTACCCATCCCCTCCCTAATCACTTACCTAACTCCTCTTTCTAATCCAGTGCTTTCCCAGCTGGAACTCCAATCTCCTCACTTCCAGAACTCACAGGAGACACTGCTGCTGCTGTCAGTCAAACTTCTGTGAGGATGGAGCAGTAGTGTTGCTTGCAGCGCTGTGCGTGTCTATGGCAGCTAAGTTCTCCCCTTAGCAACCAGCTTGCCGAGGGGGATTTCATAGGAAGGAGCAGACAGTGGCAATGGGGGGGGGGGGGACTTTTAAAGAAAAGGTAAGAGACCGCTCTGTGCGATATCATATAACCTTTAATATCAAAATAACATTTAGTATCACTTTGAATCATTGCTATCTGGATGTTCTTTTTCAGTCTCTGGGAGTACTTACACTTTATATCCAATTTAACTGCATACAATTTGTGTATCTCTCTATATTGTTTTTATTTGAAGACAGGGTTTGATTCCTCCCTTTTTTTTTCTTTTGTTTTATTACATTTTTTATGATTTGTTTTTTTCTGAGTGCCCGACTTTTTTTTGTTTGACATGTGATAGGGGACCCTATACAGGGTTAATTTTTCACAGAGTTCTGTGAATTGCAAACTACACGTACCAACAGCATTTGTAGCGGTTGGCTTATAGTTATCAATGAACTACCACGGCGCTGTTGAACTCTGGGGTAGTTCATTGTCTCTTCCTGTTGGTGTGTATCTGCCTTCCCGTACGAGGTAAGAGCAGACAGATACACTGACAAGTCTGCAGGAGTCCTCCATGGCACCTGCAATCTGCAGATCGCGGGTGCAATGCTTTACAGGCTCCAAGTAAAAATAAAAATAATTTTTTTTTTCCTGCAAAAAGATGTGCATTTATAATTTTTTTTAAAAGGTGAACTTATCCTTTTTACAGGGGTACCCATAATCCTTTGGGAATATGAGAACCAGATGTAAGGGTAATGGGACTGGATCTTGAAATAATTTTGAAAAGTAGCAATAGGGTCCTTTTTGAAGTCATACTTGTACCAAAAAGTACTGATGATAATAATAATTTTAACAGTCTGGTGAAGGGGGTATGGGGACGTATTGGGAAATTAAATGGGGCCTCTAATCATAAATAGAAAGCACAAAATACCGTAATTGTCCAAGTCCCAGAGATTAAACTGCATGCACAGTGAAAGATCTCATGATATTAAAAGTACACTTACATCTATACAATGATCTAATACAGTGCTTCCCAAAGTGGGCAGTAACCACCCCCTGGAGGGAGTTAGGATGATACAGGGGAGTGGTTGTAGCCCCAATTGGGGGGGCATTGAATAAAATTAATGGGGCGGTGGAAACATTAAAAAAAATTAGATAAGAAAAATTTAAAAAATAGTTTGTGCATGTTTCATCTGTTGTGTAACATAGAGTTAAGGTCATAGCAGGGGCGGACTGACCATTCGAGCACTCCGGCACTGCCCGAGGGCCCAGGGTCAGTAGGGGACCCCATGAAATGCCCCTGGTACCTTTTTATAGGCTTTTGAGTGTGGGCAAGGACACAGGGGCCCCATGATCCCCTATTGCCCGGGGGCCCCATGAGTTGTCATTCCGCCCCTGGGTCATAGTGATTATTTTATTTTCCAGATAAACACACAAAATGCAAGTTATAACTGACCAGTGATCAAGTCTGATGACAAGTCTTAAAGCTCAACTCCAGGCAGAAAAGAAGATTCAGCACTTCCGGGGTTAAGTGCTCATTCTGTCCAGGGGAGAGGAGAAACACTTATACTTACCCAAACCTCTGCCGTCCAGCAAATGGTGCTCCCCCATAATCCAGCAGTGGGCTGTTCCTGTCATCTGCAAGTCTCTGGACTTGATGATGTCAGGACTCAAGCTAAAGCACAGATGTGTAGAAGCTGGCAGGAACAGTCTTGTACGGAGAGGAGCAGAGCATCGGGTAAGTATATCGCCTTTCATCTTTCCCCTATGGTTGATTTAAAAAAAATAACTGTTCGTCCTCATGCACACTGGGTGTTTTAATAACGCTGGTAACAATAGCTGTGTGAAGTCAAGTTACAAATGTGAGTTTTTCAGCTTTTTTTTAGCGTTTTTGCATTCGCATTTAGTAGCGTTTTCCCATTGCTAGCAGCGTTTTCCCGCGTTTACATTTTTTAGCATTCTTTTGACCAAAAAAAAATTGGGGGGCGGGGGGGTCAAAAACATCGAAAAATGCCGGTTTGCGGTGCTTTTCCACATTTTTTTCGCATTAGAGCGTTTTTACAGCTAAAAAACTCCTATAGGAACCCACTAGTCCTGGGTTTTTTTTCCATCCAAAAAACGTTGATTACAGTCTATGTGTGCATGGACACATAGGATAACATGCTGGGGGGTTTACTAGCTGCAGACAAAAAGTAAAAAACCGTCAAAAGCCAAACATAGCAGCTGTAAAAATGGCCAGTGTGCATGAGGACTTCTGTAGAGTGTATGCTATTGCCAATACACTACATACATAGGGGGGAATTCAATAACGCTTCTGCACCACTTTTATGACACCAATCTGTCTTGTTATTGTTTTTTATTAAAAGCATTTGCAACACTTTCGGTTCTGAGAGCAACTCAGTTTGAAGATGCGCTACTTTTACATTGTGTCACAATTAATATGCCAAATTCAAAATAAATTACTAAAACCTGGTATCTCACTATAGTGGAGCTAATTAAGACCAACTCTCTTGGCGTACAGAGAGAGAAACTGTCGCAGATAGGTTTTGCGAAAGTGTCTTGCATGCATACTAACAGTGGCACAGCATGAGTCAAATTAAAGTACATATTCTAGACAGGAATTTTAATTTGACATATTTTGCACCACTTTTAGAACACATGAGAGACAATTTTGCAAAATCTGTCTGCGCCATTTGATATTATTTCCAGGGATCGTTTCTTGCAAAAACTGCATAATCAGTGGGAACATGCTACCCATTGATGAGACGGCATAACCACTGATGTTTGAGGTCTTCTGCAAGTGACTTAAAATACATATTGCTTTTTGTAAGAATGCCAAGTTTGTGGCCATGAAGCCGCATATTGCTCTCCTGGCCTGGCATCATTTTAGTAGTGCTTTTCTCTTTCTAACCTTCACAAGGGTAAAGAGAATATTTTGAATGTTTTTGATTAAGCCTTATGTATCACTTATTTTATCATCTTATCTTCAGGCTCCTTGTCAAAATGTAGAACACAGCTTGCTCTGCGTCTGCAAAAATGCACGTATTCAGCTTCATATGTGGCATCACTCCCAAGGATCAGTTTTTGGCTCACTGTCACTGGAATCAGATAGTTTTACTGCACATTAGGATTTTAGATGATCTTATGAGCAGCAGGGAGCATGGAAATCCAGGAGGAGAGAGTGCCCTGGTACATTCCATACCAGGCACTCTGCATGCCTACTGTTATTTGAGCACTATGAAGACTGCCCTATGCCTAAATATTGCTGGCTATTACTGCTGGCGTCCTTTTTTACATCTTTTTATTTTACCGTGTTATTATTATTATACAGGATTTATATAACACCAACAGTTTGCACAGCACTTTACAAAATGAAGGTAGACAGTACAGTTACAATACAATTTGGTGCAAGAGGAAATAGAGCTCTGCTCCTTAGAGCTTACAATCTTTTTTCGGCAAATCAAAACTGAAATGTTTACAATTTACTGAATACAGTGCAAAATGAATAAAAAGCCAGTAGCCATAAACAGTAAGATATATAAATATGTGGGTGACAGGTACAGGCACCAGGAGGAATACATGTAACACAAGTAAGCTGTATAGCTGTTTTAACTTACCAGGAAGAACATTTTACTTCATTTCGGGGGCTCACAAATCAGGAATTTGACATGATTGCTTATACACACAACTTGAAAAATGCACAGTCATGTTTGTAAATCAATCAACAAGTGTCGCAAGGTTAATTAAGGACACACATAAAATCTCCACACTCTACAAACTGCAAAAGTGCTGAAATTTCAAGGCTAGGGAATAAAATTGGCTAAAGATACTTTAGCATGAGACAGTTAAACATTATGTATTCTATCAATAAAACATCATCCAGCTTCTCTGTGTCTTTGTGCTCAAGACCTGGAGGGCAAAACCAAGAAAACAACATCCAACCTGTTTTTGAGAGAAGCTGGCTTATATATTTTGTCTTTTCTGGATTGTGTTACATGTCCCTGTTTGGCAACAAAAAGTAATTATATTTTGATTTTGTGTTAATTATTGTTGTTATTCTTATCATTATTGGATGTGGTATTCTATGACAATTTAAAAAGTTTTTCCAAGTAAAAAGGATGCCACTGTTCTTTCTTCATCTGCAAGGGCCCCCAGTCCTAAATCATATTCTTTGATTTGAATGGCAGTTCTGCTTTCTGGTGTAATCAGGTATTACAGTTCTTCCTCTACCGCAGTTGAACGATTACATCTACATGGGTGGACTTTAGTCTGTAAATAAGAATTGTAATTGTTAACATAGGGGCTGCTGGACATGGATAGCTTGGGGGTAGCCTTTATAATAAAGGATCTGCCGACCTAAAAGTGGCATTTGTTTTAGGTGGATTGGTAGAGGTTCTCCAATGATGACATCATCTTGCATATTTACTCCCCTGTTCTTGTTCATCTTGAAATTATGGGTATTCTCTTTTCTTGTGTTTGTAATCTCCATATAAAAAAAAACAAACAAACAAAAAACAAAACATCTAACTGGTGGAGTGCATCATACTTGGAGGTGGGAGGTGTAACTTGTTTTTTAGGTAGTTTTTTCCTGTACCTACCAAAAAACTGTATATCCTAAAATATAGGTTTTGGGTGGAACTAACCTCTTAAATAATCATAAATTTATAAATCTGGCCACTTCAGAAAGGTTTTTAATTCATCAGTCATGTTTTCAGTTTGGAATAAATAATATTATATTTATGATTAGATAAACCTCCTATTTGGCAGCCAGTTGAGTAAAGTTAGTTCAATTTAATAGTGAAAAAGCCATTTATCTACAGTTAGGTATTTTTGATTGCTGAGTCTAAAGTTTATCCAGTGTCATATTTTACCATTGTAAAATGACTAGATGGTCCTTTCTTATTTGTGAAATATTTTAATGGGCTTTAGCTTCTGCCATTGTTTTCTCTTCCATTTAGATTAGATTTTTTTATGAAGGCTGTTTTATGGCATGCATATGTTGGTTATCATAAAGCAAACTTAGCTGCTTGAAGCACACCGAGGCTTCAAGACCAAAGTGCAATGTATAGGTACTGTCACACACACACATATCTATCTATATAGCAGGAATAAAGTATTGTACTGTGTTAGCCAAAAGAGATTGCGTGAAAGAGATAGATACAGAGAAAGAGAGCTTAAAGCGGAGCTTCACTCTCTCAACCAACATTTACTTTTTTTAATCCTTATTCTGCAAGCATTAGTGAATGGAAAGGAAAGTGTATTATATTTGCTTGTTGTTGCTTCCATGCCTAGGCAAATGATGTACTAGATCCCAGGAATCTTTAGGAGGGGAGGAGGGGGTTTTCTCAGTTAAGCACACCCTCCTGCCTGCATTCCTGTGCTAAGGGAAGATGGATTCAAGGAAGTAAATGCTACATTAATCATATGCCTTTACTCAAGATGGCCACAGCCGTAAATTCTGGGGGGTGATTTTTTAAAGTGATTTCTCAGCAAAATAAAACATGGAGACATGGATGGATGGGGGGTTTGCTTTGAATATTAGCTGCTTCCATACCGGGCACTTTTACCACCTTCCTGCCCAGGCCATTTTTCAGGTTTCAGCGCTCTCACACTGTGAATGACAATTGCGCGGTCATACAACATTGTATCCAAACTAAAATTTTATCATTTTCTTCACAAAACTAGAGCTTAAAAAAAAGCTAAAGAGGTGGTATTTAATCACCACTGAGGTTTTTATTTTTTGCTAAATTAACAAAAAAAGACCAAAAATTTTGAAAAAAAACACATTTTTCTTTGTTTCTGGTATAAAAGTTTGCAAATAAATAATTGTTCTTCATAAATTGAGGCCAAAATGTATTCTACTACATGTCTTTGGTGAAAATAACCCAAATTAGTATTTATTATTTAGTCTGTAGGAAAGTTATAGAGTTCAGAAACTATGGGATATATCTGAAAATTGACATGGCCGGTGACAGATCGCGCTGCTGCGTGGCTCTGCGGACGGCCAACTGCGCATGCCTGATAGGACACCATATGGTGTCCACCCGGAGGAATGAGGTGTTTTACCAGCTGCCATCTGGCTATAGGCCGAGCTGGAACCTGTTAAAAATGAATTAAATAGTGTTTTTGGTTTGTGGTACTCAGATGCAGTGTAGTTCCGCTTTAATGACAACACATAGCTTCATGTGTCCATTCAGGAGCCCATACATTTCTGTGTTTATTAATTTTACACTGTTACTTAGTGCTGACACTGTTTTCACAGTCCTTTCAAAAGAACATTAAACTATTCACATCATCTCTGAATATACTTAAATACTTTGTCCAGATGCCAGCTTTTGGAAAGGTAAAAGGTGTACATAAAGGGAGCTACTGAATACATCTTTAACACACAGTCAGTGTGACACCTATTTATCTATTAATTATTACGGGCACTTATATAGCTCCATCAATTTAGCGCTTTACGAATATAGTGTACATTTACATCAGTCCCTGCTCTCAAGGTGCTTACAATCTAAGTTCCCTAACTAACATTCATACATATACTAAGGCCAGTTTAGACAGGAGCCAGTTAGCCTACCAACATGTCTTTGGTGTGTGGGAGGAAACCCATCCGGGCATAGAGAGAACATGCAAACTCCAGGCAGGTAGTGCCATGGTTGGCATTCAAACTGACGAGGCTAGGCAGAAGTGCTAACCACTTAGTCACTGTTTTCTTTATTCAAGCTTGATAACATTTTGGAGGTGTAAACTCTAAAGTGAGCCTGTCTTGAGGGAAATGTGGGGCTGACCTTTCAGACATCATTCTTTAAATGCTAGTTGTCTGGCTTTTTTACCGACCCTCTGGTTTTAATACTTGTGTTACTGTCCTTCAGTGAGTATGCAGATAAAGAATTTCACTATAAAGTCAAAAGTCCTTATCTGTATACTTGTTGCTGGTCAATGATTATTGAAGCCATGGGCTCAGTATATCAGACAACTAGCATTTTCAAATGGAGGGAGCAGCAGATTTTTATGACATGTTTGCCTGCAGCAGACCTAGACTCAGATTTTTACTTAAAGCTAACAGTTCAACTTTATTTAAGGTCTCGCTAGAATGAAAGTTAAAGTGGTTGTAAAGGCTCAAGGTTATTTACCTTCATGTATTCTATGCATGAAGGTAAAAAATCTTTTATGTGCAGCAGCACCCCCCTAATACTTTCCTGAGCCCCACTGCGATCCAGCAATGTGCATGAGAGCCTCAGCTCTCTGAGGACTCTCCCTCCTTATTATCTGAGAAAGCAGTGGGAGCAGTTGGCTCCCACTGCTGTCAATCACAGGCAGTGAGCCAGTGAGGAGATAGAGGAGGTGGGGCAGAGCTGCGGCTCTGTGTGTGAATGGACACACAGAGCAGCGGCTTAGAAGTGAGCCTGCTTGGGTGCCCCAATAGCAAGTTGCTTGCTCTGGGAGCACTTGGCAGGAGGACTGGGCCAGGAGCGCTGGCAGGGGACCTGGGAAGAGGAGGATCGGGGCAGCTTTGCGCAAAACCACTGCACAGAACAGGTAAGTATGACATGTTTGTTATTTAATTTGTTTAAGAAAGTGTCTTTAATATCATTTTAAAGAGTAATTAAAGAGCTCTAAGAACTCTTTTGCAGAAAGTGCTTCTCTGTACTCTTTTCTGTGCCTAGGCATGTGGTCACATGATCTCTGCTGACAAGCAGGATTGGTCAGTATCTTTGACTACCCTTCAGTAGAGATTGCATAGCTAAAATGGCTTTTGGTCATATGACCACCACAGAAGTGAGCCTAGTACCGCACTTGCTTAAAAAACTGCAAATTATTTTACTATTACACTTTATCCATTACATCAAGAATGTTATCTGACTATGAGGTTGAGTGTAGGATTGTTTTGACATACTTTTCTGTAGCATTGATAAGCTTGTTTAAATAGATGCTTTATCATTTTGCTTGGCATTAGAGAGAAGGAGTCCCAAGCATAAATCATTTATAAAGCAAATACTTTTTCAAGACATTGTCCCCTTATTTTAATGATTGAATAGCTTACGGATGGATAGATGGACCATCAGCTGTGAAGATGATGAGAACAATGACAGTCAGGAACTGGGTGTACTGACTTGAGAAATAACACTGACTTGTGTCTAAGACAGCTAATTAAGCTGTGTATTAAGTATATTAGAACGGCATGACTGACATTGTATCTTGCTGTTAATAGTCTCTAGACATTGTCAGAACAATTTCCATTCTGCTATATTAAAATGGTATTTTCCCCCGTTTACACTTTAGCTAGTTTTTTTTTGACATTTTAAAATTGGGGTGTTCCGTCTTTTTTGTGCGCAGTTTAACTTTTCTTCATGTACTGAAATTAAAACTTAATTCATTTTGCTCTTCTTTATCTTTCATTTTCTGTTATCATTTCTCTTTATGACTGTTTAAAATGGTTCTCATTTGAGTAATTAGTTTCTGTCTGTAGTATTACCATTATTGTTTTTCTATGTAACCATTACTTTATTAGCACAATTTTTAATTCCATTCTAAGAATATTGGTTTTATTCCCAACATTGTGACAGTATGGTAAAATATGAAATCAGGTACTACACACTAATTTCCATTCTGGTTGTCGTCATGACAACTTAACATTTTGACAAGTTATTGAGGCAGGCATAGGTGTTGCATCCCACATAATGTTCCTGACATGAATTTTAATGGGATCAGGTAAGAGCGGATTCAAGATATGTACATTTTTTATTACTTGTCTATATCCCAGACTGCTTAGGGGTTTAGGTATCTGTTGGAGTGGCAGGTAATTAATGAAAAAAAAAACGGATTATTTTATTCCAGTATGAAATATGAACAGTATTTGCTGAACTTTTCTATTAAATGAATGAAAATACTGTACAGTTAAAATAACTATTAACATTTTAAAAAGTATATAGGTGTATTATTTATTAATGCAAAGGGCAACGATTAATGTATAATAATGCAGGCAATCTCCAAACATTTTTACAAACTTAGAAAGGACTAAAGATCTGATTGTTGGTAAACTTGCAGCACGATAATGCACTTTGCACACAATCTGTGCACTTAGGACTGCATTACTGAATACGCTCTAGAGTTTAGGTATTTGTCTTTTTCTGATTGTCTTACATGACTCTACCGTTATCTGGACATACAAGAGGCATTGCTGAGGTCCTATATTCCTACCATACAGGGACTGTGGTTATGACCTGCTTGCAGCCACCATTTACTCTCAGCTGTCAGTATATTATCACAATGCAGTGGGCTGATTTTTTTGAAGAGAAGCTGGTATAAAGGGATATATAGATAAGTATATCTCTTTCCAGCTCATTGTTACGGATGCAAATGTAAGATATTGTGTACAGTTATGGGATCTGCCTCTCTTTGCATTGAGATCAAGTGCTCAAGGTAGCTGCAGCCAGTGGTGTATTTCGGATTCGTGCTGCCCTAGGCAACACAAAAATTGCCTCCCCCCCATTGACTCACCTTCACAGCTCCAGACATCTCCGGCAACAAGAGTCAGGCTCTGCGTACACCAGCAAGCAGCCCGCAGCCTTTCTCGGATCCCACCTGGTCCGTGTGCTGCGTGTGTCCCTTCTCCCTTTCCTTCTTTTGGGGGAAAAATGCCACCCTAGGCAAATGCCTGTTTTGCCTTGTGGTAAATACACCCCTGGCTGCAGCGCTAGGGCCAATGAAGACATGGAGGAGAGGGGACGGTGCTTAATGCCGTGCTCTGACTCCCCCATAGGAATGCCAAAAAAATTATGCTACAGCCAGAGGGCGGAGCTACTGTCCGCAGAAACAGACATAAAGATGTGCTTTTATTGCAAAATGGGGCCACAGATCAGAAGAGGATCCCCTGAGGGATTCAGCAACAGCCTGTGGTCAAGCTAAGGACATTAAAGCATTTACGTATTTTTGACAAGCAGTAAATATGTTTAGAAGTGTATGCAATTAAAGAAGGAAAGGTTCTTTACTAAGTAAAATTGAAATGTCACCTTTGTCGAATGTTGCACCTCTATGTAATAATCTACAGTTAAAATAAAAAATTTTAATTCGGTTTCCTAGCGATCACATGACCACACCGCTCTGGATCCTAGATGGCTGCTGCAACTGGTGCGAGGATACCTTGACAACTCCCAGTACTTTGGTATTGCTGGGGTGATGTCACTGCACTGGGCATTTCTTAGGCTCCATGTACACTGCAGCTGATAAACTCACATTTAGGAGCTTTTCTGCATTTTTTTCAGCAGCCCCTGAACTCTCCCTAATGTTTTCCTATGTGTCCATGTACACTATGTTGTTTACAGTCGTTTACAGGCAGTTGAGTTTACAGTTGTTTTTTTTTAATGCACCAAACTTGCGTTCAAGAATAGATTTTGTCAGCGTTTCAAACGCCAAATGCTTGTAAACGCATGTAAATGTGGCTAACAGTGTTTATAAGCGTTTGCGCTTGGAAATTTTTTTTAACTCTTCTATTTCCAGATGCTGTCCTGAGCCTTTTTTCATTCTGAAAAATGCATGCAAAGCATTTTCCCGTTACTCAAATGGACCTAACACACCATACTTTGAGGTTTCGCATGAAAGAAAATATGTTAGACACTGCTGCAATAATTTCTGCACAGAAATGAGCTGAAACACATCCAAACACCATAAAAAAAGACAGCTAATCTCAACAAATACTGCTTCTGCTCTCTCTACTTCTCTCAAAATGTCTGAAATAGTTAATTTTTTACTGTTTTTCAGTGCATTCTGGGCATTTGGGAAGGTTTCCTGAGGTTATCTTTAAAAATGCCGCTAAGTGCAAACGCGCATAAACGCAGTATGCAAACTCCGCTAAACAGACGTTTTTTAAACTACATTTTCCAGCAGTCAGTTTCAATCGTTCAGAAGTGTCCCGTGTAGGTGGAGCCTTACAGTTCTCTCGCAGCAGCCAGGGGCGGACTAACAACTCATGGGGCCCCCAGGCAATAGGGGATCACGGGGCCCCTGTGTCCTTGCCAAAACTCAAAAAAGCCTATGAAAAAAGTACCAGGGGCATCTCTTGGGGCCCCCTTTCCAAATGGTCAGTCCGCCCCTGACCACTAGGAAACAGATTTTAAAAAGGTGTTAACACTGCTTATTGTTACACACAGGCTGTAGCATTAGTAATTGCAGAGGGAAGTGTTTTATTTGTTCAAAATGTGCCAAAAAAGTACAGTGGGTAAGTAAATGTTGTGACCCAGGCAAGGGAAATGTGTTACTGACAAAATCACCCACTGAAAATGAAAGAAATAAAACCCAGGAAAAGGGCAATTGAATTCAACCACCACATTGTATGATTGGTAAAATAAAATATATTAAATTGTTTCTCCTGGGTGTAGATACACTTTAAAACAAGCACTCACTGACCTCTGTAACTGCAAGCAGTTTGGAGCAAAGACTCTAAAGTCAGTTTGCAGCTTATTTCTGAACAGCTTACACCTCCTGTTGATTGTTTACATTAGAAAGGTGGTAGGATCCCATTGTTCTACTGCCCAAGGAAGCAAGGGGAGATACCAACTGACACCAATAAAGTGGGGGAGTGTTTTTTTTATTGTAAAAAATGGTTGATATAGATGCCACCCCTCACCCAACTTGTGTATACTAGTGTGACCCTTAAGTCCTTTTTAGTTGGACGACACTAATTTATACCCCTATTTCACATCTATCTTTATTAACTTCATTCTAGGTGGTGTAAAAGTTGGGATTTAAGGTTAATTTACTAACTAATTCACTTTTTTGTCCCACTATGGATCCCTTTGTGGATCAGTTCACTTTATGATCTGTGAGTGATTGGTTTATTGTATTCACTGAATAGCACTGGTGGCAATCATTAGTCACATATAAGTTTGGTATGAACTATTTTGGATGATTTAAACTGTTTTTTGTGCATTTATTCTATTTTACTCATTTATTATTTATTGGTATGTTACATCATTTACTGGTTATTTCATCTGATAAATGTGGGAGTACGGTAGAATTTGGGGTAGCGCTGCATCATTATTTTATATTTTGCACAATATCCATTTGGTAAATGGTTGGGTGTTAGCAGTCCCCTCCCCTTAATTGTCATTAGTCTATTTTGAGTAGCACAGGAGGTTCATATTGTTTTAATTTACTAACTTTAACTCTGAATATTTGTCATGGTCAGAGGTCAGGCTCAGAGACCAATAGCTATAGCAGCAGACCGACTAACAGTATAGGTATACAAGCAGGTCACCTTGGGAAATGACGCAGGCTCACCTGGGGTGTGGGGTCTAAGCCCTAACCAGTATTCACCAGAGCTCCTGATGGTGGAGATGGATTTTGCTGCATGTTAGTACCAGGTCGCAGTTCTCAGAATTTCCCCACCAGGAAGGGAGCAAGCCAGGATCCAGTAACAGATATTGGATACAAATGGAGAAACAGAAAAAGGGCGCACCGACCTAGTGCATTATCATTTAAAATAATTTATTAAAGAAACAAAAATAGGTATCATACACACAATGGACATAATAACACAGGCATGTCAAACTGAACAAGACGTATGATCCAAACAACATCTGAGTCCATACGATGGAACCCTGGATGACCAACTGGCTAACGCGTTTCGAGGACATAACCTCTTCCTCAGAGCCAGTAACAGATATGGCAGGTAGGGATCTAGCAGAAGCTCAGTCAGTAAACAAGCCAAGGATCGGTAACAAGTGGTAGCAGGTTGGGATGAGGCAGAATCGTAGTCAAAGAACAAGCCAAAGGTCAGTAGTGAAGGTATGGATGGCAGCAGGAGAGACAAGAGCGAGATACTGGCTGGAGAAGGCACAATAATCGGGCAAACAGGAAGTGCAGAGACATGACTTAAATCAGGAAGTTCATGGGAGGAGCAAGAAGTTCAAAGTTCAGCAGAAAACAAGGCACAAGGCAGGATGGTCCAGATAGCTTAGTGATAAGAGTTACTGGCAGACACAGTAGAGGTCCCAGGTTCAAATCCAGGGCCTGACAATAATTTAATTTGTTCTGAAGATTTTATTCTTTTAAATACAAAAACAAATACAAATTTAAGTAAGAGGTTTTCATTTCATAAGCCTTTAATAACAATTTCTCAGTTGATTTTTACAACCTGCTTACATCAACAAACTGATAACATTATATATACTCATGCCTGTCCTTATATCCCAGTAGTAATGCTCCTTTTGTAGATTGTGGAACACATGGATTATTCACTGGTTAAAATAGGTATCTGGATTTCAATGAGCTTCTGTAAGCAGATCCATAAAATATGTTGGTGAGGCCTAAGAAGAGGTTTGAGAACCTCTGGCCAGCACTGACAGCAAGATTATACATATCAGTCACAGACTTGCCTTTAAGAACTAGTACATTGCAGAAAAAGCCTTTATAAAGTTAAATAGGCAGCATGATGGCTGAATGCTTTTCTCACCAACTCGTGACAAAGGACTGGCCAACCTTACACCGAGCTGTCACTTACGTAACAATGCCACTCACAGCTGCACATTGCACAAAGATTTTCCAGCTTGCTACATTACAATCTAGATGCCAGCAGCCTTAGAGCGATTGTCACAGGGTTATGGTACCTAAGCAATTAACTCTTTAAACTCCAAACTGCTACCAGATAGCTTTGGGCTTATCAACCCTTCACAATATTAGCAAGAACAAGTGTCAGGGATGCGGGTGTGACCAGAAGTGTGTGGACTGACACAGGGAAACGTAGGCTTCAGATATAGTAAATAATATAATTTATTGAGACTAACAATACAAATATAAACGCAGTGCAACAAACCCCAAGCTAACACAAATACATACAACAAGGTGAAACAAACCCAAACCTAAACTGGTATAGATACACAGGTACATACACATATAGAGCACAACGTAGTCAGGCAGGCTGGGTCGATAACTATCGGGCAGGTAGGTACAGGAGGAGCAGGCGGAGAGAATGGTCAGGGTCACAAGCCAGGGATCAAACAGGAGAAGTCAGCAGAGGTCAGGATCAGGCAGGGTCGGCAACAAGTCAGGCAGGAACAGTAACAGGAATGCAGGTTACAAGATACAGGGGCCCATGGAAAAACACACACCAAGGCCCTGACTGTGAGTCTGGTCATTCCTTAAATACAACCCCTGCAATCAGCTTCAGGTGTTTTGGCTGACTGCAGGGGTGAGTCTCTGATTGCTGAGAGCACCCGCTGGCCAGCCCTGGTACTGCAGCCCACAAGGCAGGTGAGTCCCACCGTTATTGGCAAGTCCATTCCTGACAACAAGTATGAAAACTAAAAATCTGTACATACACTGTCAATACAGTAGCACTCTTCAAGAGAGGGATTCTTTTAATTTGCATTGGGCAGACGTCTGGCGCTTCTCTGGTGCCTGATTGCTTTCTGGGTAGACATTTCATGGCAGGCTATGTGTTCCTAGTGCTTTAATTGTCCTACAAACCATGTGTGACAGAACTGAAAGGTTTTGTCAAAGTTTTACGATAGGTCAGAGGGAAGTGTTATTCTGTACAGTTTTTATGGTCAGTAGAAACAGACATCCTACCAGAACTCCTATAAGCTGTTTACATCTCCGACCAAGGCCTGTGTGCTGGTGTGTGCTGTCCCTAAGTTGAGATAACAGGCTCTTTTGAAGTGTGTTAAAAGTTAAGGTTATGAATTCCATGAATTTCAGGAGGGAGGAAGGGGGAGAGATCACTGGCTGTGCCCCTACTCATGACAAAAATGGCTGAGACCTGAACAATATGGATGCCACCTACAGCTTTCATGTGCTTAATGCGCACAACCATTACACTATACTATATTTACACTCCTTTTTTTCATCTAACTGCTCATTCTCTCCAAAATAAAGCCACCAGTATGATGTCAACAGTCTTTTGTTGGCTTGTTTTTTTAATTCTATATTTTGAAATTTTGCAGTCAACCAATAAGTGTGGGGCATACACTGTGAATTTTCACATAAATTATCCATCCATGTGGAAGGACAACTTAAACGTAAAACTATTTACTTTTTTCATTTGCACATAATTGGATAATTGTAAAAATTCTCATTTTCTTTAATTAATCAGATTCAATGGGTTGATTTGCTAAAAGAGTTGAAAATGTTCAGTGAGGGCTCTTTCACATTAGCCTGGTTTTGTGAGGTACATTTAATGCACGCATGTTAACATGTGTTGAATTAAGGTTGGCCATTAATTTTAATAGGCTGTCTAATGCATCAAAATAAATTTCTGCACAAATCGAACATGCCACATATTCAACAATGCATCGCAAGGTGCTCTGCACTGCAGGTGCACTGAGATTGTGTTGCAGTGCCATTGAGAGTGAATGATACCACATCACCTGAATGAGTATATTGGTTTACTGTGGGGCAGAGATGTAAACATGCCCTTAAAGTGTATGTAAAGTCTAACCAATGTCTCTTATTTTACTACTTTTTGGTCTGTTAAAAATACCATTGACAGCATTTTATTATATCTGTTTGACAAGTGCAAAAAAGAAATAGCCGTTGATCCAGCCAGATATCCTGTGCTCTCTGCCTCTGGACTGTTATCAATTAACATTGTTCCCTGCTAGAAGAGATGGAGGTGTTATGTAGTCCTAACACATTCCTTTTTCCTAGGGTGACAGTGTTGCTCAGTAGAGTTGTCATTCCAGGACAGGGATTGTGTTAATGGCAGGATTGTCAAGCTAAAGTAAAGCAAAAAAAGTGTGAAAAAAGAAAACTAATGCACCCGCCACATCTAAAGACCGAAGAGTTGCAATACTATCAATATTTGTTCTTGGGTTTAGTTTTGTGAAGTGCACTTACTTTAGCATATATGTAAAACTGTCTTCACTGAAGTCATCTAATCAGGTGCAAGGCAAAATCTTTTTTTTTTTCCCCTAAATTATAGTGAATATGATCAGGCATTCAAAATGAACACAGCTCCACTTTTTTTACTGTACTAAGTAAACATTCAGTAATCCTTTAATAATATAGCTCAAAGGAATACATTTATTTACACGATATGAGATGAATAGAAATTATTAATCACAAAGATCTGTTGTCACATGGGGCACAGACTAAAATGTGACCTAGGGGCATATAACTGAAATCAGCTCCGGGTGAACAAAAACACATCTAAAACCTAGGATCTCCTGACAAAAATCAGCTTTTTTGTTTAAAAATTTAACTTTGTATTTTAAATTGTGATATCGAAGGTGGCATTTTTTTTCTTTCTATGTGCTACTTGTAGCCAAGCATTTTAAGTTAGTTCTTCTCAAAATATAGGGAATTGTTGTTTCAGTTATGTGTCAAAAATGTTTGCAGCTTTCATTTAATTCTGTGTCAAATCCATTTCCAATATTTTTACAGCACATATTTTTATTTGTATGTTTTCATGTTTTAATATAGACAATGTTGACAGTTCCTTGCTTGGAGCATTAAGGCTTCATAATGATTTTGACTTGTTTCCAAACTACAGTAGGTGTTAGTGAGGATTAGAGATAATCAGAGCTTACACAAAGGAAATGAATAAAACAGTGCTGCATATTAAATGATATTTTACTTAAAATAATGCTGAATTGATATAAAACTTATTTGCTTTTGAGGTACTGTGCTAGGACGTTGGCTCATTGTTAAAGCACAGGCAGAAAGTGTTTTTATTTATTTTCTTTCTTCTCTTCCTAATTCAAATATATATAAAAAAATTGGGTTCAAATGAGTTCATATTCCTAAATAACCAACTTATATTTTTTATGCTTCTTAGAAAGGGGTTTTTAATCTGTATATTTAGGTACTCTAGTTTCCAGTTCATGGAGACATAACTTACTGTTATGCTTCATAAACACGTGCTTTTTTAAGCTCCTAGAAGCGATTATCAGCATTTTTTTTCTGCTTCTAGAAGCTTATAGTTCTAGCCTATGTGTCCATGCACACTATTTTAGGCTAGCAGAGTTTTTTCAATCTTCAGCATTTAGGAACAGAAAATAAATTGTTTTTGTAGAGTTTTTGGAAGCATTTTTCTGGCAAAAAAAAAAACGCTAAATACTTCTAAATGCTCCTAAACACTACTGAAACCATCCTAACAGCTTTTTCCTAGCTTTTGTTTCTACAGAAATAAAATTCTACAAGCCAGCACAAAAATGCTATTATCAGCATTTTTTCATTATTTTCATCCAGCTTTTTTTTTTTAGCATTTTTTGAGCTTAAAAAAAAATGCTAGTGTGCATGAAGTCTTACCCGTATTAGACTTTAGACCGTTTGATGTACCCAGCTGTTTGAAGTTGATCTTAGTAGCTGGTTTACAATACTTAATCTTAAAGTATTTAGGTCAAAGGATTTCAAACAAGCTGTTATAAAAGTGTGGCATTAGTCATAACTTTATTATATATTAAGTTGATCGATGCTTTCTGTTTAAATATACAACAAAAAATGAAAGTTTCTGTTGAACATGGCCACGTTTGAAGTATTTCCTAGTCTTCGTCTTTCATCCACCTATTTTAAAAAACATTATGTAAATAAACCTAATGTGAAATGCAGACTCTAGTTTTTACTTTAAATTACTGAGTTTAATTTATGTTTTGTTTAAAGTAATTTAAATACTGCTATGGCCTAAAATAATTTGTAAAGCCTTTTGAGAATAATGTGTTTGCTACTGGCAGTAGTTTAGCTACCAAAAACAATTATTAGATCCTGGTAGAAAGGTGAGCAATACCTATAATGAGGCTTTGATTTAAAATATTACATTTGAAATGATCAAATACCTTTCATATGGCCTTAATATGTTTATAATAAAACATTAAGCTATTGAAAAACTCAGTGCAAAAATGTATTCAACTAAATCAGATCCAATGAACCTACAGAGCATAACGTCGATTAAGAAAAACGTACGTTAAAGTGACCCTTGCATTTTATTATGCTATCCCACCCAATAGTACCTGTGCATGAGGTCGATGCAAGCACTTTATTGACCCTCTCTCCTGTTACAGCTCTCTAGTAATTCCTAAATATCAGATGTGAATCTGTTTAGAATTCAGAAAGAAAGAGAATTTAAGTGACTTTGAACATGGCATGGTTGTTGGTACCAGACAAGCTGGAATGAGTATTTCAAAAACTGCTGATCTACTAGGATTTTAATGCACAACCATCTCTAGGGTTTACAGAGAATGGTCCAGAAAAAAGAAAATATCCATTTAGCGGCAGTTGTGTGGATGAAAATACCTTGTTGATGTCAGAGGTCATTTGGTGATTGGCAGGACTCTGGCTTTTTCTCTCATAATATCTCTGCTATATTGCATCAATGTCTGTTTGTGAGAGACAGGTACTGTATATACTGTCAGCTGGATCTGGAATACAAAATCTACATATTCCCATGGATAAGCAGTCACTGTTACCAGAATGCTGACAATACAGCAGTTACTTTTACCTGCATAAAAGACTGAAAGCATGAACAGTTATACTGTGTTCCTGTAATTTGACCTTTAATATGGGGACAGGTCAGGGGCGGACTGACAACTCATGGGGCCCCCGGGCAATAGGGGATCACGGGGCCCCTGTGTCCTTGCCCAAACTCAAAAAAGCCTATGAAAAAGGTACCAGGGGCATCTCATGGGGCCCCCTACTGACCCCGGGCCCTCGGGCAGTGCCCGAGTTTCCAAATGGTCAGTCCGCCCCGGGACAGGTACAAAAAATCCACCCAAAAAATAACATTGCATATAGTAGTGTTTTTTAGATAGCAATATCAAAGTAGGGTGCTAACCTCTCTTACTGTTATACCTACATAAACTTTACACAATAATTTCATTATGTTGTACAACTGTTAAATGTAAAAAAATACAAGACTGATAAAAATGTAACATTTTTGAAAAAGAGGTTCTATTGATTATTATAGAACTCATTGATAAGAGTGCTGCTGCAAGTAATATGTTTTATATACATGCTTTATCTTTCAATATTGGCATGGGCCTGTTTATATATGTATACCCCGTAGACTGTTTTAGAATGGGATGTTGTAGTGGCATACAATAGCTACATAAGAAACATTTATTAATTTGGTGCATTTTCACAGACTTCCAATTTTTGGCTACAACCAAAGGAAGCCTTCATAAATAAGTAAGGATAACAGAGAAGTTGGGTACTGAAAAACAAATTTCAAGGGATAGCTTGCATCTTTTTTAAGAGATATGAAAGCAAAATAAACCTTAACTCCCCTTACTTATGACTGTTGCCAAGAAATCAGTAATCTAATGGAACAGTGAAGATCCTACTTGAAACATAGGACTCTGGGGCAGACATTTGAGATATTCAATGTCAACATGTGATCTGGGCTTAGACATACATTGGAGTTTACTTACTAAAGCTGGAGAGTGCAAAATCAGGTGCACTTCTGCATAGAAAGCTATCCGCTTCCAGGTTTTAGCCCTGGTTCACACTGAATGCAACTCTGAAATCGCGCTACTTCACCTGCGCTACTTGCTGCAGATCAGTGCAATTTGTACCTCTGATTTCCCTGTGGCTTACAACTTCATTTAACAGAAGTCATTGAAAGTCGCAATGAAGCAAAAACAGCAACTTGTGGGTAATGGACACACAAAAAAAAGGAGTCCAGAGGAGAACATGTAACTGACAGCGGCAATAAACCTGCATCCTGAAGAAGCTCACGTGACTCGGTGGGTGAAATGCGTTGACGTAATAACGTTGTGATGCCTGCGTCCCGGACATACAGACATCTCCACGCGGCTTCACCATCTAGCCGTGCCACTCTAGACCCACTTTCGCAGTGACACCAATATCCATCTCCACATGGGGTGTGAGGATAGCGGTACACAGTAGACCGAGAAGTGACAAAACCAGTAACCACATTGGGAGCGGAGAGCCCATGCAACTGGATCAGGTTGGGCTTTATTGGGAATATTCCCTTGACTATGACGGCTTGATTAAGCGCTGCACACTTGGTGACTTTATGTGTTAGTAAACAGCGAGAGGCAGCACTACATTACCATCATCAACTATAGGTCACTGCTATTTGTGGTACTTATATTTATACGGACATTTCTATTGAGTCTACAAGTTTATTACCGCTGTCAGTTACATCCCATCAAATTGTTTTCACTGCAAGTGGAGATTATTTACACAGAACTAAATGTGCCAGCCTTAAACAGATATATCTAGCGCTTGATGTGACATCTTTGATTATATATGCTGACATATGAGGACTCTATGATTAGGGGCTTTGCAAGTTCTGATATTCATGTTTATACAGCTGCATGGTGCCTAACCTAACTGATGTGGTCTGCAGCCTCACCAGCCCCATCCTTATTATATGCATAATCCAGTGTGTGTGTGTGTGGTGACCATGTCTGGTTGCCCGGGCGGGTGTTTTTATGATATGACAACATTTGTCATTGTGTTTTATTCTTGTGTAAGGTGGAGGGTTATTCACCCACTTGACATTTTGACAGTGTTAATAAAGGTTTTCAAAGCCGCAGATTGTTCTCTTTGGGACTTCTTTTTTTTTTTGCTTGTCCTTTACCCACAAGTTGCTGTTTTTGCTATATATCTTGTTGGTCCTGAGGACACCACCCTGAACTTAGGGTTAGTCGGCTATATGATTATTAAAATACTTTGGCAGTGGTTCCCAGTTTTTTTTTTTTTTTTTTTTTTTTGCATTCAAGTCGCAATGAAACTGGAAAAAAAGTAGTGCAGCAACTATTTTTGAAATCGCGCTACTTCAAATTGCACTGATTAAATCACATGTCGCAGCTGAAGTCACATAGGTGTGAACCTGTGCTTATTGCCTAAGCTTAATTGAACAAGCTGAGGTTAGAAGCTGATTGGCTACCATGCACAACTGCACCAGATTTTGAGTGCACCAGTTTTAGTAAATCTCCCCCATTGTTTGCAGATGAATGGACTGGAAAGCTTAGCAGTAGTTCTGGTTATGCTAATCTACGGAGGTGTTTTTCTAAAATAAGAATGTTCCTTTGGCAAAGTGAATTCTCTTTCAACTTAGTGACTGAGGCAAAGCTGTGTTTGATTTCAATACTCTGCACCTGCAGGGGAATTTAAAATTATGGCAGGATTTTGCCATTCACACTTACACATCTTCACTTTATTCACTACACTAAATTAACATTTATCGTTTTCTGTAGTAAACGTAGTTGACAAAAAAGAATGCATCTTTCCTATCTGTTTTTTTTAACAATTTCAATTGTTCGTAGACATTTGTCTTTACTGTTCCAGTTGCTGTGTTATAACACCCTTATGACTAATTATAAAGGTAGAAAAAGTTGCCTTGCTGAACATATATAATATTATGTTTTTACTTCTGGTATTGTTTTATATCTTCATATTAATGAAATCTGCAGCTTATATGAAAGCAAAAGGCTATTTCTCAAAATGATGTGTGTTGAGTGTTCTGTGCGTATTTTCCTTTATTATAAGTCTGGACAGAGCAGTTGGTACTACACTTTTTTACTTAAACAGAAAACCAAATATCTTTTTATTAGCTGCATGGACCTTGTCCAACCTAATCGTATATTGGGCTATGTTCCAGACATCTACGGCAGACATAGGTGACTTATTTATTATTATAATTGTTTAGGATATATTTCTGGAAGCTTTATAGTCAAATGCATCACATATTTATTTTATGTGTATAATTTATAGTAGTTTTTTTCTTTACGTTGCTAGATTCTATTACTTATGAAACATTACTTTTAGGGGGTAGATTAGTCACTCCAGTACTTTTAGGAGCTCATCTTTCAGATGAAAAAGAATATGCTACCTATGTGACTCTCAATTCTTACTACTACTGTTCCCAAATATTTATAATTGTTATTATTATTAGCTATCTTACATGGAGGGTTTATTTAGTCTATTTTGTTTTTAGTGTATTGTGATGTCAGGTAGCTAAAATTAAACCCAACTTAAAAATAGTAATATGCATACAGCTGGTAAAATAAGTACTGAACACGTCACCATTTTTATCAGTAAATATGTTTGTAAAGGTGCTATTAACTTGAAATTTTCACATGTCAATAACAATCCATACATACAATGAAACCAAAACAAATACATTCAGAAATTAAGTTATGTGTAATAAAATGGAATGACACAGGGAAAACGTATTGAACACATAAAGAAAGGGAGGTGCAAGAAGGCATGGAAAGCCAAGGAACCAGCTGAAATCTATCAGTAATTAGAAAACAATCCTGCCCCTTGTCAGTGCAAATTAATATCAACTGGTTCAGTTTCACCTGATGGCCTATAAAAAAGATATATCATTACCAAGGTGTCACACAAGAAACATCTCATGATGGATAAAAGCAAAACGCTCTCTTAAGACTTTCACAACCTTATGATTGCAAAACATACTGATGGCATTGGTTACAGAAGGATTCCTAAACTTCTGAATGTTCCAGTGAGCACTGTTACGGCCATTATCCAAAAGTGGAAAGAACATTATTTCACCATAAACCAGCCACGACCAGGTGTTCCTCACTAGAAAGTGGACAGAACATAATTTTACCATGAACCAGCCACGTCCATGTGTTCCTCACTAGATTTCTGACAGAAGAGTGAAAATAATTATCAAAAGAGTTGTCCAAGTAATGCACTCAACCACCATGACCTGTATGCCCGCTCACCACGCAAGACTCCATTGCTGAAGAAAAAGCATGTTGAAGCTCGGTTAAAGTTTGCTGCACAACCTTTAGACAAGCCTGTGAGATACTGGGAGAATATAGCTGGTAAGATGAGACAAAAATTGAACTGTTTGAATGCCATAATACACACCATGTTTGGAGGTCAAATGGCACTGCGCATCACCCCAAAAACACCATACCAACCGTGAAGTTTGGAGGTGGGAACATCATGGTGTGGGGCTGTTTTTCAGCATATGGTACTGACAGACACCATATCATTGAAGGAAGGATGAATGGAAAAATGTACCAAAACATTCTTGATAAAAATCTACTGCCATCTACCAGGATGATGAAGATGAAACGAGGGTGGACATTTCAGCAAGACAATGATCCCAAACACAAAGCCAAGGAAACTCTCAATTGGTTTCAAAGAAAGAAAATAAAGCTGCTAGAATGACCCAGCCAATCACTTGACTTGAATCCAATAGAAAATCTATGGATAGAGCTAAAGATCAGCGTTCAAAGAAGAGGCCCATGGAACCTTCGAGATTGGAAGACTGTGTGGAAGAATGGGCCAAAATCACACCTGAGCAATGCATGTGACTAGTTTCTCCATACAGGAGGCATCTTGAAGCTGTCATTACCAACAAAGGATTTTGTACAAAGTATTAAATAAATATTAGTTAGCGTGTTCAATACTTTTTCCCTGTGTCATTCCATTTTTATTACACATAACTTAATTTCTGAACTTATTTGTTTTGGTTTCTTTGTATGTATGTATTGCACGGGTCGTTACCAACATGTGGTGAACATTTCATGTCAATAGCACCTTTTAGAATTATATTTACTGGGAAAAATGGTGACGTGTTCAATACTTATTTTACCCGCTGTTTATGTTTGCAATGGCTACCAATCTCCTTCCCTTATACTTGCCTGCCCGTGGCACTGCAGCTCTTCAGAATCTCTGACATCTTTTGGCACACTGATTTATGAAGGTAGGTGCTCCCTATGACTGTACGTGCAGCCTTGTATTGCCATCTGTTGGCGCGTTACAAAACTAGCCTTGAAATTTTTGTTACCACCTTGTATCATAAGAAATAATGTAATCTTTTGAAAAAAACCTGTAATTGCACTGTTTATATATATATATATATATATACTTTTTCTGTAAGTATATTTTATTAACATTTGCTCCTTTATTTTATATGAATCACAGTGCGTGCTGCATTTCACTATTTTTGGGGAAGATAACACTCCATTTTAAAATATATGCTGTATCTTAGCTTTCTATTTATTTTTATTTGTCTGTATATAATGAATCAGCAATACCATTAAAGTATATGTGAACCCTCATATTGTAGAACATCCCAATCAGTTTAAAATATAAATAAAAGGCAAAACATTTGTATATACATAAAAACATTACATATACATTTTTATTTCCTTTTTTTATAAGTGATCACATAGCTTCTTTTCTCAAAGAGCTGGGGGTGGAAAAACAGAGAAACAGCAGCATACCGATCTTCCTAATGAATGGGTGTTGGTGGGGTGGGGGGTTTCAGCACAATCTGACAATTGGATGAGAGCAGACTGTGTTCTCAGTACAGCTAGACAACTGACAACACTATGCTCTCATGCCTAGTGTGGTCAGTTTTAATAGGAAAGCAGAGTGACTGGCAGGAACACCACTTATTTTACACAAAGAAAGCAATCCAAAGAGAACAGGAAACTTTTTCATACAAATACATGGTCCAGTAGGCACATATCAAGAATATGAAATGTTGGGTTTCCATATTTTTCAAGCTCACTGACAGGTAAAGTGAATAACATTGAATAACATTGAATAAATGTGTTATCCCTGAAGTTGAACTGTTGATAGCAGAAAAATAGGCATTGTAGTTGTATGAGACTGTGTAGCTGCAAACCGGTTAGGGTATGCATGTTGACCCATGTCCACAGCCAAAAGCACCTAAAATGGGTACATGAGCAGCAGAACTGGAACATGGAGCATGTCCTGCCTTCTCTGCAGTTATGAAAGGGTTACAGAGGATTACAGGCAGTATAACCTTTGATGTCCACATAGTAAAGAGTCGATGATTGATAACCGATGATCTTTTACTGATAACATATGATGATAGTACATGAAATGTGAATGAATGTAAATGCGCGGTAAAACTGGAATACAAACAGAATAAACAGACATGAGTACATATCTAACTACCTAGCAATATGCACAACATTCCTCAGTACATAGGAGGGGTACTTACAGACTTTGGGGGTCTAATCAAGCCCATATATGAAGAGAGAACAGCATCCCACATCGACTTGCATAGTAGAATTTCTTCATTCTGAAGAGATGAGGTCACTTCCTCCCAAGTTAGCAGACAGGACGTCCCTAACCTTAAAGGGGACAGACACTGCTGAATGCTAAAGAATGCCTTGTGTAATACAAGGCAGCACACTCCCCACCTGGCATAATAATGATATGCCACTATTAAACTCTTGGAAGGAGTAAAATGACTTCCGTGATGGGTCTAAGGTACACCTTAGGGGTGCCCTGTTTTACTACTCTGACCTCTACTTTCCTGACTCTGCTATCACTACTAGCATCAGTCCCCACAATGAGTCCAATTGGCCACTCATTCCTGAGAGTCTTTTAGTAGAACAACATCTCCAACTTGTAAGTTGGGCTTGTCGGCTTGCCATTTGTTGCGTGGTTGGAGGGTCGTCAGGTACTCCTGCCTCCATCTCTTCCAGAAGATATCGGCAAGGCTTTGAACTTGTTTCCATTGCTTGGTGTACAAGTCTTTAAGATCAAAGTCCCCATTGGGAGCTGTCACCATCTCCATCTTCTGGGTCAGCAACGTTGCCGGTGTCAAGACGGTTGGCATCTCTGGGTCAGTAGACACTGGAACCAAAGGTCTGGCATTCATTATAGCCATGACTTCAGCCATCAGCGTGGTTAGGACTTTGTGTGTGAGACGAGTAGATCCAATCTTTAGAAGCATTGCATCTAGAATGCGGCGAGCTACTCCAATCATCCTCTCCCAAGCTCCTCCCATATGTGAGGCATGAGGAGGATTGAAGATCCAAGTGCATCTTTGGTTTTGAAGATAGTTACTTGTCTCTGAGTCTGTTGCAATGATCTTCAATTCCTTGCAGGCTCCAATAAAGTTTGTGCCACAGTCAGAACGAATCTGTTTTGCTGGTCCTCGAATGGAGAAAAATCTTCTCAAGGCATTGATGAAGCTTGAGGTAGATAGAGACTCAATTACCTCAATGTGGACTGCTCTGGTACTCATACACGAGAAAAGAACAGCCCAGCGTTTGCTCTCTGCACTGCCTCCTCTGGTCTTGCGAGAAGCAATGTTCCAAGGACCAAAAACGTCCAGGCCTACATTTGTGAATGGAGGATCTGAAGCCAGCCTGTCTGGAGGTAAGTCTGACATCTTCTGGACTTCAAGTTTTCCTCTGATTTTCTTGCAAGTTACACATTTGTTAATCACACTGGAGACTAGTCTTTTACCTCCTAGGATCCACAATCCAGCTGAGCGGACTGCTCCTTCAGTGAGGTGGCGACCTTGATGTGCAACTTGCTCGTGGTGATGACTTGTCAGAAGAACGGCAACGTGATGATTCTTGGGTATGACAAAGGGATGTTTTTCTAGAATAGTCATATCAGCTGCGGGTAGACAACCTCCAAGTCTCATCACTCCATCTTCATCAAGGACAGGGTTCAACTTTCTGAGCGGGCTGTGTTTAGAAAGGTCTTCTTTCTTGAGAAGACATTGAATTTCTTCCTTGAAGGCTTCCTGCTGAACACATCTGATAATGGTGACATTGGCTCGCTCAAGATAGTCATTGTTACCCTGGTCAACACTGGCTGTTTTGCTGAAGGATCTGGCCAAGCAGATGAGTTTCCCTATGGCACGGATGAGTGACTTCCAGCTGGAAAACCTTTCGAACCTACATGAGCCAAGACCTTCTCTGGTGGTTAGAGTCTTGTAAACTGCAACTAGAGGTCTTACCTCTTTGTCTTGGTCTGGGTCTACAAGCTGAAAAGTTCCTTTCTGATCAGTCTCTTCAGTTTCTGGTCCAGTCAAGAAGGATGGACCTGTGAACCAGTTAGTCTGTTTGAGGACAGCAGCTGGTACCAGTCTAGTCCCATGGTCAGCAGGGTTCTTGTCTGTACTGATGTGATGCCACTGTTCTGGACTTGTACACTTTCTGATACGTGTTACTCTGTTTGACACGTATGTGTAGAATCTTCTTGAAGCGTTGTGGATATAACCTAAAACAATCTTGCTGTCTGTGTAGAAGTTCACTGCATGGATCTTGATGTCCAGTTCTGCAATGAGTAAGTCTGCTATCTCCACAGCTAGGACAGCAGCACAAAGTTCTAAGCGTGGGACAGTGTGAGCAGGTCTTGGAGCCAGTTTGGACTTTCCCAAGATGAATCCTGCATGGCTTTGTCCCTGAGTGTCTATGACTCTAAGGTAGGCTACAGCTGCTATAGCCACGGTGGATGCATCTGAAAACACGTGTATCTCTCTTCGTTCTGTAACAGACAAAGAAACAGAGACGTATGGTCTTTGGATGCTAAATCGCTCAAGCTCCAGCAAAGAGTCTTTCCACAACTTCCACTGCATTTCTTTCTTTTCAGGTAGAGGTGTGTCCCAATCACTTTGTTCTAGCTCAGTTGTAATCTCTCTCAAAAGAGCTTTGCCTTGCATGGTGATGGGTGCTACGAACCCCAAGGGATCGTAAAGACTGTTGACCGTAGACAAGACACCTCGCTTTGTGAAAGGCTTCTCTTCCCTGGATACTCGGAAGGTGAAGCTGTCAGTTTTCAAGTCCCAACTAAGCCCTAAGCTTCTTTGAAGGGGTGGTGAATCTGTACCTTGATCTAGGTCTTTGAGGTCTTTTGCACGGTCTTCTGCTGGGAATGCTTCCATTACTTTGCTGTTGTTGGAAGCCACTTTGTGCAGTCTTATGTTAGAGTCTGCTAGCAAGTCTCTAGTGATTTTCAAAATGTCAATGGCTTCTCCACTACTGGAGAAGGAAGCAAGTCCATCATCTACATAAAAGTTTTTCATAACAAATTGTTTAGCTTCAGGGTTGTGTCCGTCACCTTGCTGCGCTGCTCGTCTCAAGTTGTAGATAGCGACAGCTGGTGAGGGACTGTTCCCAAACACATGTACTTTCATCCTATACTCTATGATACCTGTGTTGAGGTCGTTGTCTTCATACCATAGGAACCTCAGGTAGTCTCTGTGGTCTTCACGGACAAGGAAGCAGTAGAACATCTGCTGTACATCTGCTGTTACTGCAACAAGTTCTCTTCGGAATCTGATAAGGACTCCAAGAAGTGTGTTGTTCAGGTCTGGTCCGCTGAGAAGTACATCATTAAGGGAAATACCTTCATGCTTTGCACTGGAATCAAATACTACACGTATCTGACCTGGTTTTTGAGGATGGTACACTCCGAATATTGGCAAGTACCAGCGTTCTTGTTTTTCATGCAGTGCTGGTGCTTTTTCAGCTTGATCTTTGTCAAAGATTTTCCGCATGAATTCTTGGAAGTGTTCTTTCATGTCTGGCTTTCTTTCAAGAGTGCGCTGCAATAGCGCAAGGCGTTTCTCTGCTTGCACTCTGTTGTTGGGAAGACGATACCGTGGTGTACGGAATGGTAGTGGGGCTACCCAACTGCCTGCTTTGTCTTTGAAGACTTCTCTATCCATGATCTCAAGGAAGAGGTTATCTTCAACAGATGGTGCTAGTTTGTCATCATCTTGAGTTCTCTCAAACACTTTGTGGCCTAGCTGATCTGAATCTTCAGCTGAGCCTGTATCTTCCAGGAACCTCTGGATGTTCTGGAGATGTGTTGGGTTAGATAGTTTCTCTTTAATCTCCATGCTGTTGTTACATGGGCAAAGACATGATGTGCGACCGTTCTGCAGCAGATTTGTTCTGTAGACATTCACCTTTGTGGGTTTGTGAAGTCCGTCCAGACATACATTTCCAACGATAACCCATCCAAGATCAAGACATTGAGCAAATGGTGCATTGTGCGGCCTATTGTATTGTTCTCTGACCTTGTGCACTCTCAGTATGTCTCTTCCTAGTAGAAGGACGATTGCAGCATCTGGGTTGAGTGTTGGGATCTTGTCTGCTATTCGCACGAGATGAGGGTAGTGACGTGCCACTTCAGGTGTGGGAATCTCTGACCTGTCATCTGGTATCATGTCACATTCTATGAGGGTAGGAAGAGTCAGCTGTGTCTTTCCATCTAATGACTCGATGGTGTAGTTGTTTGCTCTTCTCCCTGATGTCTCTATAACTCCAGAACATGTCTTCAAGGTGTATGGAGTTGAACTTCCTTTGTCACCAAAGAGGTCGAAGAACTCTGTCTTTGCTAGAGACCTGTTGCTTTGTTCGTCTAGGACTGTATACATCTTCACTGCCTTTTCTCTGAGACCGTTGGGATACACTTTGACTAAGCATATCTTGGAGCATGATCTAGAGAGTCCTGGTTCTGTACAGATCTCAGTACACTTTGAAGTTATCGCTGGTGTTGCACTTTCTTTTTGCTCCCCACCATGATCTTCTTGAGTTGCTGGAACTTCTGATCTCCATGGTGGTGGTCCTGGGTGCAGTGCTGACAGATGTCGGTCATTGTTGCATTCTGTGCACCGTATTTCTCTCTTACAGTCTTTTGCAAGATGTTGCATTGAGGCGCAGCATCTGAAACAAATGTGATTGTCTTTAAGGTAAGCCTTGCGCTCCTCTAATGTCTTACTTCTGAAACTGCGACATTTTCTTAGTGGATGAGGCTTGTTGTGTATTGGGCACTGTTTGTCTGGATCCTCAACTTCCTTGCTTGTGTTGTCTTCCTGATTGGCTGCAGCCTCAGGCGGGACTTCTGTCTTCTGCACAGACACTGTTGCTCTGCGTTCTTTGTAGTGTACTGGCGGCTGCTTCTCTGTCCTTGGGGAGCTTGCAACTCTCTTGTTCAGGAAGGCGAAGCTTGGGTCATTGCGTGTCTTAGCTTGGTCTACAACGAATTCAGCGAGGAAGACAAACGGTGGAAATGCAACTCGATAGTCTTTCTTGTATCTGGATGCTTGAGAGACCCACCTTTCTTGCAGGTTGAAAGGGAGCTTCTCGATTATGGGCTCTACTCCACGTGCTGTGTCTAAGTATCAGAGACCTGGCAGAGTTCCACTAGTCTTTGCTGCTTCTATCTCTAGGAGTAGGTCTCCGAGCTCTCTCAGCTTCTGATTGTCTTTGTTTGTTATTTTCGGGCAAGTTTCAATTTTCTTTAAAAGTGCTTCTTCAATTACTTCAGGTGACCCATAGCAGTCTTCCATTCTCTGCCAGACCATCGCAAGTCCTGCTGTTGCATCATGGACATGCACTGACCTGATTATTTTGGCCTGCTCTGAGGACTCTGGTCCTAGGTATTTGGCGAGTAGGTCGAGCTTCTCTCTGTCTGTCAGCTCTAAGTTTTGGGTGCTGCTTAGGAAGGATGACCTCCAGGCCCAGTAGTTTTCAGGACGATCGTCAAACTTCAAGAGACCAGTGCTCACCATCTCACGGCGCATCAGGTATTTCGACACGTCTGTAACCCTTCCTGTGTCAGCTGCATTTGTTCTGGGTACAAACGCGGGACTACTTGCTGATAGTGACTGATGGATTCGTTGAGGTATTTGACTAAGTCTATTTTGGTCAGATGGTTGCTCTCCTCTATTGTAGTCTAGATCTGGTTTTGCACGAGGAGAGGTTATATCGCCATCTACTTGGTTTCTTAGCGTGTTGGCGGTTTGGTATCTGAGCCCGTGATTGGTTGACTTATCACGTGGCGGTTCAGGTTCAGTCTTGTAGTGATGCGTAACATCAAAGCTGTCTGCTCTCAACTGGGTCCTTGATGGTTTCGGTGCGTCACTAGGCTGTTTATCAGGGTACAGGGTTGCTTGTGATTGCACGTACTCACGGGTGCGTTGGAAAGTACTGAGAGGTGTTATCGGGGTTTCCAGTACATCGCTTTCTACAAACTGAATATCTGCAGCTCTCGCGAGAACTTCGGCTTCAGCTATGGCTGCTGCAGCTATTTTCTGTTGCTGAAGTATGTGTAAAGAGGCTTGTACTTCTGCCTTTCTCCTAAGCATTTCTGCTTCCCCTTCAGCTTGTCTCTTTTTTATTTCAGCTTCCCCTTCGGCTTGTCTCTTTTTTTATTTCAGCTTCCCCTTTGGCTTGTCTCTTCTTCTGCTCTTCATCTAGGTAGCCTTGCTCTTTCATAAGCTCTGCTTCCTGTATGGCATAGGAGGCCATGGCGCATGCGGCCTCGGCCTTGGCTTGTGCCCTGGCGGCGATAGCGCTGACTGAAGACAAGTTTGTAATGCTAGAATGTCTGGAACTTGTATGCTTACTCCTGGCTGCCCCAGCACTGACTGACGATAGGTCTGTGACGTTTGAATGCCTGGAACTTGAACGCTTAGATCTGGCGGTTTCTGCTTTGGATGACGACAGATCCGATTTGTTATAAGTTTTCGGCGTGCTGCATTGTGACCTAGTTTCCAGCGTACTGTGCATATTTTCTTCCTGTTTGCACGAGATTTTAGGAAGGGTTAATTTAGTGATATCTTTCATATCTTTCTCTGTGTCTGTGTGCTGCATTGTGCTTGAGTGGAGTACACAGCGTGTACACGAAGCTGAGTTAGTTTCACTTTGCTATGCCTAGACTGGCTGTGCTGTGGGGATTTCACACACACATGCTGCTGTATTAACAGTTAAGAGTCTTTTCTGTGTTGTGGGGCTTGCTGTAGCGTTTTCACACAATGTGCTCTGAAGTAACCGTGTAAGTCTTTTTACTGTCCTGCCTTCTCTGCAGTTATGAAAGGGTTACAGAGGATTACAGGCAGTATAACCTTTGATGTCCACACAGTAAAGAGTCGATGATTGATAACCGATGATCTTTTACTGATAACATGTGATCATAGTACATGAAATGTGAATGAATGTAAATGCGCGGTAAAACTGGAATATAAACAGACATGAGTACATATCTAACTACCTAGCAATATGCACAACATTCCTCAGTACATAGGAGGGGTACTTACAGACTTTGGGGGTCTAATCAAGCCCATATATGAAGAGAGAACAGCATCCCACATCTACTTGCATAGTAGAATTTCTTCAGTCTGAAGAGATGAGGTCACTTCCTCCCAAGTTAGCAGACAGGACGTCCCTAACCTTAAAGGGGACAGACACTGCTGAATGCTAAAGAATGCCTTGTGTAATACAAGGCAGCACAGAGCAATAGAAGAAGGTGGCCTGGTCTGCTGAATCATGTTTTCTTTTACATCATGTGGATGGCGGGATGTGTGGATCGCTTACCTGAGGAAGAGATATGGGAATGAGGAAAGCCAACAGAGGCAGTGTGATGCTTTGGGCAATGATCTACTGGGAAACCTTGGGTCTTGCCATTTATGTGGATGCTACTTTGACACGTATCACCTACCTAAACATTATAGGTGACCAAATATACCCCTTCCTGGAAATGGTATTCCCTGATGGCTATGGCCTCTTTCTGCAGAATAAAACACCTTGCAAAATTGGTTCAAGATTACTTTGAGGAACACAACAAAGGGTTCAAGGTATTGACTTGGCCTCCAAATTTTCCAGATCTCAAACCATCAAGCATCTATAGGATGTGCTGCAAAAACAAGTCTGATCCATGGAAGCCCCACATGACAATTTACAGGACTTAAAGGATCTGTTTCTGATGGCCTGGTGTCTGATACCACAGTATACCTTCAGAGGTATAGTGTTGTCTATGCTGCAATGGTAAGGGCTGTTTTGGCAGCCAAATGCACTGCTTTGGTGGCAAAAGGGGGGACTTTTCAATATTAGGTGGGTCATCATAGGGTTATGGCTGATTGATGTGTGTGCGTGTGTGTATATATATATATATATATATATATATATATTGCTCAAAAAAATTAAAGGAACACTTTTTAATTAGAGTATAGCATTAAGTCAATTAAATTCCTGGGATAATTATCTGGTCAGATAAGTAGCAGAGGGGGCTGTTAATCAGTTTCGGCTGCTTTAGTGTTATTGAAATTAACAACAGGTGCACTAGACGGGCAACATTGAGACGACCCCCAAAACAGGAATGGTTTTACAAGTGGAGGCCACTGACATATTTTTCCCTACTGATCTTTTCTGACTGTTTTTCACTAGTTTTGCATTTGGCTAGGGTCAGTGTCACTACTGGTAGCATGAGGCGATACCTGGACCCTACAGAGATTACACAGGCAGCCCAACTCCTCCAGGATGGCACATCCATACATGCCATTGCCCAAAGGTTTACTGTGTCTCCCAACACAATCTCCAGGGCATGGAGGAGATTCCAGGAGACAGGCAGATACTCTAGGTGAGCTGGACAGGGCCGTAGAAGGTCCTTAACCCATCAGCAGGACTGGTATCTGGAGGGATAGGATGAGCACTGCCAGAGCCCTACAAAATGACCTCCAGCAGGCCACTGGTGTGAATGTCTCTGACCAAACAATCAGAAACAGACTTCAAGAAGGTTACCTGAGGGCTGGACGTCCTCTAGTGGGCCCTGTGCTCATTGCCTGGCACCATAGAGCTCGACTGGTATTTGCCATTGAACACCAGAATTGGCAGGTCTGCCACTGGCACCCTGTGCTTTTCACAGGTGAGAGCAGGTTCACCCTGAGCACATGTGACAGACGAGAAAGGGTCTGGAGAAGCGAGGAGAACATTCTGCTGACTGTAACATTGTTCAGCATGACCGTTTTGGTGGTGGGTGAGTGATGGTCTGAGGAGGCATATCCATGGAGGGACACACAGACCTCTACAGGCTAGACAATGGCACCCAGATTGCTATTGGGTATCTGAAATCCTTGGACCTATTGTCAGACCCTACACTGGTGCAGTGGGTCCTGGGTTCCTCCTGGTACACGACAATGCCCGGTCTCATGTGGCGAGAGTATGCAGGCAGTTCCTGGAGGATGAAGGAATTGATACCATTGAATGGCCCCCACATTTGCCTGACCTAAATCCAATAGAACATCTCTGGGATATCATGTTTCAGTCCATCCGATGCCACCAGATTGCACCTCAGACTGTCCAGGAGCTCAGTGATGCCCAGGTCTAGATCTGGGAGGAAATACTCCAGGACACCATCCTTCGTCTCATTAGGAGCATGCCCTGATGTTTTCAGGCATGCATACAAGCACGTGGGGGCCATACAAACTACTGAGTACCATTTTGAGTTGCTGCAATGAAATTTCAGCAAAATGGACTAGCCTGCTGCATAATTTTTTCACTTTGATTTTGGTGGTGTCTTTGAATTCAGTCCACTGTACGTTGATAATTTTAGTTTCCACTAAACAATGGGGCATCCTTACGTTCCTAACACATTACCCAGTCCATATCAGTATAAATATCCAGTATATATATATATATATATATATATATATATATATATATATATAATGTTTTTGTTGTAAATTACCACATGGCATCTGTACTTGGGTTTATATGGGGATAAGAAAGGTGGGGATGGAGACTCCTTGTGATGATGGGGGGCATGGCAGCAGCATCTTAAATGGAGCACAGATATAGTCCTGTGTAATATGCAGTGACAAATATACTGTGAGGAGCTGTACAGGAAGACATGTCAGCAGAAGGCGGAAAGACAGCAGTACACTGGTCTTCCCTGCAAAGAGCTGTTCAGGGGGTTTTATCATCAGGAGTCAGAGAAACACAAATATACAGACTATCCCAATGAAGAGCTGTGTATTGGAGTGTGTCAGTGGTAGTCTGACCACTGGAGTATAGGCAGGCTGTTCTCCCTTGAATGCGATAAAACGCAAACTGGTCATACTGAGATGATTTGCTTTCATGCCTAGTGTGGTCAGTTCGAAATAGGAAAGCAGAGGGACTGGCAGGATCACCTAGTATTTCATATAAAGGAAGCAATGCAAAGAGAACCGGATACATTTTAATTTGAATACATTGTAACACAGAGACCTATCCAAAATATGTTGGGGTAACACACAGTTTAATGCTGTTGCCTTGCATTACTAAGGTCCTAAGTCTGGAGAAGACCTCCCTGCATTAGGTTTTTCTGTACGCTGTGTGTTATATTACCTTGCTTAGGTTTCCATTTATAGTTTAAAAACTATTGTTAACTTGATTAACTTCTACCTGATTAGCATAGGTTTGCTTTGGGTCAGTGATTCTGAAGCCAGAATAAGGGCTTTATTAAGAGTCCCTGCATCTCTAGAAACTAGTCATTAATGAACGCTCCCATATTCCTATTCTGCCAGATTCTTTTTAATATTCTGCAAAGTGTGCACTGTGTAAAATGAGTATTATACAAAAAAGGTCAACTGACAAGATGGTGGGAGCATTAAGGTTTCTAGTGACATTATTCAGCTGTCTTTAAAAAAAATTCTATTTGTAAGGAGTTAGGTTTCTAAGTTCAGTGTTGGACAGCACAGTCGCTAAGAGGTTAGCACTTCCACCTGGCAACACTAGGGTCATTGGTTCAAATCCAAGCCACAGCATTACCTTCACAGATTTTGCATGTTCTCCCTGTGCCTGCATGGATTTCCTCCGGGTACTCCAGTTTCCTCCCACACTCCAAAGACATGCTGGTAGGTTAAATGGCTTCTGTCTTAATTGACCCTAGTATGTGTATGTATGAATGTAAGTTAGGGACCTTAAATTGTATGCTCCTTGAGGGTTAGGGACTGATGTGCATGTATGATATATGTAAAGCGCTGCATAAATTGACGGAGCTCTATAAGTACCTGTAATAAATAAGAAATGTGTCCTGCTCTACATTGTTGGCTTTCTATACTTCACAATATATACTGTAGTTTATTTTGCTTCCAGTTTAGCTTGTTCTTATTACAAATGCAGCCATCCAGTCAAGAAACATTATTTATGCCAGTCTGCTACAGACGGGTTGCTTGTGACAGAAATTGATATATTACATATTGCAGTCTAAAGTGCTTATATTATCCAATTTTCCAATGCCCAGAGGACATTCTCATTTAAAAACATTTCTCTAATGGAAATCTAATTCAATTATAGCATCATACAGTGATGAGAAGAGAAAAGAACAATTTCATTCTCCAAGTTTCTATGTGTGTATTTAGTATACTCTCAGAGTTCATTTAAACAGTCCTTCTTAATTTAGTGTATTGAATACAATTTTGCCTTTTACTCTCTTTCCGCTCAAGGTAGAATTACTTACAAGAAAGTCATTTGGTGGCTCCTGCAGTTCTGTTTTTTCCCTAATAGGATAATATCACTGTTCTCACTGTGAGAAAAGGCAAAAGCTCTGACATGACGCAGAGCTGAGTGCAGATTTCTATCGAGCTGTGAGAAAAGAAAGCTATGACTTTGGAAAAGCTAAAAAGCTGAGTGCTGAATACAGAAATTCATTGTCATTTCAAGAGTGTTAATCCTTATCTACTAAGACTGAAAGCTGAAAGAGCATGCTATGCTTCTTCCCATTATTCGTACAGCTTTTTAGATCTGCATGATCACCAGAGTAGACAGGGATTCCCCCTGTGAATGAGAGTACCAAATATGGGGTTATTTTTAATCAGTCTTGACTTGCAGTCTGGCATGTTTGCCATATCCCAGAATGTTGGCCTGTGTAAGACAACTGGCATGTTGGTGTCATCTTCTATCATCAGCTTAAGAGCACTTGTGCTTATTTTTTCCCTTTGCATTAAGTTTTTATTAAGATTTCAAACTAAAGTGCCCAGTGCAGAAGTCAGCATCACTTATTAAGTCCGTAATTTACAAAGAAAAATATAAGCAAACAAATTTACAAATGGATAAACAATGATATGATAAAATTGGGTGTCTCTGGAAAAGACGGAGGTGTTTTGTCAACTGGGAGACCACTGTCCCAGTCCCCTGTCTTTAAGTTCAGGCTAGATTTATTTCATGGTCTCCTATCTGAAGGTGTATCTTAGTCTGTGACAGGGGCTGACTGACAACTCATGGGGCCCCCGGGCAATAGGGGATCATGGGGCCCCTGTGTCCTTGTCCAAACTCAAAAAAGCCTATGAAAAAGGTACCAGGGGCATCTCATGGGGTCCCCTACTGACCTCGGGCCCTCGGGCAGTGCCCGAGCTTCCAAATGGTCAGTCCACCTCTGGTCTGTGATATCTACAGTGATTACCTAGGTATTTCCTTCCCTAGGTACCCAATTAGATTAGTAAATCTGCGAGAAAAAGGAAAGAATAAAATTAGGGAGGGATAAGGCATTGTGAGAAAAAGAGGAAGAGCAAGCAAAACGCCAAGGAGGAGAAAAAAAAAAACCTGGGGGAAGTAAGGGGTCAACTGTGGGGTAGGGTGTGAACGCCCACCAGTAGTCTCATGCTTATATGGTCAACATTGACATTTCACTCACTTTCCTGGTTCCTTGTGTTATTGGGTCATTGGATTTTTTGCACTTCTTAGGGAGTGCGGACTAATTGCCAGTGATATAAAAGAGAAGAAAAAAATAGAAAAGGCAAAACTGTTGTATGGTCCTTCACTAAGGGGCCTTGCATTATATTCTTGAATTCCTCACTCAGAGGATCTGTAGTATTGCCAACAGGACCAATTCGTAGTACATTTTGATAATATGTCTTGTGTTATATGTATTGATTTCTCCATTTTTGGTATTTTTTTGAACCAGCTATTTTATTGAGCCTCTTACAGGTCAAAGCAACAGCTCCACTTTCATTTCGGACCCAGCACCTTGATACTCACCATTCCTTTTTTCCCCTGTTGCTCTGTTTGGCTGGGAAGTGGGTTCTAAGTATAGGATATCATGTAAGCCATTCCCCCTCCTCCTACGTGACAGCATTGGTGCTGGGTGAATGGCCACTCAGGCATTTGGTGCTGACATATGAAGGTGGAGAGATAGTCCTTAGACATGTGTATGCTCCAGCTAGTTTGACTTGGATATTATACAGGCCTTCTTCTCTTACCTCCTGAATACGAAGGAAGCTGTTGGTGAGTAAATGGAGCATTCATTATGTGCAGCTATGGGGAAAATTGTTAAGGTTTCCCTGTATGTGCAAAAGTCAGGTGCATTTTGAATTTATGTTTTCTTTAAGGAAACCAGTAGTTGAGGAAAGATTTTGAACATGCTAGTTGCCTTGACAATTCTGTCAATTAGGTATTAATATTTTACTGCCAGTCACTGACCCCCTTTTTATTAAAATGAAAATATTGCTGATGTCATTCACATCTCTGCATACTGCTGGAGTAATTTTTTTTCTCCTTTATTGTCCATTTAGAGGCTTCAGCAGTTTGCAAACTACAGTAGACTGGCCTCAATTTATGTTATATTCTGCAGAGAGGACTTGGCTATGTGGTTTTCTCTATGGCACTATGATCAAGACTAAATGAGCAGAACTGAGTATCCCTAAGAAATTAGGCACAGTTAAGATATATGCTTTTAGCATCCCTTAAACTGATTGCATAAATTAAATTATATCTAACACTAAACCTTTTTTTTAACTTTTGAGTGGAGTGTGTGCTTGTGTGTTTGGGAGGTTGAAACTGCTGTCTGTTTTTTGCCATCTGTTTCTCATTAGAAAGATTTCCCTTTACATCCTGTCCTGTAGAAGTGAAATTATATCTTTCCAGTGTGATTGAAATACCTCATAGACAATTAGTCATGGTAATATGTGTCATGGAAGATTTGCCCTCTATTCCTGCCCTATTGGCAACTCAAAAATTTGGATTTATCCTTACTTTCTTTCACAGTGACTTTGTTGAAAAGGGCAATTAATGGGAGTGAATCTACCTAATGGGGACACAGACAACAAATAAAACAACATGGTTCTTTTAGCCCCTCACTACTCTATCCATATCTAAAAAAAAAAAAAAAAAATACCTTTAGTTATACTTTGAGGATGTATTAATAAATACAGAGCTGAATTGATTTTGTATGTTTTCCTGGTGTTATAAAATTGTGTATGGGATTCCACTTTAATTCAGTATCATTTGAGTTATTCCTACACATTATATTTTGATTGCAAAGTCCTGAGCTTTAAGGATATGGCCTTGTTTATGCAGGTTTATCTATCACTGCAGTTGCTATTCTTTATTATCATTGCTCATCAGTCTTGCTATGGATGGTGAAGCAGTCTTGTTATGAGGATGGCGAAGCAGTTCTGATGAAACACAAATGCCAGGCCTTAAGGAAGTCATAGCTCTGATTTATGGCACAGGGATACACCATCAACTTCACTTAGGTATTTTATCTAAGAAGAGAATATATGATCTGTTGGTTTTAGCTATGTATTCTACACTGAAGATAGGTCAGGGCATATTTTTTAGGAATTTCTTCTAATTACATGGATGAAGACATACCTTACAGTCCCATGCATAGGTAATTCAGTGCAGCTTAGGAAAAAGCCCAGAGGCATTGCTAGAGCTTGACACTCTGATAACTGCCTTCTGATAACTGCAGTGTTTGTTGCCATCATCCAGAAAAATGCAAATGTACTGTACCTCAGCCTTTCCTGCAGTTTGGTTCCATTTTTTTTGCATCTTGCACATTCCTTCTCAGACCTCCGTTGGTTTCTATATCTCTGCTGCACATTGTGCAGGGCCCTAAGACTTCTGGCTCAATACTAAAGGTGTGCAGCAAAACAGGAAAAATGGGGGACACACCAAAGAGAAATTAAAAGGTAGAGAGAAGGAATTATATAAACCACATGAATCCCCCACGTTTCATTATTTTATTTATTTCAGGTACTTATATAGCGCCATCAATTTACGCAGCTCTTCACATATATATACTGTACATTCACATCAGTCCCTAACCCTCAAGGGGCGTACAATCTAAGGTCCCTAACTCACATTCATACATACACATACCAGGGCCGATTTAGACAGGAGCCAATTTAACAACCAGCATGTCTTTGGAGGGTCGGAGGAAACTGGAGTACCCGGAGGAAACCCACGCAGACACAGGGAGAACATGCATGTTAGCATAACTGCACATCTTTTCAATCTAGGTGCCCAAGAATGCCTTGGGCTTTTAGGACTTCAGTCCTACAAGTCTCAGGGCACTCTTGAGCAGTGCCCATGTGTATCTACACATTTGCTTATCTACTGTGGCTTACAAACCACAGTACCAACACAAAACCCACAGATTAAAACATTATTAACGTAGACTCCCTCAAGAGTTGGTTCTGGCCAGCTCAGTGGATTGCTTTAAAAAAGGCCTGGATTCTTTCCTAGATACACAGAATATAACTGGATACTAACATTTATAGGTAAAGTTGATCCAGGGAATATCCGATTGCCTCTCAGGGGATCAGGAAGGAATTTTTTTTCCCTGCAGGAGCAAATTGGATCATGCTTTGCTGGTTTTTTTGCCTTCCTCTGGATCAACTGTGGGTATAGGATTATAACTTTTTTTTTGTATGGTTGAACTGGATGGACTTTGTCTTTTTTCAGCCAGACTAACTATGTAAAGCAGACCTCCATGCATAATGTTTACATTACAATGTAGAACAGTCCTCACCTTCATGATTTTGACATTAAAGTTTATAATGTACAGAAGTACTCAAGAACAACTTACATTTTGTATATATAACTGCCACAGGTCTTGGTACTAGCAGAGGTAAGCTTTTTTTGTGTCTAAGCATAGGTTTATTACAAGCTGTTCATATACAGTGAGGAACAGAAGTATTTGAACACCCTGCGATTTTGCAAGTTCTCCCACTTAGAAATCATGGAGGGGTCTGAAATTCACATTGTAGGTGCATTCCCACTCTGAGAGACAGAATTAAAAAAAAAATCAGGAAATCACATTGTATGATTTTTAAAGAATTTATTTGTCTTGCACTGCTGAACATAAGTATTTGAACACCTAAGAAACAGCAAGAATTCTGGCTCTCAAAGACCTGTTACTGTGCCTTTAAAAAGTCCACCTCTACTCCACTCAATCTAACTTAGTAGCACCTGAGTTTTTTAAAGACACCTGTCCACCCCACAGTCAGTCAGACGCCAACTACTACCATGGGCAAGACCAAAGAGCTGTCAAAAGACACCAGAGACAAAATTGTGGACCTCCACAAGGCTGGAAAGGGCTACGGGGCAATTGCCAAGCAGCTTGGTTAAAATAGATCAACTGTTGGAGCAATTGTTAGAAAATGGAAGAGGCTAAAGACGACTGTCAGTCTCCCTCGGACTGGGGCTCCATGCAAGATCTCACCTCGTGGGGTATCACTGATGATAAGAAAGGTGAGGAATCAGCCCAGAACTACAAGGGAGGAGCTGGTCAATGACAGGAAGAGAGCTGGGACCACAGTTTCAAAGGTCACTGTCGGTAGAACACTACGCCGTCATGGTTTCAAATCATGCCCCTGCTCAAGTCATCACATGTCTAGGCCCGTCTGAAGTTTGCCAATGACCATCTGGATGATCCAGAGGAGGCATGGGAGAAAGTCATGTGGTCAGATGAGACCACAGTAGAACTTTTTGGTCTAAACTTCACTCGTCGTGTTTGGAGGAAAAAGAAGGATGAGTTGCATCCCAAGAACACCATCCCTACTGTGAAGCATGGGGGTGGTAACATGATGCTTTGGGGGTGCTTTTCTGCGAAGGGGACATGACAATTGCACTGTATTAAGGAGAGGATGAATGGGACCATTTATTGTGAGATTTTGAGCAACAACCTCCTTCCCTCAGTCAGAGCATTGAAGATGGGTCGTGGCTGGGTCTTCCAACATGACAACAACCTGAAGAACACAGCCAGGATAACCAAGGAGTGGCTCCGTAAGAAGCATATCAAGGTTCTGGAGTGGCCTAGCCAGTCTCCAGACCTAAATCCAATAAAACATCTTTGGAGGGAGCTGAAACTCCGTGTTGTTGTCAGCGACAGCCCCGAAACCTGACAGATCTAGAGGAGATCTGTGTGGAGGAGTGGGACAAAATCCCTGTTGCAGTGTGTGCAAACCTGGTCAAGAACTACAGGAAATGTTTGACCTCTGTAATTGCAAACAAAGGTTTCTGTACCAAATATTAACACTGATTTTCTCAGGTTCAAATACTTATGTTCAGCAGTGCAAGACAAATAAATTCTTTAAAAACATACAATGTGATTTCCTGAATTTTTTTTTTAATTCTGTCTCTCAGAGTGGGAATGCACCTACAATGTGAATTTCAGACCCCTCCATGATTTCTAAGTGGGAGAACTTGTAAAATCGCAGGGTATTCAAATACTTCTGTTCCTCACTGTAAATATGATATCATATCCGGGACTGTCCAGATAGTAAGATACCATGCCCACCAAGCTCCTATTATTTCTTAGACTCTACGATGAAGTATATATTTGTGTATATGAGATTTTTTTGGTCCTGGCTCTACATGAGATTTTAATAAGTTTTAAAAGCAGTAAATTTGGTATTTAACTATTCAGACCAGGGTTAGGCAAGCTTGTCACTTCGACTGTTTTGAAACTACAAGTTACATAAGGCATTGCAAGACTCTGATAGCCACATGCATGACCCCTAGAGACAGAGGCATGATGGGATTTGTAGTTTCATCACAGCTGGAGTGTCAAGATTGCTACTTCTGATCAGGGGTGGACTGACCATTTGGAAACTCAGGCACTGCCTGAGGGCCCGGGGTCAGTAGGGGGCCCCATGAGATGCCCCTGGTACCTTTTTCATAGGCTTTTATGAGTTTGGGCAAGGACACAGGGGCCCCATGATCCCCTATTGCCCAGGGGCCCCATGAGTTGTCAGTCCGCCCCTGCCCCTGATTATATGTCAACAAACATTAGGCTATGACTATACCTGAGATCTACCTATGCAGAGCCATGAGCCACATTGTCCTGAAACACTAGATCGCATAAGAATCATATCTGGAGTTAGTTATGTTGCCCTCTATAGAGACTGGGGAACATTGGTTTATCTGTTACATTTTCAGGTTGCAGGTTGTTTTTATTTACGATGATAAACTTACTCAAATTTTTTATTTTTCTTACAGGTTTTTTCTGTGACTGTTCTCAACACCTGCTTATTGTACAGGTCTGAAGATTTGGAAAAACGTTCGTATTTCTGAAATAACACAAGGTTGGATTTTTCTTTTGAAATAAACAGCATGCTACCTATTCCAAGCTGCTGCATTTATGGTTAAATATTTATATTGTTCTGAGACTTCTGGTGTTGTTCAATACATTAAACGTTGTGCTGCATTCTCTCAGGACGGTACTATAGTCTAGAGCATCTTTCATTTCATAAAATCACTATGCGCCATGTAGCATGGCAGGAACATTTAACAGTATACTTTTGGTTTAGAAAGCAGCCAGAATTTTTTTTTAATTTGAGGAACTGTTGAAATTAATACATACATGGTTGCATAGTGAGAGCAAATAATGTGCATAATTAACACATGACACGTTCACAGACTATGAATGTTTTGTCCATTTATTTAAGGGCACATTTACAGTTGCAGTTGGGGATGATAAAAATACCTTCTAGCTGTGTTTCTACTCTCCCCCCTCTTCGACCGCCTCCCTGAAGCTGCACAAGCAGCACGATGTGTGCTACTTTGCTTTGCTACTTGGTTAAAACAGGCACTGAGGATTCAACAAATCACTTTTGTCACCTGTTAAACACCTCTGAAAAGTAATTCACCATGAATTGTTTTGCAGAGGCCGCATTTGTAAACCTAACCGAAATAGATGAAGATGGTGGACTGTACACAGTGTTTATTGGTTACCTGCAGACTGCTACGATAAATCAGAATTGATGGCCCATGTGTTTGACTTTTATTCCTTCAGTAGGCCCCATGAGAGGGACAGAGTGGATAAAATAAAAATGTGTAATAGTAATAAATGCATTCCTGGTGGATAAATTATCTTCATAAATCTAATAATAAGGTGGCAGCTTTGTTTTTGGTTAACTGTAAAAAAAACTATTTGTTATAAATCATTATTAACTACATTTTCCCTTTGCTAACAATGGCTAAATCCAAAGGCAGTTTGCTAGCAGAGGTGAGATTAAAGTAAATCTCACACAGCAATTCAAGCTGTGTATCTGAATTATAAAGAGTGTAAGAACAAAGGTCACCTTCAGTAAAAAGGACATTCCAAAACCATGGAAAGATCCTGTTTTTGTTGTTAGTTTTTTTTGTTTTTTTTCCTTGCACATAATTGGGTATTCAAAGTGAACATAGTTTCACCTTAATCACTAAGCTCAGTGAATATTTAGTGCTTGTTCACACCGTATAGGTATGTTCAAGCATGTTCCTGCACATTCCCTGGTGCGCTTTTGGTAGCCCATTGATTTTAGTAGGCTGTCCATTGCGCTGGAACACGCAAAGGGCACAGCTGGCATGAATTTTAAAATTTCACCACACCTAACCGTATAGTACTGCAATACTGTGCGTTTTGGTGGCTGCAAATGTACCATACTTGCTAGATGCGTGGGGTGCTATTAAGTTTTAGGAAGGGTGCCATATAGCATCAGCAAAGCGCGTATTTCCCGCACTGTAGATGTGTGAACCGCCCTTAGATTCAAGATACAAATATTTTGATCTCCCTTTTACTTTATATTTGTTCATACCTCTGCACCTAAATCTTAATGGCATTTGATAGAAAACTAAGGTAAAAAAAAAAGAGACCTAGGTGAGTTACATGGGGGATTGACTACATATAGTTAAAGACTACAACAACGCTGAGGATTTATTTAGTAGAATCCTAATAATTTAGACACTGAGAAATTTTAAAGCGGATAATAAAGAGGACAAAAAACTATAGAAAAGCAGAGTCTCCTTCAGTGACAGGTCAGGTCTCTGCTGCAGAATGACAAAAGTTATTATATCCAAGATAGCTGAATCTTGAAAGCGATATGACAGGTTGTATACTGTATGAGAAAATACCTAAGAAGTTTTCCATTGCATTAACTAGATTAAATATTTTCTGCAGGGCTGCAAAGGCTACTGCTACAAAGAGCCTTTTCTTATATATCTGCCTGCCACCAATGTACATGTAATAATTAAACATTTGCAAGATAATCATAAATGCAGATAGCATAAATAAAAATATATGAACTATAACCGTGCATTCTAGAATGAGGTTCAAGTTCATTGAGCAGCAATCTTCGCCTATTTTGCGGTTTGCCGAACAGGCAAATTAAATGCCATGTTTGGCAATTGGTTATTGATTTCATCTGGGATCTCCTGTGCTTTGTTTACATTCAGCTATCAAGCTGGGAAATGTCATTTGTAGGAAATGTCATATATAGCAAAAGTCCTTCGGCGCATGATGTCTGTGGTCAGCGTGTTGTGTTTTGGCAGGTAAGCGGGCATGATTGATCATCATGATTGAAGTGGAGCTACATCTCATGACAATTTGATTGAAGATGGATTTTTCACCATGGGACATGTGTGGTTTTTTTTCTTAAAGGATCTTGTTAAATGTGCTTTGTGTTAATAATACTTTTATTTTTAATCTGCTATCAGGGTTAATTTAATTCCACTGACAGCAGTAGACTGAAAAATTGTATTGGTGTCTGATTGCTTTTTAGCAGACACTGCCAAGGAATAGGTGTTATTGCCCTCCGTAGCTAAAACAGTAAATTTTGAAAAATAACGCATAAAGATAGTACTGCTCGTTCATGATGACTAAGGCCCTATTGGGGAGAATATTGTTGAAGGAACAGGATAGAGTCTGGAGGTGAGTGATATGCCACAGTCTGGCTATGTGAGTTTGCACTACTTGCAATAAAGATTGCTGGATATGAAGAAAAAAAATTGCAGATATACAGCCTGTTTGTAACTGAATTTAGTGCCATCTTGCACTGACAAGTGCTAGTTGTGTTCCAAATACTGGAAATGGACTTGAAAGGACAACTACCATAGGAGAACCACCTCTTCACTGATGCAAAGCAGATCCCCAAGGCAACAGTCTAAATAAACGTTATGTAGCAGCAACTAATAATTTATTTCTGGTCTTAGGCGTTGTTCAGTTGGGAAGATTGCTATTAAAAGGAAATAAAAAATGACAGGTCTGTTGCAAAGTCATAGGTATGAATTAAAACAACAAAACCACAAATAATCACTGGCTTTCCATTTCAAGGTGGCAGACAGTGCTCTATAATAGAAAAGAAACACAGGTTAAATAATTATAGATTATATCAAAAGGTTAGTCTAAAAAGCATGTCTGTCACAGAGAATAAAACACTCAGTGGTATACACAAAATTGACAATGCAAGTGATCACTTCTATACATTGTGATGTTATGTGCATATTATATGTATAGACAAAATCTAAACTTTCCAAATGAAAAATACAAAAAAAAATGTTACAGGAAAACTTATAGCAAGCAATTTATGGGAAAAAGAATGTGCTTGTTTACACCTCACTTTTAATTTGCCATAAATGAATATGAGAAAAAAATGACCTTATGGGTACTGTGTTCTGCATTTTGGTCCTTTCCAGACCTCTGTTCACTGTGCTAACTGATGACTGCTTTCCAGGTCCAGAGTTCTGGCACTGTCTCTAGAGGACTCTGGACCTGGAAGGTCTGAGGACTTATTTTATGAATTTATTTTATAGGCCATATGAGACAAGCACCAGGAGCTACTTTGTTGCACATCACACATGCTCCTGTTACTGCCATTCAGCATAAAATAGCACCTTCCAGCCAATGGTTGTTATTTTAAGAGAAGTACAGTTTCACCTCGGTTAGTCCTTGATTCCACTTACCATGACCTGGTCAATAGCTATTTGAACCTCGCCTGCTTCCAGCAGTTGGTTTGTGAATGTTCAAGGTTTTACTTTGTATGAGAGGTAAATTGTCCCTGCTTGAGGTGTAGCATGTCAGATCCAAAAACATGAGGAGCAGTCCTGCTGCATCTGGTCCCTCTTGCTCACAATTTACTAACAGTTCCAGGGCAGCTTGCAGTGATCCCTCTCAAGTGCCTGACACCGATCATTGTCTCCTGCTTGAGTCTCTGCATTCCTCAGAGACTTCCTTAGCTCTGTTGGGTGTGCCCCCTCCTCGGTTCTCTGTAATTATGTGACTTTTTTGGGACAGATTTTAGTTTTGATTACTGATTGACTGCAGAGGCCATGAACTTACCTCAACCCCTTCCCCTGCAGAATCATTGTCTGACCTGTTTGGAGGCTCTATCTGATGAAGAACTCCCAGGCTGAGAGAGACTATATCTGCACTTATTGGTATGAAGCCAGAGTACTAGGTGTTATCCTAGACTCCAAACTGTCTTTCCAGCCCTAGGTCCAATCGCTGACAAATTCATGCAGACTCCACCTCTGCAACATCTCCAAAATACGTTGGTTCCTAACCCCGGAAACCACTAAGCAACTCATTCACTCCCTTATTATATCACAACTTGACTACTGTAATTCCCTCCTCATTGGCTTACCTCACCATAGGCTATCCCCACTTCAGTCTATCCTGAATTCTGGAAATCTCTTGATGCATACTTGCGATTGCCAATCATAGCGATCACATGGTCTGAATGCCCCCATACGCCTCGTGGCATTTAAATCCTCTTAAGGGGCTCAGAGGTAGTAAGGGGTAATGCAGCCTTTTTCAACCAGGAGTGCTTTCAGTTATCTTCAGGGGTGCCTTGGCAAAATGCCTAAAAATTGCCCAAATAGTGTATACAAGCGGATGGATCAAGCCTGTTTTTTAGTTACACAAAGCCATAGGTTTTCATTGTGCACCATTGCAACCTTCTAGCTGTCGGCATCCTGATGTAATTGATTGATAAGGAGGATGTTGGGCACCTGCACAGCATCCTTGTTTGCCCCTCCCCTGCCGCCTCCATCAGCACTGGAGTCACATTAGCTGAGTGAGGGAGGGAAACTGAGAGACAAGAGAAATGTTGGAATACTAGTCAGTACCAGTATGCAAAAGTATATTTGCTTTGGAAGAATAAAACACATCTAAGACTGGTTGTCCTATGTGTGGATGTTGCTGCAATATGTAAAACAGTTTAGTTTGGCTTTTTTTTACATTTTAGAATGGGGTAACTCGAGATTGTGAAGAATTTTAAAAGGTGCCTTGACTAAAAAAAGGTTGAAAAACACTGGGTTAATGGAAATAGCTAAACTCATGGCAGGGGATCCAGCTTTACGCCATACTATTCCTCTATTTGTTGAGCGATTAGAGTTCATGTTGACAGTCCTGCATCATTTGGTAGACAGGTTAGTAGGTGTCTTCCATCTTACTTCCTGATTGAGTCTCCGTTCAGTTAACATGTGGAGAACTTTTTGGTAAAAATGTTGGGCTGCAGAACAGGCATGTAAAACACATTTAGTCTTTCAAGGACATAGTCTCTTCAGAGCTGCCATGGACACGGCCTCATCAAGGATGTTACCTGGGGTAAGAGAACTAATCTACCCTATGCAGAAGAAGTCTAGCCCTTAAGGTAGGAAGGATCTCCCTCCTCAAACCAAGAAGTGCTTTGTTAATCCCAGGTTTCGACCTCTGAGGAGAAATCTAAACTATGAGCCCAGGTTCACCACAAACCTTGGACCTTTAAATCACCCAAACCTCCAAACAAGTCCTCTTTGGCATTAAGGGGTCTACCACTGCATCAGAGGATCTGAAGACAGTCTGGGAGGGCTGCTGTGCTGCTGGAGCCAGGTCTGCACAGGAAACTGGTAAACAAGGCAGGCACAGGAACATGCAGGTACAAAGAAAAGCCATAGTCAGGACAAGCAAATTCAGGAATAGTCAGGTAGCAGGGGTACCAAGACAAAAGCAAGGTCAAATTCCAGGCCACAGTCAATAACAGGCATGCAACAGAGGTACAAAAGATGCAGACAGAAGGTGTAGTCAATATATGAGTCAGAAACAGGAGATCATTGTACAACAGTGTCAGGAGGCAAGTCGGGTCAAACACTGGATATCAAAATGCAGGTTAGGTCACAATTCATAGGAGCTGATGATCACTCAGCAATTTCTCCTCAGTGTGCTGTGTTTTAATTAGGGTGATTGGCACTAAAGCTAGTGTCAGACATGCACAATTATTCACACTAACATGAACACATGTATATGTGCAAGAGTGCACATTGCCATACACCTGTGAATTGGGCAATAAACTGTATTATGCTTGCCCCCAGATCTTTGGCCATGGCCAGCCAGTCAATCTTCCTGACAGCTATGACAGCTATAAACTAGAGTTGGACTGCCAACCCCCTTACTGGTTCCTGTTTTCCAACCTGCCTGAGTCACAGCACAGATTAGGAGATCTCCATGCAGCCCTGGCTTATCAGTGGTCAAATAATCACTAGTAGTATTCAGGATGTCCTTGAACATGTTTGTGGTCTCTAACATGTCCCTTGTAGCATGTGGTGGTCTCTTAAATTCTGTAGCCTCATGTAAAATGTTTGAAGCCTCATGTAAAATGTTGTTAATCTTTAATAGGTTTTTAAACATACTGTATGTGGTCTGTTATCAGTCTCCTGTAATAGTTTGACTATCCCTTCTAATGGATATGGAAAAATAGGGACTGGACTCTGACAAATTCTTTCTATATAGACATGTCTATTATGTTTGGATTGTATCTAATAAAGAATATTAAGCTGCCTTCGCTTTTTTTCCACATCATGCTAAACATCCTTTGTGACCTTATCTACTTTTTTCCAAGATAGATTTTTCTGTTGGAAGGGCTGCATTTTAGCTTTCTTACCTTAAACACTTGAGGACCCTTTCCTGGGAAATATATTATTATCATTATTTTTCCTTTGCAAATAGCCATATTAGCTGACTAGCATGAAATGCATAAGTTCTTGTTTTGTTTCCTTTTGTCCTATTATTTCCTACTTCTGCTACTGTAGCAGCAAATTAATTGAGCAATTTGCCTTTTATTGTTTGTAATACAGCATGTGGGCTAAAATATGCAGATAATGATAGAATCTACAGTATTATCTGAAAAGCCTAGAATGTCCCTTTTAGGCTGTTCTGTTGTGGCACCTTCCTTTATAGTATCCATTAGAGCTGAATTTACATATCAGGAGCCCATAGGCACAGGAAACTAGGAAAGAAAATGTTCTTTAATGATCATGAACTATAAAAAAACAGACATGTCAGTTAAAGTGTGCAAACTGCGCATTCCTACATTCACGGTGAGCAGTGCATACCTAAAAAAAATGTTTAAAAAAGCTATGCAAAAAAGAGCAATTAGATTTTATCACCCACATTATACAGCTTATTCTCCACGATAACAGCCTGACACCTTAATAAAACAAAAAGTAGCAATAATACTAACAAAATGTAATTCAGCACAATATATTGCATCATAAGACAGAGATAAAAAATATGATCAATAAGAAATGTACTAGCCTTTTCTCTTGAATAAGCATACCTTCTGAAGTAATACCTATGCACATGAATCTGCTATTCCTTTATTAGTAAGTCAGTCCCTGGTCTCCAGACTTACCCCAATTCAGAACCGGTCTGTGGGAAGAGCCTCAGCATCATCATGTACAAGATAGGTACCTTAATCCTGGGTTGTACATTTTTGAAGCTGGAGTTTAATTGGAGAAGGTTGCAGCTTACAGAGAGGCTGTGGGAAACCAGTCACAGTGCTGAAGGGACACTGCTGGAGCGAGGCGTAAGGTAATTATATTCTCCTTAATCATTTGCCCCTAGACACAACAAGCAAAAAAAACCAAAAAAAAACATTGCAGTGCTTGGAGTCCCACTGCAAGATGGATTTTATTCAAATTCTTGGGATTGGGCTTTAAGGTGACACTAAAATCCTGTTTAAAAAGAAATATATTCTATTCAAGTATATATTCTTAACTAAAAAAGTACAGCCTCCTCCAAATCTCTTTTTTTTTTTCTTTTGCCGCCTTGATCCAACATCCTGTTACAGGGTGGCTACATTTGTTTTCCACTGTAAATGCATAGCCACTCTCTCTTTCTCACTCTTGAGATGGACTAGGTACTATAGACTATGGAGTATGGAATCTGTAGCGTGCATAGAGCAGGGCATGTGACTGCAATTAAGGTGCACTGCTCATTACAGTCAAATGGAAGTGAGAAGAAAAAGGAGAGGATGTTACAAAGGAGGAAGACAAACACAATAAGAAATTCTTTCATGAAAAGTAGATTACAGGGTCATTAAGTAGTGGATTTGTATGGAATATTTTTGGAGAACAGGACGTACGGGCGGCGGCGGGAAATTTGAAAATTTAAAAAAATGTCATTTTTTCCAAAACACATTTTTCATAGTAAAACATTGCTGTTTCAACCCATTTCACATACATATTGTCCCTAGTGCTTTGTCCTGTGCCCTGCCTGCGTTTTGTCTGTTCTTTCTGCCTGGAAACTGAGAAATGTCCATGGCGTCCAAAAAGTGTCCCTTTAGGTCAAAAGCGGTTTTAGACCAGCTAGAGAACAGCGATAGTAAATTAGAACCACTTGCAGAATTGAGTGATAATGATTCGTGGGGAAATTCGTCATCAGACACTGAAAACGATTTTGCGACTTTGCTCAGCAATGTGCGAACTTGGCGCTATATTTCAAATTTCAGTGTTTTCAGTTTGATTTTATTTTTGAATTAAATGTATTATTATTATATTATTATTTTTTATTATCTATTACATTATAATTTATGATTTTGTGTTTCAAATTTTATCTTACCCGGGATGTTTAATAGACTCTTGTTCGGACAGATTTCAGTGAGTTATTCCTAAAAATTACAGCCTACTATAAAAAAACTACATATTTCCACGCAAAATAATGGTACCGCTTTCTGCACCAAAAATCTGAAATAATCATACCGCCAAGGAGGTTAAAGCTGAGTTCCACCCAAAAGAAGAAGTTCCATTTTAATACTCTGTCCCCCGCTCCCCATTAAGGATTAGCACCTTTGGGGAGTGGGAGCGGGTACCCGAATTTGACAGGTACCCGCTCCCACTTCCGCTCCAATCGCCTAGGCGATCAGAAGCGGAAGTTGTCCTCCCCCTCCCTCCCTGTAGTTTTCTGGGACATGTGACAGGTCCCAGAAGACTACAGGACCATTCATGAAGCACAGCACTTCTTGCTCATGCGCAGTGGGCACCCGGCTGCACAGAAATCAATCAACTTAAACTTTTTGGTCAAAGTTTAATTGAACAAGTTGAAGTTATAAGTTGATTGGCTACCATGCAGAGCTGCATTAGATTTTGCACTCTCCAGTTTTAGTAAATGAACCCCTAAGTCATGCTCCAAAATTCCCATTCACAGTATGGTGTTGCAATGGCATGCGTGTTTCCGTGCGCTTTATTGAAACATGCAGCAACTCACATTACCTCAATGTGATGAGATACCTTATTTCCCAAATGCCATCCCAACACACTTTGCTGATGTATGTTCATTGTGGAGCACTGACAAAATTGGCGCATTCTTTATTTATGGCTGTACACTGCAGCCTTTTTCCATCTGCAAGATGTGTTGGGATGGCATTCAGGATGAATAACATAGCTTTGCACCAACACATGTAATGCGCATTGCTGCGATTTGCGGTAAATCACGGTGGTACCATGCAAGTTACTGCAACACCACAGTGTGAATGGCCCCTGAGGATTTCAAGGTAGCTGTTAGAAACCTGGTAAATGTTTTTGTACACATTGTCCTTCAGACTATCTTTTGCAACCTAAAGAATGTGTGAACTAGACGTTAGGCTGATTTGAAATTTTAGGTATAGTGAAGATCACAAGAACTAAAGAAACATATACAGACAATACGTACAGTGATACTTTAAAACAGGACTATACTATACCAAATTAGGGTTTAAAGTATAATGAAAGTCAAAATTTTTTGTAGATTTGGATACCTGTCAGATTTGTATTGCTCTTTGTGTCCCTATTAGGGAGATTCACATTCTCTATTTGTTCTTATGATCGATATTGCAAAGAGTGGAAGTGAAAGAAAATCCCAAATTTTGGGTTGTCCTCAGAACAGGAATAGAGGGGAAAACTTCCAGTGGGGACACTAGTTCTGGTGAAAACCAGATATTAATTATATATCCAAGCTAAAAAATATAGCCTATATCACGCGGCAAAAATGTGAAATAATTTATATCAAAATATAATTTCAAACTGTGACTAGAGCTGCTATTTTAAATAAATATTAAAAAAAACCATAAATAAGTAAAGAATACCATAAACAGCGCTCTCTAATGAAATGAAAAACTATCCCCAAAATTATATACAATACAAAATAATAAAATATATATATATATATAATCCAAAACCAATAAAAAATAAATATATAGATAATAACACTTCCACCAAACAGTGCAAAAGTGAAAAAATCAATCCATAATATAATGTGAAAAAAATTAGTTCATAATATAAAGTCCAAAATCTTTCTCTTCAAAAAGTATCCAACAAAACCGTGATCTCCGTTGTGCTCAACACCCCATCAAAGTGCAAACTCACCAGATGCTGGTGTTTAATCAGCATTAAATCAGATACCAATAGATGTGGAAATTCAATAAACCAGATCGACTCGGATGTAATACTGATCACTCATCAAATGGTTAATCCAGCTCAGAATCCATCAGGGTAAGTATAATTAAAATTCCATATGTGGATAAATAAAGAACACTCACCATGGCATAATACCGTTTATAAGTTTATTGCCAACAAATACCCCCCTTAGACTAAAACTCACATTGTATAAAAATACAAAAATCATTCAGTAATAGATGTAGCTGCAGAAAACCGACAGCTATTTCAGTGATGCGTCTCACCACCCACTCTGTAAACAGCAAATCTCGAGGTAGCGGTCACATGGGCCAGCCACGTGGTCGCGGCATACATGGTGACATCACTGCTGATCACGCCCTTACGCGTTTCATCACACAAATTCCTCTGAGGGTGAAAACCAGATATTCCCTTATGTTGGAGGGATTTCCTCTCACTTCCTGTTTTGGCTATGAGACAGGAAGTGAAGGGAAATCTCCCCAGCTGGATGCAGATGGCAAAAAATAGCCCGGCAGGGGTTATAACCCTCCTTTATCTAAAATGAAAAAAAAAATACTTGCCTTAAGTTCTATTTTAATTTTGAGTTCTCTTTTCTCAAACTAGATTTTAATTTATTGCATTCTTAATGTGATGGTGTGAATGTGCCCTAAGAGGAGACTACATTTCTCCAAGCATGACTGAATGCAAATTTGCATTTTTTTAAAACCTTCCTCTAATGTTGACACCGTTTTCCTACTCTTTGCCTGACATTTACATATGTTGTAATTCATATCTATGAGACCTGCAATAGATTAATTTCCACACCCAGAAGTACACTATGAATTCATGTAAAGACAAGAGAGCTTAATTCAGGTTCAGGTGCGTTAACCCGTAACAGAGTTTGATTAGTGACTTCTAGCTGACTATGTAATTTTCTTTATGCCTGAACATGCCGATGCCTCATTCCATAATGAGAACATCTGAGCAATTAAAAGCTGCCTATATTCTTGATTTTGTAAAATTAACTATTATTTATTCAAGCTCATAGTTTATGGGTGTTTATTATGGTATGTCCTATACAGACATTATTTTTCTGGAAAAGTTATCATTAAAGAGGAACTCGGGTTGTGCAAAAAAACACCCCCTACAAAAAACACTAAACCGTTAATAAAATTTAGAAAATGCTTACTCTAATTGAATTTTCATGACCTCACCTAATTCAAAAGATAGCAGCGTCTGCTCTGCCAAGGAGTAGGTGCAATAGCATGGATTACATCATATCCTCTCCTCTCTCTTTCTCTGCAGTAAAAAGAAAATACAGTTCCCATCAACCACAGGGAATTGTATGGAATGTGGGCAGGTACACTAGGCCTATACATGTTGAATGTGTTTGAGAATCTCGGTCTGCCCACCACTGCAAGTGGGGCTGAACTACATCACTGCTTCCTGGAAAGAGAACTACAGAAGGGATGTGCCAAGACCAGTGATTGGAGGAATAAGAGGCATAGCAGCCACTGGTCTTACAAACAGGGAACCAAAGAGAATTAACAGTTTGATTTGAAAATGAATAGGCTATTTCAGAGCAACTACTGAGTGAACCAAACAATGGATGACATATTCAGTGAAGGTAGGAAATCAGCAACAAGGACATGTAAAGAAGTTTTTGCCCAGAGTTCTGCTTTATATATTTCAGTGTGCCGTTAAAGTGTATCTAAATACAACATGTTTTTTTTTTTTCAGTTTTGGATAGAGTATTCGGGATTTAGATCCCCTCCTAGGTTTTTGTTGCTGGCTGTGTCCCTGCTATTGAGATGTACTTTCCTTCTTTGTTCTGGTGACCATTGTCACTGATATTGAAAGCAAATCCAAAATTTTGATTTGGTAACTTGCCACCAGAACAGTAAGGCTAAGTTCACTCTGGCTTTGTTAGCAGGCATTAGACAGGCGTTTGGGAAGCGTTTTTAAAGCTCTTCAAACGCCTATGAAAATTCTACACATGTTCACACTGAAGCGTTAGCGTTGCGTCGCAGCAAAATTGACGCCTCATGTCCAGTCCGGAGGAGTTGAAGCCTCCCATTCAAGTGTATGGTGACGCTCCTCAAACTCCTGGCAGGCATTTGCGATGCGTTTGCTAAGCGTTAATACCATTATACTTCATTATAGGCGTTTGCGGTGCTGTTTTAACGCTTGGAAAATGCCTATCAAACACCTAAAAAACACGCATAGGGCATTTGGGGAGTGTTAAAAACATTTCCCAAATGCCTGTCTAACGCCTGTCAAACGCTATAGGAGCATTTGGCACGAGTTAGAGATTAGTCAAGTGTGAACGAGCCCTTACAGAGGGGAGATCTTCCAATATGAACACTCACTTACTGGGTATACAGGACTGGAAGCGAAGGTAAATCTCTTAGGAGCCTTGTACATGGCTGTGCATTAGGTATACAACCGTAAAAATACGCTTGTTACTGTGGAACCCAGGAGCTATGCCCATTGAGATGCATTATAGAAAACACTGGTTATACAATATGTGCGTAATCGCTGGCACTTGATACATGCACATATATCGGTATATATTTCAAAGCCTCAAATTTTCAGTTTTAAAAAATATGCTCATACATATGTACATGTATAATTGCGCACAGCCATTTATTTGATGCATCTCAATAGGCAGAGAGATCCTGCAGCTGCGACTCCCGGGTTCCACAAAAACAAGTGTATTTCACTCTGGTGGTACACCTAATGTACAGCTGCATGCTGCATGGATGGCAAACAAAACAACACCAAAAAATATTGCCAAGAGTTTTAAAGCATGTCCAGCCATCACATTTTCAATAGCTGTGGAGTCATGTCAGCGTTTTATTGCTATCCAGGGGTGACAACAGTTTATCAGCAAAGAAGTCAGGATAATTCCCCAATAGCAATACAGGCAGAAATAAAAAAATATTTTCTTTAGTAGAGTAGAAGGCTAGAACTCCTGTCTGATTTTTTTTTTTTTTTTTGGTACCTATTGCAGGTTTTCCAATCAGCAGGACAAGAAGTGACAAGAAGTGCTTGCAAAAATTTTTTAACTATCCCTTACTTTGTCCAACTGACATCTCCGACACCAAAAAGTCTAAAATACACAGGATTTAGCAGTATTAAAATGACTATATTGTAGTTTATGTGTATGTTTAAGTGGTTGGAAACCTCACTCATGAAATATGAACAAAGCATATCCCTCTAAAGTGTGTACTTCTATCAGTCCAGAGCTTTAAGTTTAATTTTTGTCTGCTGCCTCATTCCTCTGCTATCTGCATGAGTCACTTTTGACAGGTTTTACTGATACCAAAAGATAAAAAGCTGTTGGGGGTGGGAGCTCCACCTCACAACTTGTGATTGACAGCCTCAGCTCAGTTCTTGTGTGCTGTATGTAGGGGGTGTGTAATTTCCCTACAATCAGCTCTCGGAGCTCTCCTCACTGATATCTGCAGATTGTAACTTCAGCTCCCTGCCCCCCTGCTTTCTGAAAGCTCAGGCAAGTTGTATAAATGCTGCACTTTGAACGGATGTAGAGAAGAGAGTGCTACAGATAAACAGGTACAACTTATGTAGAAAGATTTGTTTCATCTCGGTGTATCACCTGAGGCCAATTACGTCACTGGGTTTACAAGTACTTTAACATTCTTTCCTTACTATGGTCTGTACTATAGAAATGATATTATATAGGTTAAAATGTAGATTCTGTTTTCTTGTCAGGCAAATAGGAAACATTAGTTTTTGTCATGTGGATCCGCTAGGTGGAGCTTTACAGAATATTCTTTGGCAACTATTGTCTGATGATTACAGAGCTTAATAGCTCAAGCTGAAATGAACATACTGTATGTAAAGGAATAAGTCAATGCAAACAAAATGTTCTTAAACCACCTACTAATTCAGTTTAAAGATTTTTTAATATATATATGTGGGAGGGGGGATGGACAACACTCCACTTCAGCAGAGCAGGTTGCTCATCTCTGTCACTATTTTTATTGTACTCTGATTAACTTCCTTCTTTAGGTGTATTGTTTTACAATTAGAAATATTGGATTGTTACAAACTCTTTACACCACCATTTACCGCTCTTCTGGGATTGTTATTCCAAAGAGTTAGGGCTTCACAACGACCTTCAATTTAACTTTGGCCTATTTGTGGTCTAAAACAATCTATTTATATAATATTACTGAATATTCTTGTTTGCATGAATGCCTCAATGCTTAATTTCTTTGGCTTAGTAAACAGAACTTAACCACTTCAAGTCCGGACACTTTTACCCCCTTCCTGCCCAGGCCAATTTTCAGCTTTCAGTGCTATCACACTTTGAATGACAATTGCGCTGTCATGCAACACTGTACCCATATAAATTTTTTAGTTTTTTTTGAGACAGATAAAACTTTATTTTGGTGGTATTTATTCACCACTGGGATTTTTATTTTTATTGCTATATAAATGAAAAAGTCCAAAAATGTTTTAAAAAAGTGTTTTTCTTATAAAATGTTGCAAATAAATAATCTTTCTTCATAAATCTTGGCTAAAATGTATTCAGTTATCTTTTTAGTAAAAAAAAAAAATAACCCAAATTAGTTTATAACCAAAAATTATAATTTTGAAAAAAACATTTTTACATTTTTTTTTGTATTATTATTTGTTTTTTATATATATATATATATATATATATATATATATATCTGTCACCCTAGCAGTACAGTGTCACCATAGTGACTGATTGCATTTAAACTCATAATGGCTGTAAAAGCAATCATTACTCCTTCTCTCTGGCTGCATTCTTGCAGCCACTGAGAAATACTGTGAGAACTGTGATTGATCACGGCTTATCACTTGGTACAGGGCTGTTGTGAATAGCCTTGTACCATGTGGCCTCTATGATCATTCACAAATTTCACAAGTAGTAAGCAATGATGTCAGGAAGTTGCATCTTGTTTACTACTGTTCATGTGATCGCTGATTGGCCAACCAGTGATCACATGATCGGGACCTCACACAGAGGTCCTGTACAGCGATCAGTGTTCTGCTGTGTCTGGAGGACACATCGGGCATCGGATCGCGGTGCCATGCGCTCCCAAGGAGTGCGCACAGGCTGTAAATGCGGGCGCCATTTATGAATGGCAACCCGCTCCTGCACTGCTTCTGTCCAGCCGTTTACGTACACGTGCAGGACGGGAAGTGGTTAAAGAGAAACTTCTCCGCCCCTCCTAATACACCACCAGTGACATTGCAAACCGTTTAGTAAAACAAGTTGACCTACTTATTTAAAAAAAAAAATAATGTTGCATATGTTTGCTACTATGATGCTGGTCTCCACTGCCCATCTTCTGCTTCCGAATCAAAAATAAAAGTATTCCACCAGTTTTGTCTTTCTTGCCAGCCCACCAATTACAGCTTTGCCAGATCTCATGCATGCACAGAGCCAGGAGCTGCTGCTTGTCCAAAAACATTTTTTTTTTTTCACTTACAGATTTCCTAAAAAGACTTCTTGGTATTCTCAAGCAATGATGATGTAACCAGGGCATCACATTTGTCCCCTGGAAGGTTATGTCACCAATGCCCTCCCATGAGTTCTCATGATTGTGGGAAAAAGAGGTCTTTGTCCCGATATCTTGCAATAATTTGTGAAATCGATCTTGGGACAAAGGCCTTTTTTTGATAATGAGAACTCCAAGGGAGGCATTAGTGACATAGCCTTGCCAGGGGGCAAATGTGAGGCCCTGGCTATATCACCATTGCCAGGAAGTGCTAGTAAAAATGTGTAAGTAAAACAAAAATAGTTTATTTGACATTGGACGTGTAGGTGATTTTTACTTTGATTAATTTTCTTTATAGAATAGTATATATGTAAGATTTTTGTAAAATCTGAAGTAAAGGAAGACTGGAGGTATAGCGATTGTAACCTTATGGGAGTTTGCCTTCATTTTTTAAACTAGGGTTGAACGTGAATTTAAATTCTAATTGGTTGCTATGAATAATATTTATGTACATCTATAGTGAAAAGCACCTGTCTGTTAAAATCCCGTTGTATGATTTTGTATCATTTACAGCTACTGAGTTTCTATAAAATGTACAGAGTGCTTGTAGCTAGTTTCCCTTATTGTCCTGTTGCTTGATATTCAATCCAGCAGTCTGAGTTTTAAATAGCTAATGGAACAGTGCCACAGATACAGAACCTCACGTTGGATTGTGTCTTACATTATTCATTAATGGAAAATCTCTAGCAATACATGATTTGAACAGAAAGCCAAATTTTGTCCTGGAATCAGATTAAGACTTTCCAAAACCAGGTCATGGGAAATGTTCTTTTATTGGAACATTGGCCAGAGACAAAATCTATGAGCATTTTATGTTTTTATAGTTCTTGCTCTGTTGGACTGTAAAGTTTCCTTGCAGAGTATGGCTCAGAGATGGCTAGGAAATGAAAGTTTAGCCATGTGTGTATATTAGGGCTTTTTAAATTAGGATTTGCACATCATTATACATCCTAGATCATTTTTAAGTTACCATCAGTTTTGTTCCTGTCTCAGTTGTCTCTACTTTGTTGTGAGCTTGTTGCAGAAGGCAAAAATGGTGAGTCGTTTGAAGGATCTGTGTGGGCAATGGGGGACTGAATCATAGGTTCAGGTCCAATCAGCGAAAACAGTGACTGGAGTACAGCCATTCCAGGCTCATATAATGCACTAATGTTGGCTGCTGGGGGGTAACCCCTGAACAGCCAAAGACAAAGAGCAAAAACAAAATAATCAGGTGAGGAGGGAATATAGTCACAAACTGAGCAGATACATATAGCTGAAATGGAAAGAGCAGGGAAATGTACAGGGATAATTATTCAGAGAGAGGGTAGATAACTAGCTCTCCAGGTGGGCTGCCAAAGTTACAGTTACCTTTAAGATAAAAATAACTTAAGTAATTTCAAGATGATGTATTTAATGAATAATAATAGTGGAAAATATTGCAGGTTTAGAGGGCAAAATCTTCCAGTATATTATTTTCCTGCTAATTTGCTTGGCAAAGAAGCTTAGAGCCTAAAAAGTATGTATTAACAATATAGATGCTTTGTAGAAGGATCTAAAGTCCAATTTAGGCCTCCTGCACCCCATACTTCTTTTAAAACCTGTTACCAACTTGCTATGTAATGAAATACACCCAACAAGTCAGAAGAAAACAAAAAACCTGCTCACCATTCTTTTGAGCAAACAGGCAGTGTATGTAGTGGTATTTATCATTGGAACCTACATTATAACCAGCAGCATATAAAAACATGTATGAATATAGCCCCTGCACAACATTCACTATGGTTTTTTTTACATAGTCCCTTTTAAAGAGAATGGTACACACTTTATGTGGCTACATACAGTATGTAAAGCTTACATACTACACTTTTCTTACATATACAGTGGGGCAAAAAAGTATTTAGTCAGCCACCAATTGTGCAAGTTCTTCCACTTAAAAAGATGAGAGAGGCCTGTAATTGGCATCATAGGTAGACCTGAACTATGAGAGACAAAATTAGAAATAAATTCCAGACAATCACATTGGCTGATTTGGAAAGAATTTATTTGCAAATTATGGTGGAAAATAAGTATTTGGTCACCTACAAACAAGCAAGAATTCTGGCTCTCACAGACCTGTACCTTCTTCTTTAAGAGGCTCCTCTGTCCTGCACTCATTACCTGTATCAATGGCACCTGTTTGAACTTGTTATCAGTATAAAAGACACCTGTCCACAACCTCAAACAGTCACACTCCAAACTCCACTATGGTGAAGACCAAAGAGCTGTCAAAGGACACCAGAAACAAAATTGTAGACCTGCACCAGGCTGGAAAGACTGAATCTGCAATAGGCAAGCAGCTTGGTGTGAACAAATCAACTGTGGGAGCAATAATTAGAAAATGGAAGACATACAAGAACACTGATAATCTCCCTCGATCTGGGGCTCCACGCAAGATCTCACTCCGTGGGGTCAAAATGATCACAAGAACGGTGAGCAAAAATCCCAGGACCACACGGGAGGACCTAGTGAATGACCTGCAGAGAGCTGGGACCAACGTAACAAAGGCTACCATCAGTAACACACTACGCTGCCAGGGACTCAGATCCTGCAGTGCCAGACGTGTCCCCCTGCTTAAGCCAGTACATGTCCGGGCCCATCTGAAGTTTGCTAGAGAGCATTTGGATGATCCAGAAGAGGATTGGAAGAATGTCATATGGTCAGATGAAACCAAAATAGAACTGTTTGGTAGAAACACAACTCGTCGTGTTTGGAGGAGAGAGAATGCTGAGTTGCATCCAAAGAACACCATACCTACTGTGAAGCATGGGGGTGGCAACATCATGCTTTGGGGCTGTTTCTCCGCAAAGGGCCCAGGACAACTGATCCATGTACAGGACAGAATGAATGGGGCCGTGTATTGTGAGATTTTGAGTGCAAACTTCCTTCCATCAGCAAGGGCATTGAAGATGAAACGTGGCTGGGTCTTCCAACATGACAATGATCCCAAACTTACCGCCCGGGCAACAAAGGAGTGGCTTCGTAAGAAGCATTTCAGGGTCCTGGAGTGGCCTAGCCAGTCTCCAGATCTCAACCCCATAGAAAACCTTTGGAGGGAGTTGAAAGTCCGTGTTGCCCAGCGACAGCCCCAAAACATCACTGCTCTAGAGGAGATCTGCATGGAGGAATGGGCCAACATACCAGCAACAGTGTGTGCCAACCTTGTGAAGACTTACAGCAAACATTTGACCTCTGTCATTGCCAACAAAGGATATATAACAAAGTATTGAGATGAATTTTTGATATTGACCAAATACTTATTTTCCACCATAATTTGCAAATAAATTCTTTCCAAATCAGCCAATGTGATTGTCTGGATTTTTTTTCTCATTTTGTCTCTCATAGTTGAGGTCTACCTATGATGCCAATTACAGGCCTCTCTCATCTTTTTAAGTGGGAGAACTTGCACAATTGGTGGCTGACTAAATACTTTTTTGCCCCACTGTATATACATATCTATACATATGGATTGGCTCTGTTCACTGTTATCTAATCCAAAAGGTGAAATGACAAAAAAATTAATATATAGAAAACATCCCGTTGTGCAAATTGTGCTACAAGTTTTGTGCAAAAAACTAATAAAATGGAACAAAACCTCCTATACCTCCAATACACATATAGTCTAATACAATATGATTAATATATGACATTCTATCTTATCACATTTGAAATATATGTAACAGGTTTACAAAAAATATAAAGTGATTACTGCAATCAAATAAAACAATCCGTGCAGTTCCTCAATATTAAGGTGCTATTAGTTGTGAAGATTCCACTATATCAATGACACCACCAAGAAAATGTGCTTTATCCACCACCAGATAAATTGGATGAACTCACCAGAGCGATATGCTGGTGAAAGTATAGACCAGCATAAGCGCTTGTTGCTCTGAGAGTGACAGCCTGCAGCCCGCAATCCTATCTTCAAAGACTTCTTAAATTGATATATCATTCATAGAAATGAAAGGAGAGAAGGAGTATCCATAGCATAAAACTATTTAAAATGTTTATTAAAACTGCAAAACATATTCACTTACAACGTTCTGTGTCTCCACTGATACAAGTGAAACAGGTATAAACTGTGAATGTTGGTGTCCCCAGCCATGTAGAAACGACTACTGCAAGACAACAACATGACAACGTGATGTCACCTCCTGGCCCCTCCCTATGCGTCTCGTCACTTGACATCCTGTGGGAGCAGAAGGAATTTGTAATTATGTATGTACATAGGGGCTGTCATATTTGCATATTGCAAGTGCAGGCTCTACTTCCTGCTTTACAGTGCTAAACAACGATTGTGCTTCACTATTCCTGTGTAAAGTCTCCTACACACAATGAGAATATCGGACAAATGATCATCCATTATTATTATCATGGCGTACAAGGGCTCCTCTTAGATGCGTTTCGTATCAACATACGTTTACAGTAGGGGTGTTGCCATCAACGCCGTGATGTCACGCCGCCGGATCACGGAGGTCCGGCAGCCATCATAACAATCCAACTGGTCAGTGTATTTAGCAGCCTGCATGCTGCTATCTTCAAAGACATTATATGTATGTTTTATTGCTCTCTTTTATGCTCTTTTAATACCTGCTAAATAAATATTGTTACATATATATTTCTTGCTCTGCACCGAGCAATTAAACCCCATCCCAGGACCCCAGGTGATCTATCCGGACCAGAGGAAGGAAGCCTATGACCAGACCCTGTTGCAGACAACCCGTTAAAGGGGCCCTCTAATTGACATCTCATATACCCATATCCACAGAGGAGGGGATCTCATACCAGGCTGTACGCTTAAGGAGACCTCCCGGTTACTTCATATGATCAATGCGCATTTATATTGCGCTTCCGGTGAGTGCGCAATTTTTTTCATTTGTCGCTTATCTCCGGATGATTATTTACTCACACTGGGATTTAGAAGCTTTTACATCTACTATTGTTCATCTGGAACTATTACCACCACCCTGTATATTAACTCAGGGGTTTTGAATCACTGTATCATCTTATTTTGAATATATATATTATCTTGGTCACTTGATAAACTCCCACGGCTTCAAGTACCATCTCTATGCTGATGACATGCAAATCTATCTGTCTACCCCTCACCTCACCCCTTTAGTCTCCACTCGCATCACTAGCCTACTATAGCCTACTGACATATCGGCTTGGATGTCACTCCACTTCCTCAAACTCAACCTCTCCAAAACTGAGCTCTTAGTATTCCCCCCTGCCCATGCCACCTCCACTGACCTCACCATAAATATCGGTAACACAATCATCAGTCCATCCCCCATGCCAGGGTACTAGGTGTAATCCTAGACTCCCATCTGTCATTCCAGCCCCAGATCCAATCGCTGACAAATCATGTAGACTTCACCTCCGCAACATCTCCAAGATATGACTGTTCCTAACCCCGGACACCACTAAGCTACTTATTCACCCACTTGTCATATCACGCCTCGATTATTGTAACTCCCTCCTCATTGGCCTACCTCATCGCAGGCTATCCCCACTCCAGTCTATCACGAATGCTGCCGCCAGGCTCATCCACCTTCCTAACCATTCTATATCTGCCACCCCTCTCTGCCAATCCCTCCACTGGCTCCCAGTTGCCCAACGGATAAAATTCAAAACACTAACAACGACATATAAAGCCATCCACAACACTGCCACAATTTACATATCCGATCTTATCTCTAAATATCACCCAAACCGTACACTCCGCTCCTCGCAAGACCTCCTACTCTCTAGCTCCCTTATCTCCTCCTCCCATGCTTGTCTCCAAGACTTCTCCAGGGCGTCACCCATCCTCTGGAACTCCCTACCCCATTCTATCAGACTATCAACTACTCTACTTAACTTTAGGCGATCATTGAAAACCTATCTCTTCAGGGAAGCCTATCCCGCCCTCTGCTAATACTAGTATCCTCTATGCTTCCAAACACTCCACCCCCCACAGTTTTACCTATTGTACCACTCACCCCTCCCTCTTAGATTGTAAGTTCCAAGGAGCAGGGCCCTCAACTCCCTCTTGTATTGAACTGTATTGTTACTGTATTGTCTCCAACTATAATGTAAAGCGCTGAGCAAACCGTTGGCACTATATAAATCCTGTATAATAATAATAATAATCTTTGATCAGACATTATTTTACAACTTCGAATAATTTATATATATGTTAAGTCTTTACCGGACTTTATGGTTGTATAGTATTTTCATCGTTATACTCATCCCTATAGTGCTGCACTGTTTATTCTTTATTACTTGTTGAAAAGGTTTGTGGTTCCTTTTTGGTGCAATTGGCTGCTACTGTAAGCGCTCGCTAGGTCCCTACCTTCTCCACTAATTTAAAATATGACTCAATAAAAATATGCATCTTTCTTCCGATTCCATACTTATTATACAGGAAGTAACATAGGGTTGTAGTTTCCCCCTTGGTTTCAGCTGAATGTAGAGATGGCATGTTCAAAATAATAATACAGAAGGTTCAAACGCTTAGGCGGGAGGGGTGATAAATAGTGGTGGGATATTTCAAATAAAACACTTGCACTGCAATGACAAGAAACGTCTGCATTGAAATGGCTTTGTAGTAACAGAGGTGGTGGGTGTGCCAGTGTTTAGCTTCCCTCTTCCTCTTCACCTAGAAGTTTTTACTTCCTCCCCTTCTCATAAGGACACACATAATGTGCACAAAGGCCCCAGAGGTCAGAGGATAGACTGGACTCTACAGGCACTGGGAATGGGGTCATATCCACAGAGGAAGGAGGAAGTGGTCAGAGAGCACAAAAACCCTAGGCTTAGCATTTTCTCTACTCTGCATGCCTGGGTGTCTGGGGGGTTGGGTTTCTGGGGGGGTTGGGAGGAAGAAATATTAAGAGTTAGGGGTCAAGGGGAGTTCAGTGGTAGGGGTTATTGGAGGCAAGAAGGTTTAGAGTCAGGGGTGTAGGGGGGTTCAGGATCAGGGTTGCTGGAAGGCAGGGGGATTCAGAGTCAGGGTGCAGGGGGGTTTAGTGGTAGGGGTACTGGGTGACGGAAATGCAATATCAGGGTGCAGAGTGCCAGGGGTATTGGATTTTTCATAGGCTTGAATACAAAATCTGCTTTTTTGTAGGCCTTCAGGGAGACTTCTGAATGCCACCCAATACAAATTGTATGGCCTGCTGATTTAACCACTTCCCGCACAGCCTGTTGTGACATGAGGGTTGGGCATGACTTTCCTCATTCCTGGTGGACGTCATATGACATCCTCCCTGAATGCGCCCTGCCACATTGTGTTCTTTGCTACTGCAGTAATGTGCCCATTTGTATTCTGCCCATTCAATGAATGGGCACACTTTTACTAGTTTAAATATAAACATAGACAGTGTTAAAGGGGTAGAACCAGAATTTATATAAATATTTTTTTTTTTTGCTGTGTTAATTATTGTACTCTTTTCTAGCTAGGGTTTCACTACATAGCAAATAGGAAACAGTAAAGGCCTGGCCTGAAAGAGATCTCTTTCTGCTGAAGTATGTCATTGCCCTTCCTGTACACCTGTTTCCTGAAAGATACCTTTTCCTATCCAGCTGGATAACTGATCACTGAAGGCATTGAGACAGAATGCAATCCACCTTTACAACTTTTACATCCCACTTTTGTTCCCCAGAGCTTAGACAAGCAATTAATGATTACACTTAAATTTACTTTGCTTATTTCTTCCTCTCAATAATGATTGTAGGTTGGAAAGGAGAAAGAAATCAAAGCTTAACACAGTAGTCCTTGATTTTACTGAGTGTCAGTACACTTGACACAGCTGTTAATCTCCATTAGTTCCTGGGTACTCTGTTACTAGTGAGATTTCTAATTCTTGGGCAGTTTATATTAACTCATCAGTGCACTTCAGGGGGTCTCAGTCTATTGTTAAAAAGATCTTGTACATGATTTTTATCCAAGGAAAAAAGATCAATCCATAGCATTACAATTAATACATAAGGCTGGATGGAAGGGATAAAGTGACACATATCTCTATACTGCTCTATACAGAGACCTGGTAAAGACAGAGATTCTAATCAATAATCATGCTGCATTGTCATTTAATGGTATCTGAGGTGCAACCACAGGGTTTCGTTGATGGGTTATTCCAACTCTAAAAAAAAGAATAAAGTAAATATATGTGTGTGTGTGTATATATATATATATATATATATATATATATATATTGCGAAAAAAATAAAGTAACACTTTGAAAACATATCAGATCTCAATAGGGAAAAATATCATGCTGGATATCTATACTGATACGGACTGGGTAATGTGTTAGGAACGTAAGGATACCCTATCGTTTGATGGAAAAGAAAATTATCAATCTACAGAGGACTGAATTCAAAGACACCCCAAAAATTTAAATGAAAAAATTATGCAGCAGGATAGTCCATTTTGCTGAAATTTCATTGCAGCAACTCAAAATGGTACTCAGTAGTTTGTATGGCCCCCATGTGCTTGTATGCATGCCTGACAACATGAGGGCATGCTCCTAATGAGACGACAGATGGTGTCCTGGTGTATTTTCACCCAGATCTGGACCAGGGCATCACTGAGCTCCTTGACAGTCTAAGGTGCAACCTGGCAGTGTCAGATGGACTGAAACATGATATCCCAGAGGTGTTCTATTGGATTTGGATCAGGCGAGTGCGGGGTCATTCAATGGTATCAATTCCTTCATTATCCACGAACTGCCTGCATACTTTCACCACATGAGGCCAGGTATTGTCGTGTACCAGGAGGAACCCAGGATCCACTGCACCAGCACTGTTCCTGACAATGGGTTCAAGGATTTCATTCCGATACCTAAAGGCAGTCAGGGTGCCATTATCTAGCCTGTAGAGGTCTGTGCGTCCCTCCATGGATATGCCTCCCCAGACCATCACTGACCCATCACCAATATAGTCATGCTGAACGATGTTACAGGCAGCATAACGTTCTCCACAGCTTCGCCAGACCCTTTTGTGTCTGTCACATGTGCTCCAGGGGAACCTATGCTCATCTGCGAAAAGCACAGGGCACCAGTGGTGGACCTGCCAATTCAGGTGTTCAATGGCAAATGTCAATCAAGCTCTATGCAGTGAGCAGTGAGCACAGGGCCTACTAGAGGATGTCGGGCCCTCAGGCCACCCTCATAAAAAATCTCTTGTTACTGAGTTGTAAAGGTGTCTGCATGCAGTGTCTCTAGAGTGTTATCAGAAAGAGGTTTGGCATCCACCCACTCACCAATCCCATGGATAGCACGGCCACCTAGGAACAGGGTTCTTGCACAGGCTGTTAGCTATTTGCAGAGAAGTGCAGAGTTACCTCCTGACAGTCTGTCAGCGCGGCAAGTAGAGATAACTGGCTGAAGACTGGATAGTGACAGTCCCAATTCAGAGAAGCTGATGCAATCCCAGTGTGATGATTGGCGTCACCGCTGTGCTGAACTGGTATGCTGCAGAAGTAGCCAGCAATCTGTCTCTGGAGGAGAATGGCAGACCCCTGTGTTTAGCTCTGAATCCCACACCAAGAGAGTGAGCCAGTTCCTTGCTGTAGAATATACTCTTCCATTAACCTTCTGGTTCCTCAGGTCTCTGGTCCAGCTCTCAGAAATACAGTATGTATTGGCTATATAACTACAGGTCCTAGGATCCTCTACTGTCCAGAAAACTGGATCCACTCTGCTAAAAGGAAGTAATGTAGCAGTCCCAACACTGGGCACTGGGGGGAGAAAGAATTAACCGTAGTCTCATCTATAAATGTCCCTGAATGGCATAATAATATAGACAGCACCTCCTCCACATATACACATCAAAATCATGGGATTCAGGTGTTCCAATCACCTCCATGGCCACAGGTATATAAAATCAAGCATCTAGGCATGCAGACCACTTCTACAAACATTTGTGAAAGAATGGGTCGCTCTCAGGAGCTCAGTGAATTCAAGCATGGTACCATGATAGGTTGCCAGGAGTTCGGTACTTGCCTGACTGCATTGTGCAAGTGTAAAGTTTCATGAAGGATGCTATGGTGTGGGGTTGTTTTTCAGGGGCTGGGCTTATTTCCAGTGAAGGGAAGTCTTAAGGCTTCGGCATTCCAAGACATTTTGGACAATATCATGCTCCCAACTTTGTGGGAATAGTTTGGGGATGGCCCCTTCCTGTTCCAACATTACTGCACACCAGTGCACAAAACAAAGTCCATAAAGACATGGATGAGCAAGTTTGGGGTGGAGGAACTTGACTGCCCTGCACAGAGTCCTGATCTCAACCCTATAGAACACCTTGGGGATGAATTAGAGCAGAGACTGCACGCTAGTCCTTCTCATCCGACATCAGTGCTTGACGTCACAGCTGCGAATCCGAAAGAGTGGTCAAACATTCCCATAGACACTCCTAAACCTTGTGGACAGCCTTCCCAGAAGAGTTGAAGCTGTTTTAGCTGCAAAGGGTAGGCCAACCCAACCCTACGGACTAAGACTGGGATGCCATTAAAGTTCATGTGCATTTAAAGGCAGGCGTCCAAATACTTTTGGTAATATAGTGTGTGTGTCTCTCTCTCTCTCTCTCTCTCTCTCTCTCTCTCTCTCTCTCTCTCCCTCCCTCTCTATATATATATTTATTATTGATGTTCGGTTAGGTGTATGCCACCTCTGACATCCCTGCCACCCTAGGTTTACAGCCTATCTTGGCAGTGCAGGAATCTAGTCTTGTTCGTACTACAGACTTGCATGTAGTATTTAAAAAACAATCAATAAAGAATAGAAGCATCAGCTGAGACATTTCGTTGTATAAAATATAAAATGTGAGATTAAATGATTAGAAGTGTGAGAAATACTTGAACTGAAAAGAAACAAAAAACTCTCCTGTGTTCTTCTGTTTAATAATTGCTAACTTTGAATATTTGAATAAATTATTTGTGTGAAGATCTCAAGGCAAGGCTGAAAATGAGTGAGGAAAAATGTGCATCTGTGATACGCCATGAGGTGCAAAGCTGAAGCTAGGGACAGCACTGCGGCTGAGCCAACATCTGCTACAGTCTCTCTCTTTAGCTGGAGACCTCAAGCTTCAAGACAAGCATGCATCATATTGTTCTGAATATCTCTGCAGGGCTCTATAACTGTGTAGGTTTGATTTATCAAACCTTTCTCTGCCAGAAAGTACAGCGGTGCACTGCAGGAAAAAGCTAAAGCTTTTACACTTTAGAGAATGTTGAAAGATATTAAAAATAAATTAATAAAAAGGAACTAAGCTCATGACTGCATTTTTTGTTTCATTGTATTATCATTTTTTGCAGTTATCCATTAAGGGTCATTATCATCTGTTTCTAGTAATACCATTTAAAAAAATACTTTATTAATATTTATTAATTTTTCACTTCATATACAAGTCATTTCAACATTTCTATTAAAATATTTATCAAAAACATATTTAATTCATTCCTATATATGACCTTCTTTTCTTACCGTCCCCCCCTCCCATGCTCTCCCCCCTCCCTCTCCCCATCCCCTCCCCTCCTTCCCTTACCCTCCCACACTCCACATTCTCTCTTCTCTCATTTACTCCATATAATTCTGTTGTTCCTGAATCCAATTCTAAACCGACTACCAGGGGCATAATCACTTCATCTATTTCACCATTTCTTTATATTTTCCCCATCCTTTCCATTTTTTATTATAGATCTCCAGCTTGTCCTCGTGCGTATAATACAATCTTTCTGTCCCGGATATCCGATTTACTCTACCCTTCCAGTCATCCTCAGTTGGCACTTCTCTTTTCTTCCAGTACCTGGGTATTAGGCTTTTTGCTGCGGTTAAGTAGTACCATATCCCCGAACTCTTAAAAGCTTTCACTGGGAGTTCTGAGATATGGAGGAGGCATAATTCTGGGTCTAATCCTATATTGATAATCTTCCTTATCAAGTAAACTATCCTTTGCCAGAACACCTGTATTTCTGAACACTCCCACCAGATATGATACCACGTGCCCACCTCTCCACAGCCTCTCCAACACATCTGTGAAATTTCTCTATTCATCTTGTAAAAAAATACTTTTTATTAGATTTTAACTAATATTTTAGCTAATATTTCTGTCTATCTATCTATTTATCTATTCTATCTATCTATCTATCTATCTATCTGTCTATCTGTCTATCTGTCTATCTGTCTATCTGTTTATCTGTCTGTCTGTCTGTCTGTCTGTCTGTCTGTCTGTCTGTCTGCAGTGAGGAGCACCCTGCGATTTTGCAAGTTCTCCCACTTAGAAATCATGGAGGGGTCTGAAATTCACATTGTAGGTGCATTCCCACTCTGAGAGACAGAATTTAAAAACAAAATTTAGGAAATCACATTGTATGATTTTTAAAGAATTTATTTGTCTTGCATTGCTGAACATAAGTATTTGAACACCTAAGAAACAGCAAGAATTCTGGCTCTCAAAGACCTGTTACTGTGCCTTTAAAAAGTCCACTCATCTAACTTAGTAGCACATGTCTGAGCTCTTTAAAGACACCTGTGCACCCCACAGTCAGTCAGACGCCAACTGCTAGCATGGGCAAGACCAAAGAGCTGTCAAAAGACACCAGAGACAAAATTGTGGACCTCCACAAGGCTGGAAAGGGCTACGGGGCAATTGCCAAGCAGCTTGGTGAAAATAGATCAACTGTTGGAGCAATTGTTAGAAAATGGAAGAGGCTAAAGACGACTGTCAGTCTCCCTCAGACTGGGGCTCCATGCAAGATCTCACCTCGTGGGGTATCACTGATGATAAGAAAGGTGAGCAATCAGCCCAGAACTACAAGGGAGGAGCTGGTCAATGACATGAAGAGAGCTGGGACCACAGTTTCAAAGGTCACTGTCGGTAGAACACTACGCCGTCTTGGTTTCAAATCATGCATTGCACGGAAGGTTCCCCTGCTCATCACATGTCCAGGCCCGTCTGAAGTTTGCCAATGACCATCTGGATGATCCAGAGGAGGCATGGGAGGACGTCATGTGGTCAGGTGAGACCAAAGTAGAACTTTTTGGTCTAAACTTCACTTGTCGTGTTTGGAGGAAAAAGAAGGATGAGTTGCATCCCAAGAACACCATCCCTACTGTGAAGCATCGGGGTGGTAACATCATGCTTTGGGGGTGCTTTTCTGTGAAGGGGACAGGACAACTGCACTGTATTAAGGAGAGGATGAATGGGGCCATTTTTTGTGATATTTTGAGCAACAACCTCCTTCCCTCAGTCAGAGCATTGAAGATGGGTCATGGCTGGGTCTTCCAACATGACAACGACCCAAAGCACACAGCCAGGATAACCAAGGATAACCAAGGAGTGGCTCCGTAAGAAGCATATCAAGGTTCTGGAGTGGTCTAGCCAGTCTCCAGACCTAAATCCAATAGAACATCTTTGGAGGGAGCTGAAACTCTGTGTTGCTCAGTGACAGCCCCAAAACCTGACAGATCTAGAGGAGATCTGTGTGGAGGAGTGGGCCAAAATCCCTGTTGCAGTGTGTGCAAACCTGGTCAAGAACTACAGGAAATGTTTGACCTCTGTAATTGCAAACAAAGGCTTCTGTACCAAATATTAACACTGATTTTCTCAGGTGTTCAAATACCTATATTCAGCAGTGCAAGACAAATAAATTCTTTAAAAATCATACAATGTGATTTCCTAAATTTTTTTTTTAAATTCTGTCTTTCAGAGTGGGAATGCACCTACAATGTGAAGTTCAGACCCCTCCATGATTTCTGAGTGGGAGAACTTGCAAAATCACAGGGTGTTCAAATACTTCTGTTCCTCACTGTATATCTACTGTATCTGTCTGTCTATCTATCTACAGTTGTGCTCAAATGTTCATACTCTAGCAGAAATCATTAGATTTTGGCATTGATTTTGAAAATGTGACTGATTGTGCTAAAACACTGTCTTTTATTCATAGATAGTGTTTATATGAAGCCATGTATTTTCACATCATTTTTGGCTCCTTTTTAAATCATAATGATAACAGAAATCACCCAAATGGCCGTGATCAAAAGTTTACATACCTGGGAATATTTGGCCTTGGTGCAGATACACAAGGTGACACACACAGATTAAAATGGCAAGTAAAGGTTAATTTCCCACATCAGTGGCTTTTTAAATTGCAGTTAGTGTCTGTATATAAATAGTCATTTTGTTAGCTCTCATATGGATGCAATAAGCAGGCTAGATACTGAGCCATGGGGAGCAGAAAATAACTGTCAAAAGACCTACGTAACAAGGTAATTGAACTTTTCTAAAGATGGAAAAAGAATATAAAAAGATATCCAAAGCCTTAAATATGTCAGTTAGTACTGTTTAATCACTTATTAAGAAGTGGAAAATTTGGAGATCTCTTGATACCAAGCCAAGGTCGGGTAGACCAAGAAAAACTACAGTCACAACTGCAAGAAGAATTGTTCGGAATACAAAGAAAACCCATGGGTAACTGCAAGAGAAATATGAGCTGCTCTGGAAAAAGATGGTGTGGTAGTTTTAAGGAGCACAATATGATGATACTTGAACAAAAATGAGCTGCATGGGCAAGTTGCCAAAAAGAAGCCTTTACTGCACCAATGCAACAAAAAAACCCCGGTTACAGTATGCCCGACAATACCTTGACACACCTCACAGCTTCTGGCACATTGTATTCTGGAGTGACCAGACCAAAATAGAGCTTTATGGTCACAACCATAAGCGGTATGTTTGGAGGGGTCAACAAGACCTATAGCAACAAGAATACCATCCTACCTGTGAAGCATACTAATGGGGCAATACACAAGAACTAAGAACTAAGGGTATGCAGGGATCATTTCATTTGTTTTCTTGTTGCCATGTTTTGCTTTATGATTCTGCCATTCTGTTATGGCCTACAGTTAAATAGGAATCCCATAAGAAATAAAAGAAATGTGTTTTGCCTGTTCACTCATGTTTTCTTTACAAATGGTACATACTGTATACAATTCTCCAAGAGTATGCAAACTTTTGAGCACAACTGTGTCTATCTATCTATCTATCTATCTATCTATCTATCTATCTATCTATCTATCATCTATCGTTTTCCACTTTCCTCTAAAAATGCAAGTTACCTGCTTGTTATGTTAATGTAGCAGCCACATCCGTTGACACCATCTTGGAACAAAAAATGCAGCAAGCACAGTCAGAACTCCTAATTTCTATACTTGTTCCAGAAAGTCGACTATTATTTTCAGAAGGTAGTGAATGCCAGCCTAGACATTTCTCTCAGCACAAATTTCAATTTCCCCTTTTGGGTTAAATTTTTTTTCCAGGGTTTCCAAAAAACTGTAACAGTTTTGTGCATTTTATTCATAAAAGGAAATAGTGGGTCAAACTGTGGACTTTCCTGACTGGCCCTGATAAAGAATTAGCTGTAGGATATTACTTAATCTGGATCCTGGTAACTTCAGGAAAGTTCTAATTGACAGTCCAGCAACATCCCTAATTGGGAAAAATGGTGAAGCATATAGTCTGTGTCTACAAACATAGGTCTGTATCTCAGGTAGTCAACACTGAGTCTTGCACTAGGGACAGATGTGGATTCCCAGAAGATCATTCATGACCATATCATAAACTGCCCTAGGTATGGTGAAAGATTTTATAGTGTTGTGAACTAATGATGTCCCAAAGCATCTAAAGACATATTATTCAAAGGAGGGACACGCTTCCCCCTTTCCCTCCTAAATGGTCTTGCAAATACTGTATCAGAATGTGCTAATTTTTTACTGATTATATGTAAAAAATACTTTTATAAGTAATGAAAACTAATATAAAAAAACAGTTTACAGACTTTTATTGAAATAAAATTGGGACTCTATTGCCATTCTTAGGCTTTTAGTATCATACTAGAACTTGGCATAAGCTCTCTGTTCTCTTATGAGAACAGGCATGCTAAATACGCATCGGTGTACTCTTAAGTGCTTAAATGTATAAGGCTTAAGTCTAAGAAGTCATTATCAGATACAGATTATTGAAATGCCATTTTTTTAATAGCGAGCAAATAAATATCTGGATATTTAAATATAAAACTGTTAAATGTAGTTCAGTGTCTTCAAAGTGTATGTAAAACTCAATTTTTTTAGTTTAGGTTTGAACGTGGAAGGGTTAGATCCTCTTTTGTATTTTTGTACTGTCTGTTTCCCTGCTGGTGATATTCATCCTCAATAATTTTAGTAGTAACAGTTTTCTCTGCTACAGAAGGTGATCAGAAAGCCAACTTTTTTGAGTTGTCACAGAAACAGTAGTGAGGAGGAGTCTGTCAACCAGGGCAACTCTCCGGAGGAGATTTCTCCTTGCTTTGAAGAGACCTTCTTTTACGTACTGCTGTGTCTCTGGGACAGGGAGTAGATGAAAATCTTCCTGATGGAACAGAGACAGCAAATAAAATAAAACCTGACAAGAGTTCCTAACCATTCCCTACTTTATTTGAAACTAAACTTTAGTGCTCTTCAGTTGGGCATTGAGCAGATGCTTAGTGATGTAAAGAAGCAAGGGACATCTTTATGTGAAGATGTTTTTTTATCTAATACAGTATATTTTTAGACAAATGAAATTTGTGGTAAATGCTTGTTGGAAAAAAAACAGATTATGAAGCAAAAATATGGTTTATAAACAGCTTTAATGTGTGTCTCACCAAATGACTGTTGAGTATAATAAACCTGTGAACTGTTATTTAGTCAAGGGACTGAGACCTACAAAACCAGTGACTAAGACCTATTCATGTAATATATCATATGGGTTGGAATACTTCATGTGAGTGTCTACTGTTTTTCATTGTGAGCACAAAGAGCAGACCTTTTCCATGGTTTACAGCCTATGTGGGTGTGAAAGATGGTTTACTGGTTAGATCATTTAAAGACAACCAAAGTGGCTAGCCAAAGAAAGACAAGCGTATTGTATATAAAAAGCAGATGAATCTGAACATTTCATCAAAGTACATCTTTCTCCTGAGGCATTTGTATATTTCAAGCTGTTTACTGAAAAAAATACTTGCAACTGCAAACGTATCAACACATGGGAACTCAGTGTTCTCATTACTATTATGTAAAAAAAAAAAAGTAAAGGCTGCTGAAATTATTTGAATTAATAGCAGAGCTGAAACAAATTTAAATGACTGTAATTATTGATTTTCATCTTTTTTTACATGTATCCATAGACATAATTATTTAGCTCTACAACATTCTACAATTTTATTCTGCTATTTGTCTCTATAGAGCAAAAAAGAACTGAGAGACAGAGTGACTTTAAACTCAAACAGTTGCGTTTTGATCCTTTTTTCAAATGTGAAAGTTCTGGCAGTACATACAATATTTGGACACTTCCATGCCAGCAAGATCATTAGGCAAAGAATGCAGGTATTCAGTAAGCCAGTTGTCTGAAATGGCCAAGGAAGAATTCTGTTTATGGAACTGTTTTAGCAGAACCTTACAATTTAAATGAAAGCAAATCTGCTTTGCTTTTATTTGGCTTGTCCTTTTGACCCATCATTTTCATAGTTTTGTCTGTGTGGCGTTTCCATAATAATAAGTGATACCCATAAATTCTCCAAGCCATTCATTATTTCCACTTTTCCTTCACTCCATTTGTAACTGAGCTTTCATAATAGCTCTACAAAAGGAAACAAGATCTTGATTAAGAATTAAATTGTGTATTACAGAGTGATGATGCGTGCAACAAAATGAGAAAACACTGTTTATTTGCAATAAAATAGTAATGGCTTGCTAAAGCTGGCCAGCCTGGTTATGGAACTCACTGCATTTAGTGGTCTTGCAAACAACTACAACCCCTGGCAGCAAGTAAACATAAAACATATAAATATTCTTACAAATATTTTCTTTTTTTCAGATACATGTGAAATACTTTGTATATTTTTTTTCCAGCAGATGGAAATATCAGCTATTTTTGCATGCTCGGGTGTTATCTCCTTACAACCAATTGAAAAAGCCTGTTATTTACAAAATTCACTTGATCAAAGTCCAATTTACACACAGAATTGAATTAATTATTGCAGTGATTCATATTTCATCTGAGGCCTTAGTAAGAGGTTTTAGTCAAACAAAGCCAGTCTCATGGTAGGCAACCACAACTCTGTTTTTACTCTAACTAACAGATTCTGCTACAGGAATCCTTTGCCTTGTATTAATTTTTAAGTGTTACCGCCATGGGGCCACTGGATTAACTGGTTCTTTCCCAAAACAGTGCAGAGGCCACCATTCACCAAGTCAACAGTCCATTCACCCTGAATCCTGGATAAACATTCTAGGGATGTCCTTTTATGATTTATTGCTTGTAGAACTTGTAGCAGCAGAGGGGAGAGGGTGGTATGGGATACTCCAGATGCTCCTGACTCATATCAAGAGAACACACTTCATTAGGTGCAACTTCTTTGAGCAGTCTTTAAACCAGGAACCAAGGGAAAGGAGAAGAACCGAGATCCTGCAGGAGCAGCCTCAGAGACAGGGCTTCCACTGGCCCCCAAAATTAGGACAGCACACAGTCACTAGATACAGGGGCTTGGATCACAGCTCACAATTTCCCATGGCAGCTGCACACCTCTCAGCTCCCACCAGGCACTTTTCAGTGGGTTCTCCAAACCAAATAGTTAGCTCCAGAAGTAATTAGAAATAGGCCCCCTAGTTCTGCTATAGAAAGGTCCTAGATGATCATCAGCAGACTTCAGCAGGGATGCCTCAAAGGGGCAGCAGCCTCTGAGCCTGGTAACTTCCCCAGCAGGACTAGACCCTGGCTACTCCAGATCCCAGAATATTTATGTTCTCCATCAAGCTGTAAAAAAAGACAACATCAAAAAACATTAATAATTCCCATTAAGGAATATACTTTTTTAGATGATAATCTATATACGGAATGTGACACATTCTCAACATTTTAAATGTAACTGTGCAATATACCTTCTTGAATGTATTACCCTGGCAATATCATGATGAAGGGGGTTGATTTACTACAGGAATCATTCTTTTGATACCTAGATCGTCATAAGTGTGTTCGCTCCCATGTGCTGCTCCAATTCCTGTTTGTATTAAAATGATACTGCTTATAACTGAGAAGTTTACTGAGTTAAGTAAAAAATATCTAGTAAAGGATACTCTTATATATCATACTTTATAAATACTGTAAGTGAATGTGACATTTACCAAATATTCACTGCAAGAAAATCAATCACTGTCACTTAAAACAGATGCATTGGGAAAATTCACCTACACTGACTGTTTGGTAAATGTCACAGTTACTGCTTTATAAATAAGCCACTAAGTGCCTTCGCCGTGTTATCTAAATATCAGCATGAAAGCGACTTATTGAAATGCATCAAAGAGCAGAGAAGCCTTGATTTGAGGAATCCTTAAACATACTGGTTTGAAATGGATTTATACACTAGAGCAGTCTTTCTCAACCAGGGTTCCTCCAAACCAGTCAGCCCCTTAAAACCTTTAAGCTGGATACACACAATTAGTTTTGTTTTGTTTTTTTTGTTCAACCAGCTGGCAGAACAAAAAAAAAAAGCATGCATGTGGATGCAGGGATCTCCCCTGCTGAGCTATTGTATTCTGACAGTAAGAAGCCACTTGCCATTGGCTACAGTGACTAATTGAATGCTGCTTTCCAGCAGGACCTTTTGACAGAAACTGGTCTAACGATTGGCTTCTGTTTAACAGAATGGGATATACACGTATTGAAATTCAGACAGCCAATATTTGCTCAGTGTGTATCCAGCTTTAAATGGGAAGTCCTGCCTAAGTGTCCTTATTAACCAGGATATCCTCCAAACTGTGCCTCTTTGATTTAGCTTCATTTTGTTGCTTTTAGACTTGACTTCCCTGATTTCATGTCCCATCTGCCTGGCTCCACCATGTTTTATAGGACAGAACTGTGAGTTAGCAATGGTTTAACATAGAAGTCAGAGAGGTTTACTTGTAGCAAATTCAAACAAGTAAAGGGCTAAAAGGATAACTACGTAAGGAAAAGCATCTCCTTACCCATTTTCCCATGCCTAGTCCGTGGAGTCGCTATGGGAGTGGGGGTGGTGTATGGTCCGCACCCAGGTGACCCCACCAGAGGGGTGACACAAGGGCTTTTTCTCAGCCGGAATGTCCCAAAACCCACCACTCACTGCTGTCACTTCCACACACAGAAGCCAAGCTTCTGTGTGTAGAGGTGACAGCGCTCCTCTCCTGGTGCTGAGCACAGCCCTCCCTGCCCAGCAGTATCGATGTGAGAGCAGAGGAGGGAGGAGCAGTGGTTATGCACAGGTTACAGGAGGAAGCTCCTTCCGAAGCCCGCAGACATAATACACCCTGTAAGTTGTAGCTTGTATTCAAGAGCAGCCTCTCTCTCCTCTCCTCTTTTGTGGCCTGTGAAGCATGCAGAACCTAACACCTTGTACAAACTTTTCAGCCTTCCACCCTGTACATAGCAAAATCCTGAGTCCTGCCCCTGTACATAGTGCACTCCTGAGTCCTGCAATCTGTACGTAGCACACTCCTGACTCCTGCAATCTGTATGTAGCACACTCCGGAGTCCCACCCCTGTATGTAGCGCACCCCTGAATCCTGTCCTTGTATAGCACACTCCTGAGTCCTGCCCCTGTACATAGCACACTCCTGGGTCCTGCTCGTGTACATAGCGCATTCCTGAGTCCTGCTTGTGTACATAGTTAACTCCTGAATCCTGCAATCTGTACATAGCGCACTGCTGAGTTCTGCAATCTGCATGTAGCACACTCCTGAGTCCTGTCCATGTATAGCATACCCCTGAGTCCTGCCTCTGTAAGTAGCGCACTCCTGTACGTAGCGCACGTCTGAGTGCTGCCCCTGTAAGTAGCTCACTGTTGAGTCCTGCTCCTGTATAGCACACCCCTGAGTCCTGCCCCTGTACATAGCGCACTCCTGAGTCCTGCAATCTGTACATAGTGCACTCCTGAGTACTTCAATCTGTTCGTAGCCTACTCTTGAGTCCTGCAATGTGTACGTAGCACACTCTCGAGTCCTGCAATCTGTACATAGCGCACTGCTGAGTCTTGCAATCTGTACGTAGCACACCCCTGAATCCTGCAATCTGTATGTAGCACGCCCCTGAATCCTGCAATCTGTACGTAGTGCACTCCTGAGTCCTACAATCTGTACATAGGGCACTCCTGAGTCCTGCAATCTGTACATAGCACACTTCTGAGTCCTGTCCCTGTATAGCATACCCCTGAGTCCTGCCCCTGTAAGTAGCGCACTGCTGAGTCCTGTCCCTATATAGCACACCCCTGAGTTCTGCCCCTGTACATAGCGCACTAATGAGTCCTGCAATCTGTATGTAGCGCACTCCTGTGTCCTGGAGTCTGTACGCAATGCACTCCTGCATCCTGCAATGTGTACGTAGTGCACTGCTGAGATTTGTAATCTGTATGTAGCACACCCCTGAGTCCTGCAATCTGTATGTAGCACACTCCTAAATCCTGCAATCTGTATGTAGCGCACTCCTGAGTCTTGCAATCTGTATGTAATGCACTCCTGAGTCTGCAATCTATATGTAGCGCACTCCTGAGTGTTGCAATCTGTATGTAGCACATCCCTGAATCCTGCAATCTGTATGTAGCGCACTCATGATCTGGGGGGAGAGCTGCAGCAGTGCAGTAAAAAATGGTTTCCCCCACCCTGGACTGGGAGCGGTGGCACCATGTTTTACTGCATCGGGTGACACCAACCCTAGTGACGTCACTGCTGCAAGTACAGTATTTAAAAGTTAAACAAAACACAAGCTAATGTTCTAAATTTTTATTAACAAAATATTGGGAAGGTACTGACTAGTCGTGTGCTGGGTCTCCTTTTTAGGATTGTGTACAAGATACCTTTTGAGTTGATTTCAATCCAAAAATTAAGTTTATAGCTGTAGGGAAATCAGGGTAGGGTATCCTTAGAGTTCCCTTTGTCATCACTAGGTCTAACACCAATTTCTACAATATTTATTAAGGGGAATAATTACATAATTGCACCTAGTTAGGGGTGATGCTAGAAAGAAATAACCAGTCCTTCCAGCATTTGATGAACTTATTATCACAAACAGAGATATTTCAATTTGACTGATCCTTCCATCTCAATGAACATTACTTCAGCATACTATCTCAGTCCATTTGGCAAATCCCATAAGCACTGACAGATCCCAGTTCTACAGATGTCAGGCAGATACAATCTTCTTTTTAATACATAGATTGCCGCATTAACCATTAGGCATTGTAGGCCCTTGTCTATAGGGACTAAAGGCAAAGAAGAAGCTTTTCCTTTTTCATGTATTTGCCATATTTGTTTTTCCCCAAATTAGTGGATTAGTGGGAAAATTACCTAACATAAGTCCAAACATATATTATGTTACTATTCTAAGAAAGGTTAGTACCAGGTAAACAAGAAAATGACTGGTGTTAATAGGTGTGAACCTAGCAGAAGATTGTTACTTTTAGTGTGAAAATTGAGTGTTTCCAGGCTTCATGTTGGTACTGAAAAAGATCTAATAAACTATGGAACCTATATAGCCTAAATTGTCTTTTAAAAGGAAATCTATAGTGAGAGAAACAAATAACTTACACTTTCATCCTTTATTGTATTTTTATGCAATTATTTAAATAGATCTTATTTAGCTTGTCTGCTGGAAACTCTACTAAAACGTACTAAACTTACAGAAGATGTCTGGTATATGGGAAGTATGACATAAACTGGCAAAAGTAAAAGCTGTCTGGGAGCTCTGCCAAACTGAATGTTGTTATAGTGGTGTTAAATTATTATGGGCAAAGCACCAAGTGCAGAAAGTTAGATGGACACAGCTTTATTTAGGCCAAGGTATGGCAAAATGTTCACATCTCCATGACTCATTTGCCTATAAGTAAGATTAACTAGTTCATATCTTTAATTGGTAACAGAAAAGAATCTTATTTAGGCTTTAAAGGAATCTGTCAGGAAAGAAATGTAGGAGCTGCCTTCACTGACTTGCTTGCACTACGCTGTTGTCAATGTCCTAGCCTTACTGTTTAGCACAGGTGTCAAACTGACGGCCCTCCAGCTGTTGCCAAACTACAAGTCCCATGAGGCATTGCAAGATTGACAGTTACAAGCATGACTCCCAAAGGCAAAGGCATGATGGGACTTGTAGTTTTGCAATAGCTGGACGGGCGCCAGTTTGACAACCCTGCTTTAGTGAATCCCTGACCTGACAGGCATTTAACCTCCTTAGCGGTATTCCCAAATGTAGCTCGGGGTAAAATGTCAGTACCAAAAGCGGTAACCCCGAGCTACACTCGGGCTTACCATGCAGCGTTGCTCAGGGAGTCCCTGCAGCACTTACCTTGTCCTTCGCTCCCACGATGTGTCCCCTGCAGCGTCCCCGGCCATCTCCTCCGGCCGATGCCGGCATCCGGCTTCCGTGTTCCGGTCCCTGTGACGTCGGGACGTACAGGAGCCGGAACCGGTGGCAAATTAGAAATTTTTAAAAAATGTAATTTTTTAAAAAATTACTATTACATAGTAAAACATTGCTGTTTCAATGCATTTCACATACATTTTTTCCCTACTGCTTTGTCCTGTGCCCTGCCTGCATTTTGACTGTTCTTTCTGCCTGGAAACTTAGGCTGGCCATACATTATACAATTATCTGCAGATTTTCTGCCCAATTTCCTTTAGATTTACCTTCAACTATGTAGTGCAAGGGCCTGCCTAATTGGATACAACTGAAAGTGTTGTTTAGGTTTGTCCTCCTATTATATGGTTTTTGGTAAATCTAAACCAAAAATCTGCAGATAATTGTATAATGTATGGCCAGCCTTAGAAAAGTCCACAGCGTCCAAAAAGCGTCCCTTTATGTCAAAAGCGGTTTTAGACCAGCTAGAGAACAGCGATAGTAAATTAGAACCACTTGCAGAATTGAGTGATAATGATTAATGGGGGAAATTCGTCATCAGACACTGAAAACGATTTTGCGACTTTGCTCAGCGATGTGTGAATTTGCCTCTGTATTTCAAATTTCAGTGTTTTTGGTTTGATTATATTATTGAATTAAATTTATTATTATATTATTATTTTTTATGATTATTTATTAAATTATAATTTATGATTTCGTGTTTCAAATTTTATCCTACCCGGGATGTTTACTAGACTCTTGTTCGGACAGATTTCAGTGAGTTATTCCTAAAAATTACAGCCTACAATAAAAAACTACATATTTCCATGCAAAAAAATGGTACCGCTTTCAGCACAAAAAATCGGAAATAATCAGACCGCCGAGGAGGTTAATAAACACATGCTTGTTGCAGGTCAATGGCTCACCAAGTAGTGAGGAAAAGATGACAGCCCTGAATAACAAACATTTGAAATAAGTTCATATACAAGGTGCAACAATTTAAGTCCTGGAATGGACTGTAAAAAAAACAAAAACCGTTTGCTTACATATATGCTAGATGAAATTTGAAGATGATGTTTCTTCTGCCCTTCTGTTAAGATTTGAGGTACTATCTTTCTGGACATCTTTTTTATTCCCAAATTCTTCATTAGAATTAGCTGCACTGTTTCCTTGTTCATGATCAATTCATCTGCCATTATTCGCATACTCAGTCTTCAATCTGAGCATGAGGGTTTGCGCTTGTCCACATTTGCATCATTCCTTTGCAATTTTGTCTGCTTGCTTCATGCTTCATCGTGCACATTTTCCCGCCCCTCCTTAAACTGCCTATGCCATTCAAAAACACTTGATTTCTTCATGGAATGTTCACTGTTAGCTTGTTGTAGCAGAGCTAAAGTTTCATTCGCAATTTTGCCAATTTTTGTGCAAATTTTGATGTTAATCTGCTGCTTCAGATTCCTGACACTCTTTTTCCACCAACAGCACAACACACACACATTATTGCTTCTGTTACTCCGTAAAGCCTGAGTCAACTGGTCTGCGACCCAGGGGTGTGCAAATTAGAACATGTCAGAACACACTTGAGTGTGAATGGTTGTTTGACTCACCACCATAGTGCTATGCCATGGACATTCCAGGAAATAAATGGTCACACTTCGTACTGTATTTATTCCCCTGATGAAATCCTAGGTGACGAAATGCATCAGGCAGGGATATACACTCACCAGCCACTTTATTAGGTACACCTTGCTAGTACTGGGTTGGACCCCTTTTGCCTTCAGAACTGCCTTAAGTCATTGTGGCATAAAGTCAACAAGGTGTTGGAAACATTACTCATATTATACATATATTGAAATAAATTACTGTTGCCTTTCTATCATTTCGAACCAGTCTGCCCATTCTCCTCTGACATCGACAAGGCATTTTTGTCCATACAACTGCAGCTCACTGGGTATTTTTACTTTTTTAGGACCATTTTCTGTAAACCCTAGAAATGGTTGTGTGTGAAAATCCCAGTAGATCAACAGTTTTTGAAATACTCAGACTAGCCTGTCTGACACCAACAACCATGCCACATTCAAAGTCACTTAAATCCCCTTTCTTCCCCATTCTGATGCTCAGTTTGAACTTCAGCAAGTCTTCTTCACCTTGTCTAGATGCCTAAATGTATTGAGTTGCTGCCATGTAATTGGCTGATTAGCAATTTGTGTTAACGAGCAATTGAACAGGTGTACCTAATAAAGTGGCCTGTGAGTATATGTCGTCATTATGCATGTTAATTGCAGCTTTTGGTCTGCGAAGCTGCAGGCATTATTTAACAGTGAGTTTCCTGGAAAACAGAACACTGCTTTGGATTATGCACTTTATACGTTTCTATGTTGTGGTAATATAAAATTCCTTTCTGGTTTATGAAAGTTATTTATAAAAGATATATATTTTGCATGTCTCATAATTTTTCCCTCACAGGTTACTTCTAAAATAGAACTCCAGACATTAGTGTTGGATAGAATAGGGAAAGATGTATAACACATAAACATGTATAACACATAGCTTCCTTGTTGGGGAAATTTCCCTTCAATTTGTTTGCAATTATGAGGACAAGAAGGGAAGTAGAGTCCGTTACATGGAGACACGTTAATGAAAACATGTTTTAGTATAGTGGAGAATGCTTAAACCAGTTTCAGGTTTTATTTGCTGCATGTGTTCCCTTTGAGGAGAGTGTTCTCCACTTCAACAAGGACAAAAACAATAGTAAAGAGACACAAATAAAAACCTGACAGAAGTTCTAGCTATCTAAAACTATGATAAAAAGTGTTGGGTAGAATATAATTTAAAAACCATTAAACTTATAATGCAGAAAGGATGTGCTATTATAAAATAATTAGTTGTATGGTGTAAACCACTGATATGCCAAATACCAAATGTAAGTTAATTTTGCAAAGAATACAACTGCAAGAAAAAAAAACAAACAGTATTTAGCTTGCACTTGATTGGATGATGAAAGTCAGCAGTTTCATTTTATTCAATAAGCTAGAAGAAAGTTACCTTGCAAAGTGAGCATTCTATTTGCCTTTAGTAAATCAACCATGTCAACCACATGCAGTCTTATTCTTAACAAAACTAGCAAATTGCCACAACAATGTGCACATAAGTTTTATGGCCAGACTTGACTCAAGCCATACTGGATTTGGACACAGTTGCTCAGGAAAAAATTGCATTCCATTAAAGACTTTGCAGTTTAGTTAGAGTAAAAAATATTCTGAGAAGAAACTTTGAGGAAGTTTAAAGCATGATATTCACACAGAGGGGAGATACTGTGAATTAAAATATATTTAAACCCAAAAACAAAAAATAAATATATTGCAGTTTATCAATCCTTAGATGCAGTGGCTGCATTTGTTTTCTTTTTTTAAAGTGTTAATAAACCCAGGACCCTACATTTACTATATCTGGTCTCCCACAGTACAGGAAGATGCAATTACTTTAATAAATATAAACTGCTAAATACCTATTCTTATCAGCAGTTAGAGTCTTGTGACTTCTATCAGTGTCCAGCAGAGCACTGGGTAAAGCTTGTAGGAGTTTTCTTTCTCCCCTGAATGTCCTATGAGGCTGCATAACCCCTGACCCTCTGTCTGGACAGCGCTGATTGGCCCTGTGCTGATCACATGCACTCTCCAAGAAAAGAAAAAACTCTCTAGCAATACACACTAAGCCAAGCATGTGCAGTTTGCCCCCAGTTTGGCTCTGTTCTATAAGAAGATGGATTGGAGACAGTAGAAGAAGGGGAGGATCATAGACGATAGGATCAAATAGCCTTTTTCACAGTGAGTATAACAAGCATGCTTTACTGCATACACAGACTGATTTAACTGTTGTGGGTTTGGGCAGCACAGTGGCTAAATGGTTAGCACTTCCGCCTGGCAGTACTAAGGTCGTTGGTTCAAATCCCAACCACAGCATCACCTGCCTGGAGTTTGCATGTTCTCCCTGTGCCTGCGTGGGTTTCCTCCGGGTACTCCGGTTTCCTCCCACACTCCAAAGACATGCTGGTTGGTGAATTGGCTCCTGTCTAAATTGTCCCTAGTATGTGTATGTATGAATGTGAGTTAGGGACTTTATATTGTACACCCCTTGAGGGTTAGGGACTGATGTGAACGTACAATATATATGTAAAGTGCTGTGTAAATTGATGGCGCTATATAAGTACCTGAAATAAATAGTAACACTTTAAGGCTTTATTTTTACTGGGTGATCCAACCGGTAACGTGTTTCCTGTCCTAGAATGGCTACACTTACTCCTTACCATGTATCTATGGAAAATAAGCTGTGCTAGTGATTCAGGAGAATCATAAACCTCAATTCACCAGTCATGTGATAGTGCTCGGGCTTAGAGATTGGCTGCTATGCCTGGGCACTGTACATGCTGGGTATTATGGCCAGCTTCAGAAGAGTAACATGAGTATAAGGGGGTCAACAGATGCTCTTTGTAGGGATACTGTCCCTTTTCCCTCTATTGGTAGGGTGACAATGGTGTTGATTTACTAAAGGTAAATAGATTGTGCACTTTACAAGTGCAGTTGCACTCTTCCCCAGACCTTAGTGAATGTAGTGAAGCTTAACTTTGTAAAGAATATCCAAGCAGGTGCAACGAAAAAAAAAAAAAAAGCATATTTGCTTGCACATGATTGGATGATGGAAATCAGCAGCACTTCACCACAATCACTAAGCTCTGAGGAAAATGAGTGCAACTGCTTTTGCAAAGTGCACAGCCTTTTTGCCTTTTGTAAATCAACCCCAATGTCTCTGTGGGTATAAGAACTATTTATTGAAAAGAAACACAGTAAACGGTTACTAGTTTGTTTGTTGTAAGGCCTATATTTTGTGTTCAGTCTTAGTTTATTGAAAAAAAAAAAATACAAAATATTAATACAACAAACAACAAATAGCCCAAACGTCTGGGGAAAGGGGAAGTACAACAATAAGACAAAAAAGTAGGGATAAAATTAACTAAAAAAGAAGGGAACAAAAAAGAAAAAAGGACAAGAGTCTATATACAAAAAGGCAGACCATACATCGATACAGTTGTATACCACTGGGGTCATAATGATTGACACACAGAACATTCAGATCAGGGCATTGAGCTGGCAGGAATGACAGAGGGGTCAAGGGGAAATTACGACCTGTACTCTCATCTTGGATAAAATTTTTCTTTCGACTGAGCCCGCTTGAGGGTATTAAATCAACCCCAGCCCAAATAAAGGCAGAAAGGAAAAAAAAAAAAGGAGTTTGTGAAGAGACAAGAAGTAGTGAGTAAGAAAGGAGCAGAAGGAACCAAGGAGAGCACCAGTAAGAGCCAGAAGGGTTCACCAGGTGAACCAAAAAGACTGAGAGCCCCATCAACCCTCCAGCATGTCACGAAGCTCGGCGTATTCACTGTACACATTCCAGAAGATGCAGGTGCGATGACAATTACTGAGTACCCAATTCCTGTGCCAGAAGAGACTCCATCCATTCAATGCAATCCGTTTCTTCGACCCACTCCATGAGGGTCGGAACAGTGGTCAAGCTGCAGTTGCAAGGAATGACCAATCTAGCAGCCGTTAAGCAATGATGAACAATGCCCCTCTTAATACGTTCATAGGAGCCAGGTACAATAGAGAGTAGAGTAATCTGTGGAGTATTAGGTACGGTCTTGTCAGTAACCGCAATGTATATATGGAAAATCAAGTCCCAAAAAGCATGTATGGGGGGGGTAGTATTCCCACCACGGAAGGTCTGTATTTTACATAGTTACATAGTTAGTCTGGCTGAAAAAAGACAAAAGTCCATCCAGTTCAACCATACAAAAAAAAAAAGTTATAATCCTATGCCCACAGTTGATCCAGAGGAAGGCAAAAAAACCCAGCAAAGCATGATGCAATTTGCTCCTGCAGGGGAAAATTCCTTCCTGATCCCCCGAGAGGCAATCGGATATTGCTTGGATCAACTTTACCTATAAATGTTAGTATCCAGTTATATTCTGTGTATCTAGGAAAGAATCCAGGACTTTTTTAAAGCAATCCACTGAGCTGGCCAGAATAAACTCTTGAGGGAATCTATTTGAAGTTAATGTTTGGAAGGATGGTATCTTTCTTTTAAACCTAGGACTTAATTTTAAATAAATTTAAAAAATAAAGGAAGTATGAGCTATACAATTATACAACATTTATTGTAATAAATGTTTTTGTTTTTCCATTTAATTCTCCTTTTGTATTGTGGAAGTCTACAAAATGAATAGGAGTATGTAAATGTAGAGCCAACACAGGCAGAACTTGACATACTGAGATGCAAATGTGGACAGTGCATAGAGAGGAGCATTCATCTTAAATAGTTTCTTTACCCAATTCACAGCCAGTGATTAGCGATGTACTGTGTTTGACCTTGCCAGTGATAAGTTTTCTGTACTTGATTTACTGTGTTCAAATAAGACTTGTAACAGGTATTTCTCAATATCCAAACATAGTAAGCGCTGCGTAAACTGATAGCTCTATATAAGTACATGAAATAAATAAATAGCAAATTTCTTCTATTATCACAGTACCCCTTATATAAGTATCAAATGACTATGCTCTGTTAATCTAGTTGATATATACAATGACATGGAAATGTATTAACCACTTGCCCTCCTGAGGATTTACCCCCCTTCCTGACCAGGCCATTTTTTGCGTTACAGCACTGTGTTACTTTAACTGACATTTGTGTGGTCATGAAACACTGCACCTAAATGAAATTTACGTCCTTTTTTTCCCACAAATTGAGATTTTTGATTGACTGTGCAGCTTTTATTTTTTGCGCTATAAAAAAAAAGACCAACAATTTTGAGAAAAAACCTATATTTTTGACATTTTGCTATTAAACATGTCCAGTAAAAAATGTTAAAAATCAAATCTCATCATAAATTTAGGTCAAAATGTATTCTGCTACGTCTTTGCTAAAAAAAAAAATCCCAATACGTGTAAATTAATAGGTTTACGTGAAAGTTATAGCGTTTACAAACGGCGGTATATATACTGGGATTTTTTTTTTTATTCTTACTAGTAATGACGGCGATCAGAGACTTATAGCAGGACTGCGGAATTGCGTCAGACTTTCTGACACTTTGGAGAACTGACTTGGTGCCACTGATATCCCCAGTGATACCAATACTGTGATCACTGCTAAAAAAAAGCACTGACACTGTACTAATGGCACTGAGAAGGAAGGGGTTAACATGAGGGGCGATCAAAGGGTTAACTCTGTGCCGGGTGTGTTTTACTATGGGACAGTGTCTGTGTACTTCGCTGTGGACAGCCATCCAAAGCAGTGTGCCTGAGCTGACTCTCACCTTAGTAATATGACCTCCCACTTAGTGTTCTGTCTATCAAAGATTTTTGTCTTTACAATGGGACCAGATCCTCCTCTTCACTCGGGGCTCTGGCTTCAACTACGAATCCCCTCTTCTAACAAAATCCACTCCATTACATGTAAAAAATACTGCAGATAGTGCCTTATCCTTAAAACACTATATGGCCACAAACACCAACAGAATTGCACTCACGTGTATAAGATGCTGAATCGCACCAAAATATAAAGCCTTTTAACCACTTCCTGTCCGGACACTTTTACCCCTTCCTGTCCAGGGCAATTTTTAGCTTTCAGCGCTATCACACTTTGAATGACAATTGCGCGGTCATGCAATACTGTACCCATATGAATTTTTTACCATTTTTTTGAGACAGATAAAGCTTTATTTTGGTGGTATTTATTCACCGCTGGGATTTTTATTTTTTTTACCATGTAAATGAAAAAGTTCCAAAATTTTGAAAAAAAGTGTTTTTTTAAATAAAATTTTGCAAATAAATAATATTTCATCATAAATCTTAGCCAAAATTTATTCCGTTATTTTTTTAGTAAAAAAAAAAAATCCAAATTAGTTTATAACCAAAAATTATAATTTTTAAACATTTTTTTTTACATTTTAGGATGTAAAAGCAATCATTTCTCTTTCTCTCTGTCTGCATTCTTGCAGTCATTGAGAATTACTGAGTGAGCTGTGAGTGGTCACAGCTTGTCACATGGTACAAGGCTGTTGTGAATAGCCTTGTACCATGTGACCTCTGTGATCATTCACAGATTTCACACATAGTAAGCAATGATGTCACAAGTGACATCTTGCTTACTACTTTGCATGTGATCACTGATTCGGCAATCAGTGATCACATGATCGGGACCTCGTACAGAGGTCCCGTCCGACGATCGGTGTTTCACTGTGTCCGGAGGACACAGCGGGCACCGGATCGCGGTGGTGCGCGCTCCCAGGGAGCGCGCACAGCTAGAAAAGGCGGGTGCCGTTTATGGACGGCAACCCGACCCTGGACTGCCACCGCCCTGCCGTTTATAAACAGCAGGCGGACGGCAAGAGGTTAAAATAGATGTCATAACTCTCATAAATAACGCCATGCAATATCAGACCACTTGCTGTGTTCTGTATGAACATAGTGACTTCATCCAAATCCTGCCCCAACACATTTCATTAGGGGGCACATGACTTCTTCAGGGGGAAATGATTGGATCATCAGCTACTCCGGTAATTATATAGGCTAAGTCAATGCCATTTTCCCATAGCCCTATCATAATGCATATTGGCCATTTTCTTATGGACCAAACTAACTAATATCTGTCACTGACCATGGGAACGGACCCAAATTGTATCCTTCTAGTGGGCGTCTTTTATCCATAATATATATAGTTATAAGGTCACCCTACATATAACAGTCCCTGTTTATTTAGATCTTCATATAGTCCCCAGTACTTGGTGCTCCTTGAAAACTTTGTGTACAGCAAACCAATTCGTCCTCTTCTATTCACAATACCTCGAAATAAATAAACTCAACATTATCCTTAAATGCAAGTATAATAGGTGCATGTGAATTATAATCCGTGTCCCCGTGATTCATTCATAAATACCTTCCCTAACCAAAATTAATAACCAATACTTAATACTCATAAACAGTGAGTATGTGCCACGCCACACTCTAAATAGTGACCATACAGTGAGTATGTGCCACACCGCACTATGAAAAGTGATCATAAAGTGCAATCAATCCGGTGTGTCTTCTGTCAATCCATGTACCTTACCAAATCAACATGTAGTGTAGGCTAAGTCAATCAAATACAGTGCTCCAGGACTCTGCTGCCCCTACAAGGTGAGCTATTATTCCTGTGATGTGAACTGGTGCCATGCCAAACTTCAAAAAGTGGTCAATAGCCTCCGTGGTCTAATTAATAAAGCACCTGTCAACCGATATACCTTACCAGAAGACAGGTAATGCAAGCTTGACTCAGACCTAATAGTCACTCCAGGCTCTTATACCCAATGCTCCAAATCAGCGATGAGAATACCCAGAAAGAAAATACAGTATCATTATGCAAAACCTTCTTAAAAGTATTGTAAAACTTTATTAAAAGCACTTACATCAATGCAGAGTATATGCAGCTTTAAAATCAGCTAAATAGCTCATGGTAGTTCGGTCCTCATCTAAGATGGCCACCGTGGTACTTCCGGTAACATCTGACGTCACTTCCTCTTCTTTTATCCAGAATACTCATCCACCTTTTATTTACACGTAGGTGCTTTTGTGCTGTAATGCAACCAAGTACTTCCAGTAGCTCAAACATTGACTGGGTCTCCCTTAAATGTCATTCTTCTTTCTTTACAGTGTATTAAGTGACAATAAGCTCTAAACCTATATTGTTTAGTTTATAACAGGCTAGAGTCATTCACTGTACCTGCAGCAGTGGTGTAAACTAGAAAAAGTCAGAATAGTTAGGGTGTAATTCCATTTTTGTTCAGAAAAAAAAAATTCTTTCTGGGTTTTTTTGCACATTGTTGAGATTTTAGCAAACTTTGTCTCAAATTCCTCCTTTTTTCTGTTATGTTTGCTCAACATGTCCTTTCCAGACTGAATCCTAAATGAGAGGGTCTGTACTCAATAAAATCATCTGAACAAATCTCCATGCTCTAATGAGAAAAGCTTCAGTGTCTGCAACCCTTTAGTGGAAAAGCGTGAAGGGGTATCTTACCAAAACTGAAAATCCTATTGCAGGGGATGCCTAAAATTGTGCTTGTATATTAGGACAGAGTGCTGAGAAAATCAGTGATCCAATTACAGAACCAGGAAATTAAATTTCTGGGAGCTTTTCATGCACCAGTGCCTCCAGGTCACCATATTGCATTAACTCTTCTAAAAACCAGTTGCAACTTGAAATTGAAAGGTAATTTTGAATAACAAAACACAAAATGGATTACATAGCAAGTTTATATGCTGTTTTATTTTTTAATGGTAATGGCATTTTCCTTAAAAGTCCTTCTTGATTTGAGAGTTACATGTTGCCAGGTTCTGCAAGAATAATTAAATAATGAATTACTCTTGGTTGGCAGAAGTGTAGATCTATTAAAATGCATCGGACCTGGAGACTATAAGTAGCAGAGTTTATCTAGCCAACTTGCCCTCTCTGAGGCAGGTCATATTAAACCACAAGGTTATTCAATATAATATCAGGTAGTTAAAAGCTTCTAATTATGGAGGCATTCAACAAAATCCTTGGCTTTTTATACCAGGACAAGGGAACAAGCAGATTGCTGTCTTTAAACGCCAAGACATACAGTCAGGTCCATAAATATTGGGACATCGACACAATTCTAACATTTTTGGCTCTATACACCACCACAGTGGATTTGAAATGAAACGAATAAGATGTGCTTTAACTGCAGACTGTCAGCTTTAATTTGAGGGTATTTACATCCAAATCAGGTGAACGGTGTAGGAAGTGCAACAGTTTGCATATGTGCCTCCCACTTGTTAAGAGACCAAAAGTAATGGGACAGAATAATAATCATAAATCAAACTTTCACTTTTTAATACTTGCTTGAAAATCCTTTGCAGTCAATTACAGCCTGAAGTCTGGAACGCATAGACATCACCAGATGTTGGGTTTCATCCCTGGTGATGCTCTGCCAGGCCTCTACTGCAACTGTCTTCAGTTCCTGCTTGTTCTTGGGGCATTTTCCCTCAGTTTTGTCTTCAGCAAGTGAAATGCATGCTCAATCGGATTCAGGTCAGGTGATTGACTTGGCCATTGCATAACATTCCACTTCTTTCCCTTAAAAAACTCTTTGGTTGCTTTTGTAGTATGCTTTGGGTCATTGTCCATCTGCACTGTGAAGCGGCGTCCAATGAGTTCTGAAGCATTTGGCTGAATATGAGCAGATAATATTGCCCGAAACACTTCAGAATTCATCCTGCTGCTTTTGTCAGCAGTCACATCATCAATAAATACAAGAGAACCAGTTCCATTGGCAGCCATACATGCCCACGCCATGACACTACCACCACCATGCTTCACTGATGAGGTGGTATGCTTAGGATCATGAGCAGTTCCTTTTCTTCTCCATACTCTTCTCTTCCCATCACTCTGGTACAAGTTGATCATGGTCTCATCTGTCCATAGGATGTTGTTCCAGAACTGTGAAGGCTTTTTTAGATGTTGTTTGGCAAACTCTAATCTGGCCTTCCTGTTTTTGAGGCTCACCAATGGTTTACATCTTTTGGTGCACCCTCTGTATTCACTCTGGTGAAGTCTTCTCTTGATTGTTGACTTTGACACACATACACCTACCTCCTGGAGAGTGTTCTTGATCTGGCCAGCTGTTGTGAAGGGTGCTTTCTTCACCAGGGAAAGAATTCTTCGGTCATCCACCACAGTTGTTTTCCGTGGTCTTCCGGGTCTTTTGGTGTTGCAGAGCTCACCGGTCCATTCCTTCTTTTTAAGAATGTTCCAGACAATTGTTTTGGCCACGCCTAATGTTTTTGCTATCTCTCTGATGGGTTTGTTTTGTTTTTTCAGCCTAATGATGGCTTGCTTCACTGATAGTGACAGCTCTTTGGATCTCATCTTAAGAGTTGACAGCAACAGATTCCAAATGCAAATAGCACACTTGAAATGAACTCTGGACCTTTTATTTGCTCATTGTAATTGGGATAATGAGGGAATAACACACACCTGGCCATGGAACAGCTGAGAAGCCAATTGTCCCATTACTTTTGGTCCATTAACAAGTGGGAGGCACATATGCAAACTGTTGTAATTCCTACATTGTTCACCTGATTTGGATGTAAATACCCTCAAATTAAAGCTGACAGTCTGCAGTTAAAGCACATTTTGCTTGTTTCATTTCAAATCCATTGTGGTGGTTTATAGAGCCAAAAATTTTAGAATTGTGTCGATGTCCCAATACTTATGGACCTGACTGTAGGCTGAGCTAAAGGTGAAAAGAAAAAAAGCTATTGCCTTAAATAGCAAAAATCCTTCCTAACCATTTAAAGAGAAGTTCTGCCATTTAACCTAGAGTGTATAATCACCATAATGACCATCAAAAAATTAATATTATATGATTGTGAGTGGCTAGTAGTTATTTTAGCTTCTAAAGTTTTAAATTAATCTTTATTTCTGCTCATTTCTGTAGTATCCAGCAGAACATAATCTAAGTTTCCTTTCAATATCACTAAATTAGATTTTGATCTGTTAATTTTAAAACCAGAAAACATTTAACTTTATGAAAAAAGCTCTCTCAGTATATTTTCAGCAAATAATATTAAACTGTGCCCTTTGTTTCCTGGGAAAAGAATCACTTGAAATGTGTATAAACGTTTTAAATGCAGGGACCAGGGGATTATAAATAGTAAAGATATGATTCATTAAATGTTCATTGTTAAGATAAAATTAAATTATGGCACTCCCAGTGCACTTTCTTATGATTTAAAGCTATGAACATATTGGTAGTGTGAGAGACAGGGCTCATAAACAACATTAGTTCAAAAATGTTCCTTATCAAATTCATCTTTTTCTTCAAGATCATTTATTGAAAAAGCTATGGTAACTGCTGCCCATCATTTTAGTTAATATTTTAATATCATGGTACGAAAGTGAGTTCAGACAGTATGAAACTTAATATGCAGATATTTTTACTGTTTCAAAAATTTGATGTAGAATAACAAGTCTTATGGGTTTATTTCACTGGGCTTGTTACACGTTTGGAAACCTAAGGCGGGGCACAAAAAAGTGCTTCAACATAGTTTGTAATAAGAAAGGTTCAAAACCATTTGGACTACAGACACTGTTTTATCAGTGCAGAAAATAATTATTTACTATACTAAACTACTGGAAAACATTATATATTCTACTTTTGAGGGGTGATTTTGACTTTTTTTTTTTATAAAAGAGGGTAACTAAGAGGCTTAGTCCCTCATGTGTTGAATATGAATAGATATACCCATCAAACAATTAATTTGTTATAAAAAACAATATTACCTTGTATTAGGCTGTATTTTTATAGAAATCTCGAGCTTGTTTCTGGACGGGAATGGACTACATCCTTGATTAGTGCTAAGAGCAATGTATTGGAATCACAGGAAAGACTGAAGTTGAAATGAGCTGGAGAAGTCCATTCAAATGCATCAAGTTTCCATGAATTTTGATTGCCGTTCCTGCAAGCTAGCAGTTAGTTTCTTCATCTTCATTATTTGATTAAGCTCAGCAGTCTATTCACTAATATTGGGGATTTTTGTTGATCTCCAGTGCCTAGGGATTAGGGCTCAGGCTTCAGATAAGGCATTTTTTGGTTCTGACCGTGAAGTATCAATATAGACCAATATGAGTGCAGGTCCATCAAATATGGAGCACGGTACCACCCTCTTCTTCGCAACTCCAACACCGGTTAGGAATCAATGGGGACATTTTGTGTAACATATTGTAACTGTGCATCTGTATTATCTGGTTAATAGCTTGTAGTTCCTTTCTTGTATTTGGCTGGCTATGCTTGATATAATACTCGAAAAAAATAATTTCTCCCAGTATTCATCTGCGATGGGGTGATCCAAGTCCCTCTCCCAGTCTCTGGGCAAAGGAGCAGTTTTACTTTTACGGGAGCTCAGGTTTAAAAACAATAAAGCTATAAGATAAAGATAAAAGTTCATGGGGACATGAAGTCCAGTTTTCATTAAATTGTCAGGCTTAAAGCAGAACTTCAGGCATATATATATATATAATATATATATATATATATATATATATATATATATTTATCTTTGTAAACAATAGTTATCTTTCCTGAGGTATATTCTATGGTTGGAATGCCATTCTGTCCTCTGATATCTTGATATCTAAATTGCTATTTATTTCTTGTGCACTTCTAACCACTGTGTGTATGAAAGCCAAGGAAAGAATAGTGTGATTTGTTCACCTCCCCTCTACCTTTGGCCTTTCATAGAATGCAGTATATCACATATTTGATTAGTGTTTGGATATAAAAAAACAGTTCAGCAACCAGTTGCATTTGTAAGCAGTAGAAATACTAATAATAGTGATCTAGAAATGTCCTGAAAAGTGATCTACTCATTAATGATTTATAAAAACTATATTTATCCTTAATGTTATTAATATAAATATTAATTATTTATATTAATCAGTTCAAAGGTTTGTGGTCTGCTAGACAAATACATGATTCTTTTAGCTATTTTATTTATAACATTTCTTCTTCCCACTTTTACAGACTAGTTCAATGAAGATTTCTTTGTACTTTCAACTAGCTTTTGATTGCAACTTTTTGTCAATGAATGTTGATTGCAAGTGGTTGAAATCTTTATTTGTGTATGGCCCACATAAGGATAAAGAGGACCTTAATATTCACCTGTCTTGAGAAATTTACAGGCCTATAACAATTTGTACATTGTTAGTGTCAATTCTTTTTCTAAGTGGATGCATCTTGGGCTTGATTTTCTGTTATTCAGCTGCATGCAATTATTTTTTCAATTGAATGGCTATTCGGCTCACAATGACAAATACAAGAGTGCATGTAAGGCGGTGTGCACATTGAGTTACTATCAAACATAAAGAACATTGACAATGTTATCACACACTTTTCTCTGCATATGAAACGCTGGTTTCTCCAGTGTATTACTTTTGGTGTCATAGATTAAAGAGCTTTGGACATTCACTGCAGGATGTGGTTCATCTGCAGCAGTTTTCTTGCCATGAGTAGCAACATGGCATTCAAATTTTTTGACATTCATATATTTTATATATTATATTACAGTAAGTAGCCAATTAGGCACATTTTTGATTCACAGAAGAAACTATAGGATACAAGTAACAATCTTCTTCTAATATCTAAGTGTCTCACAAAAATTGACTAAAGATATGTGAGCTTTAAAAATCTAGGCATAATTCTACCAGGAAAATATAGCGTATAGTCTTCTACGGCTTCCAATATATGTTCACCATCAATACCCATTGTATTCATTACCTAGACAGTATTTTTTTACTAAAGGATTTTTAGGCAACATCATTTTGGATTATTATAGAATATGCTATAGAAATGTTGTGTTTACGTAATGGAAAAATCTCCAAAATAAGGGGCTTAAACCTCATTTTAGGATTGTGCGTGGAGCTGTGCAAACGCTCCTGAGCCAACTGTGCATCCAGAACCACTGGTTTATAGCACAGATACAACCCAATGTAGATACATTTATTTTAGTAGATCTTTTAGGCTTGTTGGCCATCATCAGTTTAGTGAAACGAAACAATGGCCTTTATGGGGTAGGGCTTGGAGCACTAACCAGACATATTATGGTGAGGTAGATCTAAAATGACCAAAAAGCTCTACAGTGAGACCATGTGAAGGACAGTAAAGCCTTTTCAAAAAGAAGGTTCAACTGTAATTTGTACAGGTTTAGTGGCGGGTTTTAGGTTCACAGCACCATAATCTGTCTGGTTATATGCACTTCTTTTTTCCAGAAATGAGCAGTATAACTATATCACTTCAGTTCAAATAGCATAATAGCATAATTGGAGATACTGAAAGAAAAAATTATTTGGAAGTGAAAATTAATTGAGTTGGTCAACATCCATCCTGTGTTGCAAGTTACATTTTTCTTTGTTTCCATATGTTAATAGTCTATAATAATTAACAACTAAGGAAATAACTGGTTACTATTATAAGGATGTAGGGAAATGCAAATATTTTTTTTTCTTACCAATATATATAGCAGACACCTTCTCAAGATGTGAGAAGCCTCTCAATACAGTGTCCTATCGACAACATTTACAAAGCACATTTCACTCAGCAGCACACAAAGATTCTGCAGCACATTTAAATGCAGGCCTTTTTTTCTCAAAGAATAGGTGCAGGAACTCCCCTGCAAGTCACCTCTTGTCTCCGCCCCCTACCCAGCTCTGAGCATCGTTACTTGATTCCTCCCCTTACCCAACTCCCAATACTGCCGCTTTTAAAGAATACAGAACAAAGTGTAATTTTGTGGTGCTAAGTAATTTGTATGGAATTTGGTAATGATAGCAAGGAAAGTCAAATAGATTTCCTGAAGCCAGCAATAATAGATCCCCCAGCAACAGTAGACCCTCCCACCAACAATGGACCACCCATAACAAAATACCCCTCCAGCAACAATAGTAGATCCACCCCAGCAACAATTGACTCCAAGCAGCAACAACAGATCTCCCAACAGTCATCATCAATAGACCCCACCCTCAACAGTAGACCCTCCCCACAACAATGGACCACCCACAAAATAATACCCCTCTAGCAACAATAGATTCACCCCAACAACAATAGACCCCCAGGAGTAACAACAGATCTTCCAGCAGCCAGCAACAAGGCATCCCTCCTAGCAACAAATGTCCACCCAGCAACATAACACCCACCCTCAACAAAAATACATCCCCCACCAACAACAATAGTCCTCCCCAGCAACAATAGACACCCCCTCTTCCCCCCCCCGCCTAAATAGATCTACTCCAGCGACAATAGATCCCCCAGAAGCCAGCATCAGTAGACCCTCCAGCAACCCCTAGCGCCCCTTGCCATTACATACATTCAGTGCTGGAGGTGCTGGATGTGCGCTCCCCCATGTTTCTGCTGAAAAAAAGCCCTGTTTAAAAGTAATAGTATCTGATGACAGGAAAAGAACTGAGTGCCTTTTGTCACAATATGCTAGCTGGAAACAAATACAAGTTTGCAATTTGTAATGTAATTGTCATGCAATGTAATTATATATTTCATGGATGAAATAATGGATTAATAATAGGAAACTGTGATATAAAATTCTGAATTAGTGCTGCTGCTGGAAAATCTACAGTGGGCTTACTCCAAATGATGGTATAGTAATGCAATGACATGTTTGCCATTTATGTAAAAATTTATATAAAAGGAAAATAACAGTAAATAATCTATGTCAGCCCATGGGAACAGAAAAACGAAAAACTATTTAGTTCAAATCTATTAGCTGGCATATCCAAGGGCCCTATACTACATGTATAGTGCAGTCTTAACTCTATGAGAGACTTAAAGGTTGCAGGTGCTCTGTGCAAAGCCCTTTCAGGTGCACATTTTTCTAAAAGCTAAGTAGAAATTGTGGTGATTTCTATTTTTGATTAGCTTACTAGAATTGGCACAGGGACATATTGGACACCATCAGCTGCCATTGTGCTCTACTGGGCTTCTAGTGTGTCCTTGTGCCTTTAAGAAGGAATGAAATGTCTATAGACATATCTGACCTTAATGTAGCATTTGCTATAAATGCTACTACATGCAGTCTCCCATAGATTAGAGTTGGACCGTACTATACCAAGGGGTCTTGACAAGGCAGTGCAGCTTTCACAAATATCTGCAAATGTAATGCAACAAAAAATTCTTTTTTTAACGCAAATTATTAAACAAGATCATTTTTTTTTTTTAGCTAGAAAAGTGTTCCAAGAAATAAATTTTGTTTTATATTTTGTAGTTTTTGATATACTGTGGAAGGATTACAACTTCTGTCAGGTATTATAGCTGCCTGTTTCTTCGTTGGGGAGCTTTACCTTCATTGTGGGTATTGATGAACAGTTTCTTCAATAAAATTATGGGAAATTCAACATTTTTGAGTTGTTAAATTGGTTGTAAAGTCTGTTTTCTAACGTGTACCTACAGGTAAATTTATAATAATGCTTACCTGTAGGTACTGTAAATATCTCCTAAACATGCACCGTTTAGGAGATATTTATTTGTGTAGAGCACCGGCGCATGCCCGTGCCATTCCTTCAGAGCTGTGTGCCATAAAAAGTGACTCCTGCGTGCATGTGGTGGAGTGACGTCATCGCGGCTCGCCATTCAAGCCACCGGAGCCCGTGAACCCGGAAGGACCGAGTGAAGCTGGAAGCCCTAACAGCGGTGGAGGGCTTCATTTTAAGGTAAGTTTCACATAATGTGTTAGTATACGATGCATACTAGCATATTATGCCTTTGTCTTGCAGGGGAAAACTTTTACTTTTTAAGTAGAGTTTACTTCCGCTTTAATGGATAGGTGTGTCTCCAGGACAGGAAGTGAAAGGAATTCTTCCCAACAGCAAATAGACAGCAAAATAAAAAATTTCAGGGGTCTTAACTCTTCCCTGCTCTAGCCACAACTAACCAATATGGTTTTGGATTTATCTAATACAATAAACGTATGCCAGCTTTTTAGGGGGGTATTTACCAAAACTGCATAGTACAAAATCTGATTCAGCTCTGCATAGAAACCAATCAGCTCCCAGGTTTTACTGATAAAGCCAATCAGCTTTTAAATTGTTCAATTAAGCCTAATTGAACAATTTAAAAGCTGATTGGCTACCATGCACAGCTGCACCAAATTCTGAGTGCTCCAGTTTTAGTAAATCCTCCCCATAATGTCTAATTCTTGTGGGGAAATGGACTGCTTAGGTAAATCACGAAAATCTATGTCAACAGATTCTTATTCTTATTCTTATGAAATCTTATTACAGCTGTGTGTTTTTCTCTGCAGTGTGTAATTCAGTGTTCACTAGGTTCAATTCCCTGTGAATGAGGGACATCAGCTGCTGCTAAGCTGTAAATTGTGTTTTCATATATTACATTCAGTAGTGCTCATATAATATATTTAGTGAGTATAGAATACTGAAGAATGTTTTCATTGTTAGTGGGCAAACCCCAAAATAGTAGTTCCAATTTAGATAAATACCGACTTCTTGAATGTTGAAGCATGGAAACACTTTTTTCTGAATTCCACAGTATGATTGCTTTAGTGATCTGTCAAGTGGTCTTGACATATTTTTATATTTAGGGAGGGCTTGCCTGTGGGAGTTTCACTATATTGCATAGGAACATAGGGATTATGCACCTCTACACTTGGATGTATAATCCACTAATGCACTAATTTGAACCACTGGAATATTCAACTGTTTTACTGACTATCAACAGTGATTTATGGATTTTCTGTTGGATTTAGTTGTATTTTGATATAAATGTGCATTATTGCTCTGCACTTTGTGTGTTTGTCATTTTTTAATGAGGTTATGTGGATTGTGCCTTAAGTGTTCAGCTTGCAACATTGATTTATAAGTCTTTTAAATTGTCTGTTTGTGCTGATTGGTCCTTGTTATTGTAATCCTGGGATGTTATAGCACCAGGATTAATAACAAGAGGAATGTACAGGGCCCTTATGGTGCTTATTTTTTGTGTGTGTCTTGGTTTCCATTTCTTTTTTTTTATATTAAGTTTACTTTAAATATATATTATGCTATAATCCAATGGTTTGAGTAAATTATAACTGATATTTGATTCTCTTTTTCTAGATTCATCTTTATGTGTAACAGCTGAAAACCACTAATGCAATGATCCAGTTCATTCTGGAGCCTGGAAATATCCATGTGCCTTATTGTGAGCTTTGGTTTACAAAATTTTTTTGTACTCTTGCAATGTAAGGATAACAATCCTATCTTAATGGGACAGTGCTGGATTATGTACTGCTTCTCTATGTGGATCATTTGTACTTTTGCTGCGTATGGACCTCATTGCATATCAGGATGAAGATTTATTTCTTCCCTTAAATGTGAGGATGGTACGGCGAGGACTTCTGAGTTGGGTTTCTCGGGTGGGGATCCTTCTCGTCTGTCTTTGCTGTATAGTTTCTGTATTGTATATGCTAGCATGCACTCCAAGAGCTGAAGATGAACAACTCATACTGCCACGAATTAATAGCCCAACTGGGAAAGAAGGCTACCATGCTATCTTGCAGGAGCGTGAGGAAGAACATCGGAATTATATTACTAGTCTGAAAAAACAAATAGCCCAATTGAAAGATGAGCTTCAAGAACGCAGTGAACAACTCAAAAGTGTTCAAGGTCACTACACTGATTCCCTCACTGTGACCTTTGACCATGCCAGTCCTGAAAAGACACAGACAGACCTCTTAGACTTTCTACATTCCCAGGTCAACAAAGCTGAAGTACATAATGGTGTAAAGGTCCCCACTGAATATGCCGCTATTCCATTCGATAGCTTCACTCTGCAGAAAGTGTACCAGCTGGAAACAGGACTTACTCGCCACCCAGAAGAAAAGCCTGTAAGGAAGGATAAACGGGATGAGCTATCAGAAGCTATTGAGGTGGCAGTGGACATGCTGAACAGTCCTGAGGATGGAAGCAATACACATAGACGAATGTATACTTCAGCCAACTTTATTGAAGGTAAATAGTTCTAATGGTGATGATAAAATAATTTCCCATTTTTTGTTTGAAAACTGCAGCTTGGCCTTTGTTTTTGACATTTCATAAATGTGCAATCTGTTGTTTGGCCTGATTTACTAAAATGAAATGCAGATGTACACTGTGGTACCCTCCCTAAACCTTACACTATGGCAATTTTACTTTCCATGTTTTTGCAATCACATAACTAAAATAAGATAACTCCAAAGACAGGAGAGAAAATTCTACTTTAAATGAAGGAAAACAAGCATTTAGATGGCATGTGCTTGGAGCATGTACTGCATTGCAAACCACATTTGTAAGCTAATTAGTTCTAAGTACCCTTTTGTGGTTCAGCATACTCAGCGAACAGTGCATATAATAAATAGTCTGAGAATACATTTGGGTTGTTAGGCCTTGTTTGCTGGGCCACCAACACATGTTATCATGTATTTACATCACTTAAATTATATGTGTCACTGCAGTAAACTGGTGCAAAGCATGTTTACAATGGGGTTCATTTACTAAAACTGGAGAGTGCAAAATCTAGTGTACATGATAGCCAATCAGCTCCTAACTTAAGCTTGTTCAGTTAAACTTTAATAAAAAAATGGAAGATGATTGGTTTCTATACAGAGCTGCACCAGATTTTGCACTCTTTAGTAAATCTCCCCGAGTGTGTCTTAAAGATGCATGCTATCAAGTCGGCCTGGAACAATATTATTCAAAGAGAGGTACTTGGGTATCTCAGTTAGCAAGTAGCTAGCACTTCCTTGAATTCATCCAGTGCATAATAAACAAGAGCCCCTATGCACAAATATAAAAAATGTCTAACATGTATATCTGGGTTTGTTTGTTTCTTGTTCATGGCTAGGGATGCTGTTTTTGTTTGGGAAAATGCTAATGTGCCCATACTCATGCAGTTTGTAAAGTCAGTGGTGGTCTGTCTACTTACATTGTTAAATTTTAAACAGGTGTTTCTCAACATTTTTTAATCAAGGCACCCTTTAAAATTATGGACAATCTCAAGGGTGTCTTTCACATTCTGCATAATCTAAAGGCACTCCATTCTAAAATGTAAAAACATATTCTAATAGTTTTACATAATGCAGCAACATCCACGCAATAGGACACTCAACGTTAGAGGGGATTTATTCTTCTAAAGTAAATATTTATTTCCAAACTGGTACTGACTAGTATTCCAATGTTTCTCCCTCAGTTTCTCTCCCTCACTCTACTAATGTGACCCCACTGCTGAAGGAGAGGCAAGGATGCTGTACTGGCACCAGACGTCCTCATTATCAACTAATTACGTAATTTTTTGTTAAGATGCTGGCAGCTGGCAGGTTGTAAAAGTGCACAATGGAAACCTGTGGCTTTGTGTAACTAAAAGGCAGGCTTGTTCCACCTGCTGGCTTGTATACAATTTTTTGGCCAGTTTTTAAGCATTTTGCCAAGGCACCCCTGAAAAAGCCTGAATGCACCCCAGTCCCTGGTTGAGAAAGGCTGTTATAAACTACTGCAGGGCTGGTATATAATTCAGCAAAGTATTGTCAACAAAATTGCATAGAAGCCCCCTTCTGCCCTTTCAAAGTACTCTTGTCCCAATGTTGAGGATCACTTCTCCACCTCTGTGTACTGGATATCCACTCCATCCCAGGGAAGTGAGTACATTATTATCCCTTACCCAGACCCATCCTTGGCTTCCTGGGATACCAATGTCATATATCCCAGGAGGCATCAGCTTTCCTGCAATGTAGGAAGGTGCTTCTGGTACTACACCATCAGAAGGTTGGCTGCCACACTCCAATGCTAAATGACAGATTTCCAGCTATGGTAATTTCACTTTACTGTTGGAAATTCCTGATGATGTCACTGACCGCATTTGGTCAATAATGTCACAAGGGATTCCTGGCTATCTTAGCACAGCCTGGAATGTGTAGTTTAGCGGTGGGAGCGCTCCATGTACAGATCAGTGGAGAAAGGGTCACCGTGATTTAAGCAGATTACCTTGCTGGATGTCTTGATTGATGGATACATTTTTTTTTTTAACTCTTAAAGCGGTTATAAAGGCATTTTTATTTTTTTATTAAAATAATAAACATAAGGTATTGGTATTGCACAGAGCGGTCCCTTACCCAGGGGTGTCCCTAGGGTTGGTGTCACCCGGTGCGATAACACTTGGTGACATCCACTCCAACGATCCCCGCAGAATGGATCGGATCTGCGGATTGGGGAGCATAATGGATCAGACTCAGATCCATTATGCTCAATCCGCAGATCAGATCCATCCTGCGTGGATCGTCGGCTTGCTTTACAACTTACCTTTTCGTGGGGCGGGTCCGGTGTCACCCTGTGCGGTGGTGTCACCCGGTACAGCGCACACCCCCCACACCTGCCTTGGGATGCCACTGCCCTTACCTCCTCTTCTGGGGTCCCCTTCCAGCACTGTCCACTCCTCTACTTCTGTGTGTGCCTCCATAGTAAGCTGTGTGTTATGGGGTCACATGCGCAGGTGTTCTCTCGAGCTGGACTGTGTGCATCCATAGACACGCAGCAGGAACCAATGGCTTTCACTGCTTTCAGCATGGAGAGAAGAGATGCAGCCAGGTGCAGCGCTGGATTGATTCAGGGAATGCATTAGGGTGAAAAACCTTTTAACTTTAAAACCACTTTAACTATTTATTGGATTGTGTAAGGACTATTAATATACCCCTGTACTCATTCACCTGTGAACAGGCAAATACTTGGTCACCCTCCTATTATGAAGGGGGTTTCTAGACTCCACCTAAATTCGCCTGTCATTTTACTACTATCACCACTTTCTTTTTGGATCACACAGGGGTGGGCCCTCTTTTTAAAGAAATCCAGGGGTTCACCAACCAGGCACACATAAATCAATAAGAGTAAATATTTACACACACACTGCCACCAATATGGCATGTGCTCAGATGTGCTAAAGGACTGTGCCTGGCATTTGGGTCGTGGCAGAGCCCTTTAGCACACCTGCACACGCACAGAGTATTTGCCTAACATTTGCAAAGATATGCTGGGATACCTGCACATGTGCAGATGTGCCACAGAGTTCATCAGGATCTGAAACCATGTGACACATTTAATTCTGGATATAGGGGACAGGGGGGTCAGGGGGACACAAACGGTATGCTCATATAGGCTATCAATGTAGAAGTGCTGCTTTGCAGCACAAAAACATCTTTTAAATATTGATATTAAAGAATTGTATCCTCCAAGAGAGGGAGGAAGAGGAGGCTGGAGGTAGGCCAATATAAGAACTAAAATGGGGTGATGGTCTGCGCTAAATAAGTTCTATGCCTATGCTCAGGGCTGATAATTAAAACTAAATCTAGGTTGCAGGAGGATTATATTAGTCAAATAACAAAGGTATAAGTTTTATTTCATGTAATTTTTATAAAAAATTTGCTACTGTTTTCTGAAAGTATTTTATCAGTCTAAGCAGCCAATATGACAACCTTATTGTTTGACACTTCTGAAAGGTAATACTGCACTGTTACATCCTTTTCAAAGGTGGAGATCCAGATAATTACAAATACCCATTACTAATTGGGTTTCTTTAAAAGCATTGTATAAGTAATAAAAGTTTTAATAGTCTGTATCTAGTAAGATGTGATGTCCTCACAAGCTGACACTTCTGACAGTTTTACTCTGATAAAGAGAAAATCATATGGTCCCTAAGAGGTAAGGTTGCACTATTACAGCAATTCAGGTTGGATATTCAGATTATTGAAGATGTTTGAAGGTGACTGGTGCCCTTTAAATAAGATTTATGCTACACTAACAAAACCATTTTTGATAGTCTACATACAGTATATTCACAGGGTTACATAATTTATTATAGTGTCATTAGGATTGCCAGCTATGCAATTCTACTTATTGAATGGTAAAAGCTAAAAATATTTATATATGCATAAGTTTTAACTAAGCAATATAATTTTATCTTCCTTTATTCACGTCTTAAAAATTACCCATATATAGTACCCATATAAATTTGTTTGTAATAAATCAGCTAGAATGCAATTTAAATGTCTTGCAGCACTCATTACTTGTTTCTGCCAACAGGTCCATTGCTTCATTCAATATGAAAATGAGTACCTGACTCATGAGTTTGTTATAAATTCATTCTGGCATTTGCAAGTGAAAGCTATCAACCTGTCCTGGACACTTAAATCAAAATCAAAGTGGTACACCCTGTAGAAAAAAAAATCTTATTTAGTTTGTAAATTTGTATCTTAATACAGAAATCCAAATAATTATGCTTTGATGTAATACAGCTTGGTGTGTTCAGGGGGTTATATCTAAATCACTATTTGTTCTATTTATCACAGTGTGTGAGAACTGTTATTGAAAGTCTGCATTGCTTTATAGCAGTGCAGGTGTAAGTCGTATTGGCTGCTAAAAGGCAGCATAGACCATCAGTCAGTTTTTAGACACTTCCCAATGTGTATGATTTGAACATACTGTAACACGTCTCATTATGAAAACCCTTGCAAAATATTTTGTTTTGGGCAGGCTGCATTTAGCTAAAATACTGTGCACAGTAATTGCTTTTCTTAGAAATATATCTGAAATATCTATAAAAGTATTTTTCCAGATGTTCTTTTTTTAAGCATCTGTGATTTGTTTGAGCCAAATGCTCATTCTATTTTTCCTTGGTTTGCAATAATTTCCACTTGTGATGTTACATTTTTGTGTAGTGTCTATTGTATAATAATGTATCAGGGGTATTGTTAGGGTGCTTATGGCGGAACTAAACACATCGATTTAACTGTTTCCCAAACAGTTAATTTTTTTGGCATGCCGTGACTGTCACACTTGCTCTCAACCAAACTAAAGCCATCAAATGGCTGGTGTCATACCTGATTGCATGTGCACCACTATGGCAACTGTAGATCAAACAGAAGGGGGACAGTGCCTTCCTTGGCTGTAAAGGATAGAAGGATTTAGTTTGGCTTTAAAAACACAGTGGAGGCATCCTGTAAAGTAGATAATAATAGCTAATATAGTGCATTGTGGCACAACGTGTATGTGTCTAACAAATGTATTAGACACATACACATTGGGGGGGACCAGGAGCGGACTGACAACTCATGGGGCCCCTGCGCAATAGGGAATCATGGGGCCCCTGTGTCCTCACCCACACTCAAAAAAGACTATGAAAAGGTACCAGGGGAATCTCATGGGGCCCCCTACTGACCCCGGGCCTTCGGGCGGAGCCCAAATGCCTAAATGGTCAGTCCGCCCCTGGGGAGAACAGATGTTTTGAGCTACTAATTCTACATGCTGTAGTTTTTGTGCCCTAACCCAATAAGGGAAAACCATCAAAACAAAAACGTATAAGTTGCCATGTCATCCTTTTCTTCGAACTGCTACTTAGTAAATTACTGTCTCTGAAAAAGCATATTTATATCAATTCTTAGAACACCTAATTTGCACATGTTTGTTCCAGATTATTCCAGATTGTTCCAGTATATTTACAGGGTTACGAATCAGGGCTCATAATTTATTATAGTGTCATTAGGATTGCCAGCTATGCAATTCTACTTATTGAATGGTAAAAGCTAAAAATATTTATATATGCATATGTTTTAACTAAGCAATATAATTTTGTTCCAGATTAGTGACTTATCAGGTGGAGATCAGACACATAGGGGTTGATTTACTAAAACTAGAGAGTGCAAAATTTGGTGCAGCTCTGCCTAGAAACCAATCAGCTTCCAGTTTTTTTTTTGTAAAAGTTTAATTGAACCAGCTGATTGGCTGCCATGCACAGGCGCACCAGATTTTGCACTCTCCCGTTTTAGTAAATCAACCTCATAGCTTATTTGGTGAAAGCAAATGTGAAGGAGGGTTATCACAGCCTTCAACATACATAGTAGGACTTTAGCGGTTATAATTGTATGCCTGAAACAATGAGCCTATAGTACATAGTACACTGCTCAAACAAAATTAAAGGAACACTTTGAAAGCACCTCAGATTTCAATGGGGAAAAATATCATACTGGATATATATAATGATACGGACTGGGTAATGTGTTAGAAATGTAAGGCTGTCCCATCGTTTGATGAAAATGAAAAACCTACAGAGGACAGAATTCAAAGACACCCTGAAAATCAAAGTGAAAAATTGATGCAGCAGGTTAGTCCATTTTGCTGAAATTTCATTGCAGCAACTAAAAATGGTACTCAGTAGTTTGTATGGCCCCCACATACTTGTATGCATGCCTGACAACTTTGGGGCATACTCCTAATGAGACGATGGGTGGTGTCCTAGGGTATTTCCTCCCAGATCTGGACCAGGGCATCACTGAGCTCCTGGACAGTCTGAGCTGCAACCTGGCAGTGTCGGATGGACTGAAACATGATATCCCAGAGGTGTTCTATTGGATTTAGGTCAGGCATGGGGGCCATTCAATGTTATTAATTCCTTCATCCTCCAGGAACTGCCTGCATACTCTCGCCACATGAGGCCAAGCATTATCATGCTCCAGGAGGAACCCAAGACCCACTGCACCAGCGTAGGGTCTGACAATGGGTCCAAGGATTTCATTCCGATACCTGATGGTGGTCTGTGCGTCCCTCCATAGATATGCCTCCCCAGACCATCACTGAGACACCACCAAAACGATCATGGTGAATGATGTTACAGGCAGCATAACGTTCTCCACAGCTTCTCCAGACCCTTTCACGTCTGTCACATGTGCTCAGGGTGAACCTCCTCTCATCTGCGAAAAGCACAGGGTGCCAGTGGCGTACCTGCCAATTCTGGTGTTCAATGGTAAATGCCAATCGAGCTCTATGGTGCTGGGCAGTGTGCACAGGGCCCACTAGAGGATGTCGGGCCCTCAGTCCACCCTCATGTAGTCTGTTTCTGATTGTTTGGTCAAAGACATTCACACCAGTTGGCTACTGGAGGTCATTTTGAAGGGTTCTGGCAGTGCTCATCCTGTTCCTCCTTGCACAAAGGAGCAGATACCAGTCCTGCTGATGGGTTAAAGACCTTCTATGGCCCTGTCCAGCTCTCCTAGAGTAACTGCCTGTCTCCTGGAAACTCCTCCATGCTCTTAAGACTGTGCTGGGAGACACAGCAAACCATCTGACAATGGCACGTATTGATGTGCCATCCTGGAGGAGTTGGACTGCCTGTGCAACCTCTGTACAGTCCATGTATTGCCTCATGCTACCAGTAGTAACAATGACCCTAGCCAAATGCAACTAGTGAAAAACTGTCAGAAAAGATGAGTAGGGATAAATATGTCAGTGGCCTCCACCTGTAAAACCATTCCTGTTTTGGGTGTTGTCTCATTGTTACCCATCTAGTGCACCTGTTATTAATTTAATTAACACCAAAGCAGCTGAAACTGATTAACAACCCCCTCTGCTACTTATCTGACCAGATCAATATCCCAAAAGTTTAATTGACTTGATGCTATGCTCTGATTAAAAGTGTTCCTTTAATTTTTTGACCAGTGTACTTGCAACACTACCATGCCACATTATGATTTTTATAGCTTGCTGCTTTTTATATGTTGCTTGGCAAAAAGTGAAGATCAAAGGTAACATTTTCCTAGAAATGGCAAGAAGCAAGAATAACATCATGGTTCTTGAATTTGTCATACTACAATTCTACTATACGTATATTATAACAAAGACTGCACTTTTCACTAGTGACTGAAATAACATTTTTCTGATTTATCTATCTTTCTTTCTATCTATGTTATGTGGAAAAAAATAATAGAGCAATATTTTCAGTAATGTAATTGATTATATTATTCAGGGTGTTGACTGCATAATAATGATAAAAGTAGAGGAATAAAGAGAGCAAAAACTGAATAATTAAAGCAAATAATGGCCAGTGACAGTATAAGAAGGAGTAAGAAAGTAATCAAGGAATACCAAATTTAGATTTGAAATAATAGACCCATGTCTCATAAGAAGCAGTTTGAAGCTTTAGCCATACATTTGGTAGCGCAGCAGAATTGTTTGATAATGTGTTCAAACTGCTACAGGATAGTTTGCAAAAACAGCAGACCAAGGCTCTAAAATGGTACATGTTTTTAGTATCAGTGGACAGATTTTGTAAAGAATTAGACTAGATCAGTTTTATTAAGAAACAAGAACCCCAATAGGATTGAGAGCTGCTGTTGAGTAGTGCAGCCCCAGAAGCATTTGTCAGAAAGACATGTAAGTAGGTTGTTCTGTCCTCGCTACACATTTCCCTGTGTGTAACTCTACATGCAGCTAAACTCTCCTAATCTGCAAGAAGCCAGACTGAATGCAATCTTGAAGCTTTATTAATAAAACAGGGTAAAACTATTGAAAAAAATAGATAAGAAATACATTCAATCAATGTATGAAACATACAGAAATGACAATGAATAATTAGACTGTAGATGGCAATAGGTTCATGCTTACCAGCGATGTTGCCTGTAGGGGAATGTAAGTTCAGTCCATGACATGTGCTACAGAGAATTATGGCTGGTTGCTTTCCATCAGTTCTTAAAATGGAGTCTGAGCTCCCAGGATGCACCTGTTTCATTTTCTTAGAATGAAAGATGATGGGTAATTTTTTATTAATTAAACAATTTCTGGTTTCTGCAAAACATCTTCTGGCTAAATTTAATATTACAGGCTGTTCAGGTATAATAAATATTCCTGCTGGAGGCAGAACATGGGTAGTTTCACAGGACTGATATATCATTTGTAGAACATTATGTAGGCTTTTTCTTTTACAGGTTTAAACAAATTTGCCTATTCATATATTCGTACGTAAACAAATATTTCTAAGCATCTTCTAGCACCATTACAGTTTTCTCTTCCCAAAATCTCATGATATTGATGTGAGAAGGTTGGAAATTTATTACAGATATTACTTGTTTTGCAAAAACTGGATTAGAAATAAAGTCAGAATGTAATATAGATAGAAATGGTTGATGTCTGCTAGAGATGAAATGTCTCACTTGGCCGTATCTGCACAATTTCTGAGGTGAGATTCTTTGGTAATGCTACCCACTATGTTATTGAGCCTTTATGTACTAAATGGCTCTGATATCACAGATTCCATTGTGACTAGTTGGATAAAGCTTGTTTATATAACTGAGGTTGTTGGAGTAAGCTTTATTTTAGAGGAGCTAACCTGATATAAAACGTTATCTGATATAAAAAAAAATTATTTTAAAAATGTATAATTGTATAATTCCTTTAAACAATCATGCAGCTGTTATACTACATATTTCTACCAAGCCATATTTAAACACAGAAAGGGCTTACGGAAAATCATTTATTTAATGTAACAAATACTTATTGTGATTTTGTTTGTTAGTTTTATTTGCTTAGTGAATGGCTTAGCGCAGGGGTCTGCAACCTTTAAGACATAAAGAGCCACTTGGACCCGTTTCCGAGAGGGAAAAAAAGACTGGGAGCCGCAAAACCATTGCAACATTTAAAACAAATCCGACACTGCATATATTGCAAAAAGCGCTCTGGTCATGAAGGGGGTTTAAGGGCCCAGTAAGCAAAAGGTTAATCAGGGCCACAGTGTATCGTCATAATTACAATCATAGCCTTAGGTCAGTGGTGGGCAACCTTTTTTTTCAACTGAGCCAAATCTCGCCATCCCCCATATAGTAATTCATCCCCCATAGTAATTCATCCCCCATATAGTAATTCATCCCCCATATAGTAATTCATCCCCCATAGTAATTCATCCCCCATATAGTAATTCATCCCCCCTATAGTAATTCATCCCCCCTATAGTAATTCATTCCCCATATTGTGTCAATTCACTTACCTTTGCTCCGCGCGTTCCTCTCGCCGTGTTTCTGCGCCGTTCCGGTCTTCAGGGCGGACTGTGAGAGGAGAGGAGTTCGTCACGCTGCCCCGCCTACATCCTGACAGCCAATGTTTGCCACGCTCCGCGGGCTGGATTAAAAGGTCCGCCGGGCCGTAGTTTGCCCATTGCTGGGCTACCTGCAGAGTCCTGACTTTTGGGGCGGCCGCCCGAGAGGAGGGAGGGGAGCGGGCGCCCGGCACACAGAAGAGCTGCATTAAAAGAGCCGCGGCTTGGTGACCACTGAGCTACGGCAACCCTATTGCCTGTCACCTGGTGGGCAGTGTGCTCCGGAGCCGCAGCAAAGGTGAAAAAGAGCCGCATGCGGCTCTGGTGACGCAGTTTGCCGACACCCGGCTTAGCGTCTCAATCTCTTACATTATCAGTCTACCAGCATGAATAACAGAAGCCTGAGGCATTTGCTGGTCTTCTTGAAAGTGTTCTAGATCTTAGGCCATTAATTGTCAAATGTTGCTGATATTGTGGCTTGGTAATGTGGTCTCCTATTCCTTGCAGAGCAGAGCTACACAGGAAAGCAACATATTCTATTGCCATGATCTTAGCGCTGGGTATGAATATGGACAACTTCATGTCACCAGCCCAGGCCACAATGGAAATCAGCCATTTCTCTGTAGGTTTGCTAGCGATGAGCTATATACCTATTAACAATTGACTAATATAGTCAATTGGATAACTTTTGTTTTTTGCACAGTGATAAGGGTATGTTGTATGGGTTCAACAATTGTAGAACTCTAATACAGTGATTTTTTTTTAGGAGGCCATGAAGGAAAGGTGTCCCAAGCATAGCAATAGTTTTGCCCTTCCATTGGGTGGTACAAGGTGCTTAGTAGTGTATGTAATTTAATAAACCCAACCTCATGAGGCAGTTGCCCTAGAATGTGAGTACCAAGCATAATGGGTGGTGTTGTATACTTGAATTGGCAGAAGTACTACCTGTAAAGTTTAACTGTGAGTGCCGCCAAAGTTGTAAGGCTGCAAAGTTCAAGAGCGTAAAAATGTATGCATGGTAAAAACCCTTTTACTTTTTTCGGAGTATAGAAGGATTAAAACCCGTAGGTTATTTTTTGCTGCCTGTGTACCATTGGGGAGATTTCTGTTCGCATTCTGACCCAACAACGCAACAGAAAGAGAAAGATCTCTGAGTGCCCCTTCACATATATGCGGATTGAATGTGGTTTGAACCTCATCCAATCCACATGACATGTGAAAAAACATTGCTTCCTATGGTGCCTGTTCACATATGTCTGGCGCACTCGCGGTGCGGATTCAGTGCGGTTTTAAAAAGAGTCATGTCCAATTTCAGAGCAGTGCGGTCCGGTTCAGGTGGGGATTACAGGCTATTGACTTCTATGGGAACTATTACTAAACTGCATATGTGTAAACAGGATAAGATCCTGAGCTGATCCTGTCCTGAACCTGGTGCAAACCTGACCTGAACTACTGAACAACTACTCTTTCAATTAGCTGTGAAACCTGAGCTTCAATACGCACCGCATATGTGTGAATCAGCTCTGAAAGTGAGAGGAGTTTCACATGTACTCATTGAAAGATTTCAGTCTTGCTGACATTGATCAGTAGCACAAATGGAGAGATGAATCTCCTCAATGGAGACACAAGCAGCTATAAGCCTAACAAATTGTCTGACCCTTCCATACTCTATCCAAAACTGCACACTTTAAGGCATGGATCAGGACTTATCGCAGTTCAACCCTGTCACTGAGATGAAATAAGTATGTCAAACAGTTTATAGGACTGTCACTCTTTAGGTGATGTAAAAAGGAAAGTCATTTTTTGGTCATGCACAATTTTAGGACTGTCATAAACGTACTTGCCAGTGTTCTATGTCAATAAAAGTTCTTTTTATTATATTGTCATTCTGTGGGAGTAAAGATCCATGCTGTCAAAGGTGTTTGCAAGTCATTCTTTTGCCAAGGGGCATTGATTTTGGTTGCAATGTGCAGGGGCGGACTGACAACTCATCGGGCCCCCGGGCAATAGGGGATCATTGGGCCCCTGTGTCCTTGCCCAAACTCAAAAAAGCCTGTGAAAAAGGTACCGGGGCATCTCATGAGGCCCCCTACTGACCCCGGGCCCTCGGGCAGTGCCCGAATTTCCAAATGGTCAGTCGGCCCCTGGCAATGTGTATATAGTACATTAATTGTGAATACAAAAGGAAGTTAACAGTGCTGCCACACTTCTAAAAATAAATTCTGAAATGTTAGATAGTAAATCTGGTGCAATTTATATAGAATATAACAATTAAAAATTGTCTAACAAAGGTGCAAAGGGATCCACTTGACCATTTTCCTGATGTTTTAAAGCAGCCAGGCTGTTGTACTGCAGCTGTCAATGAACCTCTTTAACTTGTCCCAGTTATTTTGTGTGATATTGATCTATAGAAAAATCATTAATTCAGGAGCAACAAACTGTAATTGTGTTAAAGTAAATGGAAAGACCTAATCCCTTACCATACCATACTGTCAGTTACAGTCTTTGTTTGCTGCTCTCCTGAAGCTGTTTAAGATGGGAACAAGAGAAAAAGAAATATAGAGTGGTAGAAGGACATTGCACTTAGCAAATTAAAGTCGTAACTTTAACATTTGAATCTTGGCAGCAGTATGAATTTAAGTAATGATGTTGGTTTCTTGTTAGGCCATTTTCATTTCAGGCTCATCAGTAGGCTTTTGATGTACGATCTATTAGGAATCGGGATGCCTGCCAGATATGCAGCCTAAACCTTTTCTTCTTTGCAACTGCATAGGTGATGTAGACACAACAGGGCGTTAGGCTCTGAAAAAAGAGAGACTTTTGAAGGAAACTTCAAATTTTAATGACTTGGACTCATGAATAAATGCTGACTAGCAGTTATACATACGTGACTCAAGGTTTATTTTATTTCTTGACATTTATATGTATGGGTAATATAGCTGACTTAGGTAATTGTCAAAAAAGACTGTCCTCTGTACAGGGCACTGGGGTTTAGAAAGAACAAAAAGAATAGAGTTGAGGATAGCTAGATAGACAATTGTAGTCACACAAATAGCTGCACAGAGGACACAAATGAAAATAATAGTTACATTCACACCATATTAGTAGTCAGTGATCATTATTACTGTTTGAAACTTTATACTTGTTTGGCTAGAGTAGCTCCAAACTCCAACTCCTGAAATATCATAGTTGCAGGTAAAGGGTGTAACCTTGAGGTCAGTCGCCTCTGTCTGATAACCACTGTAGAGGCCCATATACATTATTTATATGCTTGCAGAAGCTTTAGATAACCCCTGAAAAAGCTTAAGAATCATTAGAAGTTTCTCTAGGCCCTGGAGAGGAAAGATTTGTTCCTGCTACACTAAAGGTGCCCACAGACCTATTAATGTGATCATTTAATCAATTATTTGATGCAAACAGGTAAAGAGGATGAATAAGAATAGTAAATCACAGATTTTCCATTGGATTGATTTAGTACGCTTTCCATTGATTTCAGCGCTGGTAAGTCAATCAGCAGCACCAGAATGTATCGATTGTATCTGGTTGATCAAAGGAATCTCTGCATGTGTGTCAGGCAACTGATCATAATAAAGGTCTAAGGGTCATGTTCAGTAGATCATTTTTGATTGTATTTTCATTTAATTCTGTATATATTGCTTTGTTTGACATTTTAATTGATGATGAATTGCTTGTTGGAAATAACTGGTCTAAGGATCGTGTTCAGTAGATCATTTTTGATTGTATTTTAATTCAATTCTGTATATATTGCTTTGTTTGACATTTTAATTGATGATGAATTGCGTGTTTGAAATAACAGGTATTTAGATTGATCATGATTTATTCATGAATGGCCTCATTAAGAGACATCTTTATCTGTAATATTGCACTTCTGGCAACTCATGTTCAGGCCTAATGGAACAAAGGTAGATTCTTCAACTGTAAGGGGTACTATTGAGTTTTTGAGTCAACTTTATTCTAAAAATATTTTACACTTCTAGGATTTTAAAACAAAATCTTTATCTGTGTTTTTTACTATGTATATCAAATCTTTAAATGTAAAACATTTTGCACCCATCACATTAGTGTCCTTATGAGATTCTAAAGAGAGAACACAACAGAGGCTTTCTGCTTTTGAATTCGCTCCTATAACATTAATATGTGATAATTATATTTTCCTGCCTAAAAAATATACACATTATGTTTACAAAATTTTATTTTTAGGCCTGGCCAAAATACAAAATATACACAAACCCACTATACAGCCTCTTCATTGCAGTTATATACAGACTATATGATATAGATTAGGCTCAATTTAAAGCATAGGTTCACCTTTGGAACATGTTACATGTTCCACCTGTTTTTAGGGTGGACCATGTAACATGTTCCCATAGCCGCAGCCGCGCCCGCAGCCCCCAAACCTCTGGCAGATAATTCGGGGAGAAGATTCCCCGTACTATCTGTCAGATTTGAAAACAGCGTGGCCATGTGGGGCTCCACCCACACGGCCATGTCACTCATTCTGTGAATGAGTGCCTACAAGTCCCGGCAGCCTTAGCCTTAGCTGTGTTTTCAATGAACTACCACGACACTGTGGAGCGCCATGGTGGTTCATTGAAGCTTCCTGTCAGTATATCTGCTTGCTCGTACATCCCGACAAGCAGATACTCTGACAGGTCTGCAGGAGACCTGCATGGTATCAGCAATCTACTTGTGGCTGGTGCAATGCTTTACAGGCTTCTTTGGACAAAAATAATAAATGCACATTTTTTTTACCTGCAAAAAAATGTGCATTTATTATTTTTGTCCAAAAGGTGAACTTATCCTTTAAGGCATGTGTTATTTTCAGCCATGCAACTGTTATTTTCAGTTTGTTATTGCAGAAAGTGACAGTTGTTATGGGAAATAAATGGTAGAGAATTTAACCCAATGATAAAGTGTAACTCCACTTTGTAAAGTTTTATTTTTTACAATGTATTTCTTCAATTCAGGGCACTTTCTTTTCTGCACTACAAAGTGGTTAGAATAGTATCATTGCCTCTTGGTCCTCATCTATTCTTTTACTTATCCCACATTAAAACGGAGTTGACAAAAATCTTATTTATCTTGGTAAAGCGTAACTCCACTTTGTAAAGTTTTCTTTTTTCTTTCTTCAATTTAAGGCACTTTGTTTTCTGCAGTGTAGAGTGGCTAGGACATTATCATCCCCTCTTAATCTTTCTCCATCCTTTTACTTAACCCACATTAAAACTGAGTTGACAAAAATCTGATTTATCTTGGTAAAATGTAACTCCACTTTGTAAAGTTTTCTTTTTTCTTTCTTCAATTTAAGGCACTTTGTTTTCTGCAGTGCAAAGTGGCTAGGACATTATCATCCCCTCTTGGTCTTTCTCCATCCTTTTACTTATCCCACAGTAAAACTGAGTTGACAAAAATCTGATTTATCTTGGTAAAGTGTAACTCCACTTTGTAAAGTTTTCTTTTTTCTTTCTTCCATTTAGGGCACTTTGTTTTCTGTAGTGCAAAGTGACTAGGATATTATCATCCCCTCTTGGTCGTTCTCCATCCTTTTACTTAACCCACATTAAAACTGAGTTGATGAAAATCTGATTTACGTTGCTCATTTTAAATTCTAGAGATGAGGGTAGTGGAGGACTTGACACGGCCCGGTATTTAATTTATTTTTGCTATAATGCATTCAGGTGACATACAGGGTGTTTGTTCTATAAATAAACAAATGTTTCTCAGTCATCAACATAGAATTGCAATGACAACAACCAAGCAGAGAAGCTGACAATTAACTTGAGCAAATGTAAATGACCCTAAAGTTCACAGAATCTATTGAGCTCTGACATTTGCCTGTCAGCTTTAATCGACAAAGGCTATGTTTCCCTCTTGCCTGCCTATTTTATCTGTGTTAGATATATTAAGTCTCCAAGTTTGTGTTTCGTGGCAGGAATAAGTGATGAATGGCATATACTCATCAGATGGACTAAATGCTGCAAAGAGAATCAAGACTTTATTCTCTTTAGAACATTTAGTAAACAGGAAAGCAACAGACGCACTGCTGTGTTTACCCTAAAGGACTAGATATTAAACACAACCACAGAGCCTGTATACAACAGACTGGCTGAAGAACAATTGAAATAGGGTCAGTGTTAATTCTAAAGTAATAACTAATGCAGGCCATAGACAGGTTGACAAACGGACGTTTTAAAAAACAAAAAACAAAAAATCGGTCGTTCGATGGGCCGACGTTACCACCAACGGTAAAAAAATCGGCCGATTTTCGTTCCGTCTATGGCCGGCATTTAACCCCTTAATTACTTCTGTCCCTTGCAGAGACAGGGGAATTCCAGTCCGCTATTATATTTTATATGAAAAAGTCTTGCGGTTGCAACAAATGTATCCATACAGATGTTTTTATTTGGATACGAATGGATACATTTGTTGCAACCGCAAGACTTTTTCATATAAAATATAATAGCGGACTTTGGAATAAAGAACGGAGCCGCCGTTCAGTGATACCTGTACATTCCATAGCGCAGTCACAGGGCAGTCTTCTTCTTTCCGATACGTAACTAGACCCTCCCTCTGCTCCATTCATAAAAGCTGTACTATCCCTTCCCACAATGAAAAACACTCTATGAATGGTGGAGGCAAACCTTTCATTCATCTGCCCATGTTCATTCATAAAGCACTTTTTATTGTGGGAATCATTAGTACAACTTCTATGAATGGAACAGGATGACAGAAAGGGCAACATGTCCAATGGCTCATTTTAACCCTTGCAAAAAAAAAAGGCCCTGTCTGCTGAGCCCGTCTTTTCCACACTGGTGGCTCACCCTGCCTTTAACCCGTGCCGTGCCAGAGCCCACACACACACAACATTAAAGAATGGAGTTAAAATCATTTTTATTTTAATAAATAAAATGCAATATTCCAGTACGTATGTCTGCAGACACATTCATCAAAAGAGAACATTCCATTTGCGAATGGGGATCAAATAATTATTTTCTTATCTTTTTTTTAGTTTTGGTTTAATAACAATATCCAGGTTTTTTTTTATTCTTTTTTTTATTCTTTTTCTTCTTCTTCTTCATGGCTCATGCGCAGATTTTTTATCGGTAAAACGATCGGCCGATTTGCCCTTCATTACCGGGAAAATCGTCAAAATCGGCCGCAAATTTTCCAACGTGACCGATAAAAAAAAATGTGCCAAAACCCCAAAAAACAGCCGACCAATTAACCCACTAACAGTGCGAAAATCAGCCGATTTTTTTTTCGGCTGAAAAATCCGACCAATTTTTGACCCAACTATGGCCGGCATAACTTCTAAAAAGCAGAAAAGAAGAAAATTTAAAATGAGATGTAAGGTTGGAAAAGTCAGACAGTTCACTAAGGCTTACCACCTCTGTGGTCTCCTTTTGAAGCAGTTTTACCGAGGAATTAGCAAGGTCTGTATATAAAAGGAAAAAAAACATTCAGTGTATTGGTGTATAGGAATTTTGATGGTAACTAAGGGTTGTTTGAAGATTCATGTACATATCATGTAATAACACATCTCTGCACAGTGAGCATAGGTGACCAACCAAGTCATTTTATGATTCTGTAGTTTTGATGACTATCATAACTGACATGTTTAAAGTTACAGCTGTAATTAAAAAAAAAAATGGCTTAGATCTAGGTCACGAATATTACTTTTGCTGTTTATTTTTAGTAAATAACACATTACATAATTTCTGGAAATTTCCGATAACCACATGAGCTCCGGAAGATTTTACCTTCTTCATGACTAGGCCATTTTTTATACTGCACTGTGCCACTTTAACTGGTAATTGCGCAGTCATCCAACACTGTACCCAAACAAAATGTATATAATTTTTTTTACACAAATAGAGCTTTTTTTTTTTTGGTAGTATTTGATCTTATATTTTTTGTGATATAAATAAAAAAGACCAAACATTTTGGAAAAAAAAACAATATTTTTTATTTTCTGCTATAAAACATATCCAATTAAAAAAAATAATTCTTCATAAATTTTGGCCAAAATGTATTCTGCTGCATTTCTTTGATAAAAATCCAAGTAAGTGTATATTGATTGGTTTGCGTGAAAGTTATAGTATCTACAAACTATGATATATATATACTGGAATTTGTGTTTTATTTTATTTTTTACCACTAATGGCGGTGATCAGCAACTTATCATAGGACTGTGATAGGGCAGCAGGCAATCTGACTAACTGACACAGGGGGGAACTGACTAACTGCCACTGATATCACCAGTGACATTTATATAATGATCAGTGATAATATTATACACTGTCACTGTACTAATGACACTGGCTTGGAAGGGGTTAACATCTAGAGTGATCGAGGGGTTAAATGTGTGCCTAACTATGAGTAATGTGCGGAAAGTATGCTACTTTTACTACTAGATGTCTCAGTTTCTCATCCCTGCTTTGCAGGGATGAAAAACTGACAGATTGCTCCCTCTGTACAGAGCTCTGGGTTGAATGTCAACCATGAATCATTGGCTGTGACTTGCTGACAGGCTCCCGCTGTGTACAATCACAGCAGGTGCCAGTGGTGGGGCTGCACACTCCTGAAGTAGGCAGAGATGTACGTGTATGTGGATAATTAAAGCAGACGTGTTGTTGCATAGAAATTGAAGTGTATTTATTGTCTTGTTTTGGTGACAACACAAATATTTTGAATTTATTTATATTAAAAAATGTTGGATTTTCCTTCATTTTATGTATCAACAGTGGTAACTAGGTAAAATGGAGGGGTTACTCTCTCCAATGGAAACATAGACAGCAATAAAAACCTCTAAACTGGACTTGCACCTCAACGGTTTCTGAGACTTTGTCCTGGAACAAGTATTACCTTACTCAGACAACCATCAACTATGATTAGACTCCTCAAATGTGTACAGGTGCAACTACTATATACATACTTATAATATGTTGTGGGGTTAGCTCAGGTGGGGGATCTCCTTCCCTGGGACAAAGGTAGACCGCACAGCAGGCTTTCATCAAAATCTGACTGGTTGTCAGCTTTATTTAAAAGGTTTGCAGAAAATAAACAAAACATGAAAATAAACCCTTGCCATCCAGGCACTAACTAAACAAAAGGTGTTTCCTCTCTCAGAGGTGAAGGGCTTCTCCCTGTCACCGAAATAAAACAAAAGCAAACCTTTTCTTGTAGGTATAGTACACACACAGCTCTCTCAGAATACCTCTCTGAGTCCCAGGCCACGAGCAACTCCTTGCTCCAGCCCTGCCTTATTTATGCCACCTGTTGGTGGTCCTCAGTGGAGTCCAAACTCTGGTTCGGAACCACCTCTGCCATTGTGGCCCCGAAAACCCGGAGTGGACTCCACCTTACACCTCACAGTATGACCTCATGCGAGGTGACACATATCTTCCATCCATCACTTTGCCGTTCATACTGTCACATATCCCCCCCCTCTGCTCAAGCCCCTGCGGCTGAGCAACTGTCCCAACCAGACAATGGACCCGGGAGAGGGCATCTACATTACTTTGCAGTTTCCCCGCTCTGTGTTCCACTGTGAATTTGAATACTTGTAGCGTGAGAAACCACCTTGTCACTCGATTGTTTTTCTCCTTATTATCACACATCCATTTGAGCGGGGCATGATCAGTAACCAACTTGAACGGTCTTCCTAACAGGTAATATTTCAGGGCCTCCAAGGCCCATTTGATGGCCAAACATTCCTTCTCCACAATGGCATAGTTTCTCTCATGTTTGTTGAGCTTTCTACTTAGGAAGACCACAGGGTGCTCCTCCCCATCTCTGATTTGGGACAGTACCGCACCTAGTCCCACGTCAGAGGCATCAGTCTGTACCACAAACTCTGTTGTGAAATCTGGAGTCACAAGCATAGGTTGAGCACAGAGAGCTTGTTTCAGCCTTTGAAATGCGGTCTCCGCCTCAGGATTCCACTTAATCATGACTGACCCCCTACCTTTTGTCAGATCTGTCAGTGGGGCTGCAATGGTGGCAAAATTGGGGATAAACCGCCTATAGTATCCCGTGATTCCAAGAAATGCCCGGACTTGTTTTTTATTTACAGGTTGGGGCCACTTTTGAATTGCCTCAATTTTATCGATCTGAGGCCTAATGAGACCTCGACCAATGATGTAGCCAAGATTTTGGCCTCCTCTAAGCCTATGGCACACTTTCTGGGGTTGGCGGTAAGACCTGCTTCCCGCAGCGAATCTACGACTGCTTGCAAGCGGGACAAATGAGATTCCCAGTCTGGACTGTGGATGACGACATCGTCCAAATAGGCAGCTGCTTATTGGCGATGTGGTCTCAACGTCTTGTCCATCATCCTTTGGAATGATGCAGGAGCCCCATGCAAACCAAACGGCATCCGCTTATACTGAAAGGACCCCTCGGGGGTGGAGAATGCCGTCTTTTCTTTTGCAGCTTCCGTTAAAGGAATCTGCCAATAGCCTTTGGTCAGATCTAAGGTGGTTATGTACCGAGCCGTTCCCAACCTGTCAATGAGCTCATCCACCCGAGGCATCGGGTATGCATCAAATTTAGACACACTGTTCAGTTTTCTGAAATCATTACAGAAACGAATAGTTCCATCGGGTTTTGGGACCAACACTATGGGACTCGACCACTCACTGTGAGATTCCTCAATCACTCCCAACTCTAACATGTCCTTTATTTCCTTTGCCACCGCTTCCCGCCTGGCCTCGGGTATTCTATAAGGCTTGACATTTACGCGGACCCCGGGCTGGGTAACTATGTCATGCTGTATGACCGTCGTCAGTCCAGGTAGGTGGGAGAAGAAATCTCCATTTTTCCTCACAAACTCCGTAACATCATTTTGTTGGGCTACTGATAAGGTTTCCGTTATAGGTACCTGAGGGGCCGCGGGAACCACGTCCTTTTGGGGGCTTGGTACTGCCAACAAACTTTCCCTGTCTTTCCAAGGTTTTAAGAGATTAACATGATAGATTTGTTCGGGTTTCCTTTTCCCGGGCTGGTAAACTTTATAATTTACTTCCCCCACTTTCTCCCTAATTTCAAAGGGACCTTGCCACTTTGCGAGGAATTTACTTTCCACGGTGGGGACTAGCACCAGCACTCTATCGCCAGGGTTGAAGGTACGGATCCTGGCACCCCGGTTATAAACCCTTCTCTGGACCTCCTGGGCTTACTCCATGTGTTCCCGAACAAGTGGCATGACAGCTGCGATTCTATCCTGCATCTGTGAGATATGCTCGATGACACTTCTATAGGGCGTGGACTCTGTCTCCCAGGTTTCTTTTGCAACATCTAGCAATCCCCTGGGATGTCTACCATACAGTAATTCAAAAGGCGAATATCCTGTAGATGCTTGAGGTACTTCCCGTATAGCAAACATGAAATATGGTAGCAAAAAATCCCAATTTCTCCCATCTTTGTCCACCACCTTTTTTAACATATTCTTAAGGGTCTTGTTAAACCTTTCCACAAGCCCATCAGTTTGGGGGTGGTAGACCGAGGTACGGAGATGGGAGATTTTGAACAGTTTGCATAACTCTTTCATAACTCTAGACATAAATGGCGTGCCCTGATCCGTTAAGATCTCCTTTGGAATACCTACACGACTAAACACCCGGACAAGCTCTTTGGCGATATTTTTAGCTGAGGTATTACGCAAGGGGATGGCTTCAGGATACCGGGTGGCATAGTCAAGTATCACCAGTATGTGCTGATGGCCCCGGGCAGACTTTACTACTGGACCCACTAGGTCCATGCCCACTCTTTCAAACGGTACTTCAATTATGGGTAGAGGTACTAGCGGACTACGAAAATGGGGTGAGGGCGCAGAATATTGACATTCCGGGCATGACTCACAATGCGCTTTGACGTCTCCATGTAAGCCTGGCCAAAAGAATCTCTGGGTTATTCTCTCCTTTGTTTTCTCTACACCCAGGTGTCCACCCATTATATGCCCATGGGCTAAATCCAGTACCATCCGGCGAAAGGGTTTCGGGACCACTAACTGTTCTACCACCTCCTCCCCTTGCGTTACCACTTGATACAGCAAGTTATTGTTAAGAGCCATGTAGGGAAAAGACACCGCTACATCATTTCCAACTGGTTCCCCATCAATCATTTTAATGTTTTCACGGGCTCTATTAAGTGTGGAATCTTTCAGTTGTTCCGTACAAAAATCCTCTTTTCTGACCTCTAGGTCAGGCACCACATTCTGTCCACTCCCACTAGAGCCAGCGATCATCTCTTGTTCTATATCCTCAATGTCTGGGGTTGGATCCAACTCCTCCTGCTCCCCAGCCATTACAGAAAAAGGAAAAAGGTCTACTCCTTCCTTGGACACACCAACAGTTTCCCCTTCCACCTTGCCGTCAAAGGGGTCAGGAGTGAGTTCAGGAGTTTCCGGCGTTTCCCCAGCAGGGGGAGCTCGGTCTTCCTGACTCCCCTCCTTATCCCATAACTTCCAGAAATGGGGAAAATCTCTCCCCACTATGGCTTCATGAAGCAGAGAGGGCACCACCCCCACAGAATGGGTCACAGGGCCCCAGGGAGTATCAATCACCACCAGAGCAGTCTGGTAATTACGTGTATCACCATGAATATAAATAACCCCAATAGTGCTAGGGTGTAACCTTGCAGGGTTTACCAAATCACTTTTGACTAAGGTCACAACACTACCCGAGTCTAGCAGAGCAGTTACTGGCTTTTCATCAATGGCAATCACACACATTTGCTTTTCCATGCGTTTCTGACATGCTGCAGTACATACCACCTGTGCAAAAAGAGACATGCGTTTTCCTAAATAAGCATTTTCACATTGCATAGGTTCATCATTTAAAGGACAGTTTGCAGCAATATGACCCAACGCATGGCAACGATAACATTTGATATGTTCAGTAGCTAAACCTCTAAATGGCTTTGGGGACCTTCCTGACCTATTTGGCCAGTCTCTAGGTCCTAAGCCTACAGTCTCATTATCTGACACAATAGTCTTATCATTTTTTCCTGAGCCTTTGGCCCATGGAACAGTCTTACCGGATCTTCCGAATAGTTTTCCACCCCTAGTGACATTGGGGTACGGCCCAGGTGAATGAAAAAAGTCCTCAGCGGCTGCATATCTCTCCACCAGCTCGTTTGCAGATTTAGGGTCTCCACGGCCGACCCACTTCCTCAAAGTGGCAGGGAGTGCACGCAAATATTGGTCCATGACCACACGCTTCACAATCTGAGGGCCTGACAATACCTCTGGCTGCAGCCACTTTTTGGAGAGATGTATCAAATCAAACATCTGAGATCTGGGTGGTTTGTCAGCCCTGTAATGCCACTGATGCACCCGCTGAGCCCGGACTGCAATGGTGACACCCAGGCGTGCAAGGACCTCAGCCTTCAGTTTCTCATAGTCCTGGGCATCCCCTGGTTCCAGGTCATAATAGGCTTTTTGGGATTCAGCTGTCAAAAATGGTGCAAGCAGTCCTGCCCATTGCTCCTTTTTCCATCCTTCCCGAACAGCAACCCTTTCAAAAGTTGTGAGATAGGCCTCCACATCATCCGCAGGTGTCATCTTCTGCAAAACATAACTGGCCCGTGCCATTTTCTGCTCCACTGGCAGCGGATCTGCAGATTCCTTCTTTAATTCTAATAGGTGTTGGGCCACCTGCTTAAGGAGCTCTCGGTCTGCTTCTTGGGCCTCCGCAAACTGGCGATTTGTCTCCCGTTGTGCTGCATTGGCCTGCAGCAAAGCTCTTATTATTTCCTCCATCTTCCCACTTGCTCAGGAAGTTGCCCGCCAAATCCACCATATGTGGGGTTAGCTCAGGTGGGGGATCTCCTTCCCTGGGACAAAGGTAGACCGCACAGCAGGCTTTCATCAAAATCTGACTGGTTGTCAGCTTTATTTAAAAGGTTTGCAGAAAATAAACAAAACATGAAAATAAACCCTTGCCATCCAGGCACTAACTAAACAAAAGGCGTTTCCTCTCTCAGAGGTGAAGGGCTTCTCCCTGTCACCGAAATAAAACAAAAGCAAACCTTTTCTTGTAGGTATAGTACACACACAGCTCTCTCAGAACACCTCTCTGAGTCCCAGGCCACGAGCAACTCCTTGCTCCAGCCCTGCCTTATTTATGCCACCTGTTGGTGGTCCTCAGTGGAGTCCAAACTCTGGTTCGGAACCACCTCTGCCATTGTGGCCCCGAAAACCCAGAGTGGACTCCACCTTACACCTCACAGTATGACCTCATGCGAGGTGACACATATCTTCCATCCATCACTTTGCCGTTCATACTGTCACAATGTATATATACTGAACCGATATACACACACACACTCACTGATCAGCGAAACCTTATGACCACTGGCAGGTGAAGTGAAGAATATTGATTATCTCTGAAAGTGGGTGGAATATATTAGGCAGCAGGTGAACATGTTGTTCCTGGATTTAATGTGCTGAAAACAGACAAAATGGGCAGGTGCAAGGATTTGAGTGCATTTGACAAGGGCCAAATAGTAATGGCTAGACAACAGGGTCAGAGCAACATCAAAACTGAAGCTCTTGTAGCATGGTCTTGGTATGCAGTGGTCAGGACCTACCTAATGAAAGGAACACCAGCGGACAAGCAACTGGGTCACAGTCATCAAAGCTCACTGATGCATATGAGGACTGGCCCATGTAATCCAAATCAATAGAATAAAAAAAACAATTAATGAAGCACTCCCAATTCTGTGGAAGTCAAAATAGTCACAATCCCAGAACAATTAAAATTAACTTTAATGTTGGGATAAAAAGCAAGACATGGACCCAACAGTAGGTTGCTCAGCCCAGGAGCCTCAGGACAGTGGGAAGGATGTGTGGATGGCAGCCGCTGGGATCACTAAGATGGTGCGTCCACCAGAAGTCATGTGTCCCAGATCCAGTTGTTATGTCATACACCTGGTGAGAGACCGCCCGAACAAGCATTGGTGAGGGCAAAGTGGAGGCCTAGGAGAGCACTCAAACCATGTCAAGCCAAAGGAGAGAAGCCGGTCATCATGATAACATGTTTCAGGGACTTGCCTCTTCCTCAGATCTTATCATGATACATATTAATAGAAGAGCTACTGTATCTCAAATTGCTGAAAAAGTTCATGCTGGTTCCAATAGAAAGGTATCAGAACACATGTACATCGCAGATTGTTACGTATAGTGCTACATATGCGCAGACCGGTCAGGGTGCCCTTGCTGATCTGTACCCACAGCCAAAAGCACTTCAATGGGCATGTGAGCATCAGAACTGGACCAGAGAGTAATTGGAGAAGGTGAATTTTAAGCTTAGTTTGATGTTAGGGCCATCTGGAAGCATTTCCCACTATCATTAAATTTGGTGAAGTCTTTTATGTTGCCTTATGCTATTATCTTAAGCTCAGTAACATGTTTTAGCACTCATGGAATCTTGAGCTATCTGGCAATGTGGTAATAACCTTATTCAGACTCTGCAATCTGGATTTCATATTTTAATTCTGTTTTATATGTCTGACATTCATGTCAGTCCATGATATTGCAAACATCTATTTTGTAAATTTTTGTAAATTTTATTGATAGAAAAAGTAGTAAAGTTTTGTATAGATCTTTCCATTACTAGCTATTCTGCATAGGTGTTCTATTACTGTGTGGGGGATTTTTTCTTGGCACACTTTGGGTCCCTTAGTACCAATTGAGCACCATTTAAACGCCAAAGCCTACTTGAGTATTAATATAAATGCAGTGTCCAAAAATAAATATTAGAAAACGCAGTGTCCAAAATACCAAGGTATAAATCAATTGAATCAAATACATATAATAATAAAAACGCAGTTTTATTATATGTATTTGATTCAATTGATTTATACCTTGGTATTTTGGACACTGCGTTTTATAATATTTATTTTTGGACACTGCTTTTATATTAATATTTTTTTTTTTTTACACTGCCTTTATATTAGTATATGTACTTTATTCAATTGATTTATACCTTTTATACATAGTTTATTTAGTTTAGCACTTGTTTGCTTTGGCTATAGGGTAAGCATATTGAGGTATTATCATTTAATACACTTTGAAAGTAAGACTTATATGTTTTCAGGGGATAGGTTTATATGTTTATTTGAGATACCGTCTTGATTCAGATTCTACCTGAGTATTGTTGCTGACCATGTCCATCCATTTTTGACTACAGTGTACCCATCTTCTCATGGCTACTTCCAGCAGGATAATGCAGCATGTCACAAAGTTCAAATCATCTCAAACTGTTTTCTTGAACATGACAATGAGTTCACTGTACTCCAGTGGCCTTCACAGTCACCAGATCTCAAGCCAATAGAGCACCTTTGTTATGTGGTTGCAATCTGTGCCATGAAGAATTAAGGCAGTTCTGAAGGCAAAAGGGGGTCCAACCCAATACAAGCAAGGTGCACCTAATAAAGTGGCAGATGGGTATGTATGTATATATATATATATATATATATATACACACACACACACACACACTATATTGCCAAAAGAATTGGGACACCCCAACAAATCATTAAATTCAGGTGTTCTAATGACCTCCATGGCCACAGGTGTATAAAACCAAGCACCTAGGCATGCAGACTGCTTCTACAAACATTTGTGAAAGAATAGCTTGATCTCAGGAGCGCAGTGAATTCAAGCATGGTACCGTGATAGGTTGCCATCTGTGCAATAAGTCCATCCGTGAAATTTTCTTGCTACTAAATATTCCATGGTCAACTGTTAGTGGTATTATAACAAAGTGGAACAAGCTGAGAACAACAGCAACTCAGCCACGAAGTGGTAGGCCACAGAAAATGACAGAGAGGGGTCAATGCATGCTGAAGTGCACAGTGCGCAGAAGTCACCAACTGTCTGAAGAGTCAATAGCTAAAGACCTCCAAACTTCATGTGGCCTTCAGATTAGCACAACAACAGTGCATAGAGAGCTTCATGGAATGAGTTTCAATGGCCGAGCAGCTGCATCGAAGCCTTACATTACCAAGTGCAATGCAAAGCGTCAGATGCAGTGGTGTAAAGCACGCCATCACTGCATTCTAGAGCAGTGGAAACATGTTCTCTGGAGTGATGAACCACGCTTGTCTGTCTGGAAATTCAATGGACATGTCTGGGTTTGGCATTTGCCAGAAGAATGGTACTTGCCTTACTGCATTGTGCCAAGTGTAAAGTTTAGTGGAGGGGGGATTATGGTGTGGGGTTGTTTTTCAGGAGTTGGGCTTGGCCCCCTAATTCCAGTGTAGGGAACTCTTAAGGTGTCAGCATACCATGATATTTGGACAATTTCATGCTCCCAACTTTGTAGGGATAGTTTGGTGATGGCCCCTTCCTGTTCCAACTTGACTGCGCACCAGTGCACAAAGCAAAGTCCTGACCTCAACCCGATAAAACACCTTTGGGATGAATTATAGCGGAGACTGTGAGCCAGGTCTTCTCGTCCGATATCAGTGCCTGACCTCACAAATGCACTTCTGGAAGAATGGTCAAACATTCCCATAGACACACTCCTAAACCTTGTGGACAGCCTTCCCAGAAGAGTTGAAGCTGTTATAGCTGCAAAGGTTGGGCCAACTCAATATTGAACCCTAAAACTAAAACTGGGTTGCAATTAAAGTTTGTGTGCGTGTAAAGGCAGGTGTTCCAATACTTTTAGCAATATAGTGTGTGTGTATATATATATATATATATATATATATGTACTGTGCATTTCTTTACTGTCTCATAGCATCATAACAAGGACACCTACAGTGAATGTCTAATGTTTAATGCATTCCTAATCTCAATATTGAACTCTGTGGTTTGCTAAATGCAAATTGTTTTTACAGAATAGAAGGGTTCCATGCAGTTTATTAGCAATATGTATGTACAAAAAAGGCAGGCAAGTCACTTTTTCAGTTGCAGACAATCTAATCCTGTAAACCATATTTGACAATCTTGCCCAATGAATTGAGATTTCCACCTACATAATTATTCATACAGCAGTTCTGTTGTTTATACAATACATCAACATCAAAACAGCATAGAGAAAAACAAGTTCTGACAGAAAAAACTCAGCAAAATAGAAATGTTCCACCACGGAAGAAATGCACATGCCACAGTGACATAATCCTTTAGTGTATTAAATTGGCTCATTTACTATATAACTGTGCAAGAACTTTGTATTATCACTAGAATGACATTAGTTTGTTCAGATGAATGGAAAGCTTTACATCAGTGCTTCATTGTTCTCAAAGTAGGATTTAACAAAATACATGTTAAACAAGCCTGGGATGAATAAAAAATAGACAATTATTTCAGAAATTTTAATCCTGAAGGCCATAGTTTGATATTTTCGACAAACATGTACGTTGAAACTAGAGAAGAACGTGCAGAGAAAAATATACTTGAGGACATTGTACATAATTTTACCTTACTGAGACTTTTCCTTAAAAAACCTTTGTGCAATTGGGTTAAAGCTCCATCAATTTCATGATATACCCATAGAAGACAATGTGCAACTGTTATGGGTTCTGGTTGCAGAAAGGGGCCCAGAATTTTCTGTTTACATTGTGATTCATGTAGGTAGCATTTGGAAAATATATGCGGATATATTCATTTATATATTTTATAGAATACTTATTGCTTTTACAACAATCATTTACGGGTTCCCATGTCACTACATATTGACTTGGTCCCTTATGGGCCCCTATCAGCTTAAGCTCCTTATATTATTTTGGCGATGTCCTATGAAAACTGTGACAGACATGATGTCAGACCCCACCCACCTTCACCAACTTGTGACAAATGGCTGGTCCAACTCACATTCCGTTGTCACTGATACGCAACAATAACACTCTCAGCCTTACCCTGAACAAAGATTTTCCAGCTCACCGGACCAGAATCTAAGTGCCAGAAAACTGAGAGCAATCATCATTGGTTATAGTTAACTATACAATTAAGCCTGTAGGCCTATGGCCACACCACCCTGAATGTGCCCAATCTCATCTGATCTCAGAAGCCAAGCAGGTTCAGGCCTGGTTAGCACTTGGATGGGAGACAAGCCTGTAAACCCAAAACGGCCAGCAGATTCAGTAACCTTTGCCATATCAACCATTTACAATAACATGTATGGTGTGTAATAAATGTCTGTAATAGACATGGCACCTCAGAAACGTACCCAAGTAGACAGGGATTATTTAAAATCTGGCTTAGTGCATTAGAGACAATATTGGCTATTTTAAAATATTGTTTAATAGGAAAAACAGGCAAAAACAGTGCAAACAAAATATTTAAAGAAAAAGGTATTACAAAGGAAAAAGAGACAAAAAACAAAAGTGGTTTAAGAATGAAAATACATAACAAAGTCCTGCCTCTGTGAGTGCAGCAAAGTCCTGTCAATAAGCATAAGATGGATCAGTGGCTCACATAAATCTTGGCCGATGTTCCTTGCTTGATGGTATAGGAGAACTCCAGACTGTTGTTGCAGTTTCTCTTTTCTGGTTACTAAGTGTGACTTAAGTGTGACTAAAGGTGCGGACAGAACTGATCTGACCAATGAGAAGGTCTGAGGAGTGACTGATGGGATTTCACAGTCTTTATGATCATACAGCTGACCCTACCTCAGATACAGTTTTTTATAGGTATTAAGATCTTTTAATACCTACAGGTACAAATATGATAGGTAAAAGATGTCTATTTGACCTAGGAGATGTAATGGTCCTTATCTGCCTCCATTACTAATACAGTGGTGTTTGGGGTTAAAATGCTGCTAATTAATTGACACAGGTAAATATATCCTTATTCTGCCTGTACTGTCATCATCTCAGGAGGTGTGATTCTATGGGTAGGAATGGTGAGTCAGGGATGTGAAATCCCTAACTGTTCCTTCGAAGCTATTTACAACAGGTGATAAGTCTGATACTGTTAGCTAAGGTGGATATCTGTGTAATGTTCAAGCCTAGACTTTGATGATGGCAATTAGAGTGACACTAGGATTTGTATTGTGTTAGGTTCTGTTAATGAGGTATATGATGGCTAAATGAACGGTTTAACTGTTTGTCATACTTTGTTTTGATGTTGGCTAATTTGTTTAAGATGTTCTGCTGTTTTTTAATTATAGCAGATGCTTGTCCTTTACAGCCGCTAAAAAAAAATGCCATTGTTGACTTTGGTGCCTATCTCTCCTTCTCCATTTATTCATTGCTGACTTATGAAGTTCGAACAATATGTCACCCTGGTGTCTTCTCACACAGTTTTTGGGGTGCCCAGTTTGCATTATCATCACAAAGGGTTCATGTTGCTTGTTTGACTAGCCCATTTGATCTGCTCTCCCAGGGGTGGATTCTCCATAGGTTGACACTGGAACATCAGAAAGGAAAGATAAGTCACCAACAGACTCGGAAAACAAACACACTAAAAATAAATGTTTCCGTTATCATTGTAACTTCTCTCACATTAATGATTAGGAGGTAAGTGCAGCACTTGGAAAGGGGTTAGAGAACATATTGATTTTATTTTTTTTACTGAAAAATTGGTATCCACATCTCCTTAGGTACCTTTCAAGATATACCACTGTACCTCTTAAGTATAAACAATATGCTACATACCTGCAGATTTGGTGCTACTTGCCCAGGGACCTTTTTTCATTATAGTTAAAGTGATTGTAAAGACTCAAGGTTTTTACCTTTATGCATTCTATGCATGAAGGTAAAAAATCTTCCATGTACAGCAGTTTCCCCAGCCCCCCTAATATTTACTTGAGCCCCATCGTGATCCAGCAATGTCCATGAGAACCTCAGCTGTCTCTGCCTCCTCATTGGCTGAGACAGCAGTGGGAGCTATTGGCTCCCGCTGCTGTCAATCACAGCCAGTGAGACAATACTTACCTGAGCCCTTTAATACAGTGGTCTCCAAACTGTGGCCCAGGGGCCGGATACAGCCCTTTGCTTGCCTTTATCCGGCCCTTGGGGCACTATTTCATTTGCCATCGCCAACAATGGTGCACAGTTCCTGCCAATGACACCAACAATGGGGCACAGTTCCTACCAATGACACTAATGATGGGGCACAATTCCTACCAATGATGCCAATGATGGGGCACAATTCCTCCCAATCACACCAATGATAGAACACTATTCCTACCGATGATGGGGCACTATTCCTGCTGATGATGGGGCACTATTCCTACCAATGATGGGGCACTATTCCTCCTAATGACATCCACAATGGGGCACATATTCTCCCAATCACACCTGTGATGGGACACTATTTTTACCAATAAGACCAATGATGGGGTACTATTCCTATCAATGAAACCAACAGTGAGGCCCAATGACACCAATGATGGGGCACAATTCCTCCCAATGACACCAAGGATGGGGCATTGTTTACTCCAACTGATGCTGGGACATTATCTATTCCCGTGGCCATATTGAGGCCCCTCTAAAGCCTGAAGGACAGTAAACTGGCCCTTTGTTTAAAATGTTTGGAGACCCCTGCCCTAATACTTAGCTGAGCCAAACAGAGAGGGTGGGGCCAAGCCGCGGCTCCGTGTGTGAATAGACACACAGAGCAGCGGCTCAGGAGTGCACATGCTCAGGTGCCCCTATAGAAAGCACAGGAAGGAGGAGCCAGGAGCATCGGCGGGGGACCCAAAAAGAGGGGGAGCCGGGCATAACATGTTTATTAAAAAAAAAGAATGAACCTTTAGTATCGCTTTAAATTCTCTATAAAAAGAAAGTAATATACATCCAATATTTTTCAAAAAGGTAAAGTATTATGTTAGACACATAAATGCATTTCAAATACAGTTGTTACAAATTCTGCATACTGAGAAATAGGCCCTAAATTTGACTAGAAAACCAGGTATAATTTGTGTTGCCTACAAAGCTGGATTTCTGCATAAGCAAACACAGGGCATAACCTAGAGCCACATAGCTGTCAGGGGTGGCACACGGCTACCCACATATCATCTTGCTGACTATTAGTAACACATTCCCATGTATAATAAAAGTAGCCAGACTGCTTTGCTTAATCTGTGGTCAGTGTTATTTCTCTGCACAGTTTATACCAAGCTGGCCGAGATCCCACCCTGCTTCTTCTCCAGATTTGAATATATATACACCTGTCTTTCGGGGAGCCGTCATATTTTGTCACAGATACTCCAGACCTGAGGCCCACCCTCTTTACAGTACTCACATATTCCCGACCAGAGACCTATTTCCCTGAATAACAAATGTCCACACAAAAAATGCCTTTTCAAGTGTTTACTATAGTTCAACTCGCATAAGACACTAGCAGAGTGACATCTATTCCTTTTCACAGTGTATAGCACAACAGTTCCATTAATGCAACATATTGAAAAGCAGCCACCTTGCGAAAAACTCTACAATTAGTTTCTCATCTCTGGATCCTCCCTTGGGATCTACTACCAGGCCCAGGTGGCCTCCACACTCCAGATTACAGACTTGTAATAGGTCAAGGGTAGCTGATTATGTTCTGCTTTCTCCCTTGTGAATCCCCCTAACATAGATCCTCATCTCTAACCTCTAGACAGTTTAGCCCCATAGGGGACACTCTCTGTTACACAGATCACAGACCTCCATGATGTTAGTCTGGAGTGACCTATTCCCATGCTCCCTTCTGCTTAGGGCCTCACCCACAGCTGATAATAAAGGACACAGACTCCACTTGTTAACATAATCAGGGTAGTAGTATTGCTAAATGGGCACTACACCTGCCAAAAAGTTTGTGTATTAATGTTGATGTAATAAAGTACTGTTGACTTACATTTCACCCACACTGCCTCCATTGATCTAGAATTAATCTGATGGTAAACTAATATTTATTTGTTGGTTCTAGAGGTTCGAGAAGGCAAACTTTCTTCTTCTCCTATTCCCACCAGCCTTAAATTGTCTTATATGTCTATGATGTCTAATCTTGTAAATGTATCACAATGGCTAGTCAATCAACTGAAGTAGGCAAGGGGTGCAATACAGGATAGCTGGCTAAGAGGGACAGGAAGCATAAATTTGGCCCTGGTTAACTATATGGCAATTCTTGGTTTATATAAGTAAAGAATTGTCATATTGCATTTAGCCTTTCCATCGTTTGTAAAATGTAGCAATCTTGTATTCTGTGCCTCCACTTTTTACCTGTTGTATTTAACATTCCAATTAGAACCCTCTTTAAAATGAAAGATGCAAAATCAGTAGGCTAAAATAAAATTCAGTACAAGCAAATAAAATGTGATAAATGCTCAAACAGTGACAGCAAGCTAAAATCTTCACTGATACAGATGTACTTTTGAAGTGTTTCCAGCACAAATTTTATTTGTGTGGATCAAAGTAATATGGTTCCACTGTATTTAACAGAGATTTAAATGATGTTGTACACCAAAAAAAAAAAAAAAACAGGTGGAAAATTTCCCACGAAGTTAGTGTAGCATGTTAATCAGACTGGTAATATCTGGCATGCAGTCATGGAAATAACTGCGTTTAGTACACAAAGTGGTAGAAATGTATGACATCTTTCTGTGTTAATCTTCAGGGTTCTTTAGTTTACAGTTTTTGAGTTCTGAAGCAAGGCAAAGCATGCTTTAATTTAATCCTTGGCAACTCTGTAAATACATGGAGTAACAACTGGCAGTGGAAGAGACCTCCTTACCGCTTAAACCATGAATAATGTTTACATGTAATTCTCACTAGGCTTTAGATGTTGGTGATAAATCAAACGCAATCCAGCCAAATTTGCATTTTGTATCTGTGTATTTATCATCACTGTATATATGGCAGATTACTTGATGAATTAAATAATATAATCATAATCTCTGTATATTTTGTTGGCGGCATTGTTACCTTACATTAGTTCAAAGAAGCAAAATTCAAAAGAAATGTAAATTAATAGTAGTATGCATATGTGAACTTGCACACTGAACACCTTGTGTGTGTTATACTTGATTCATTATAGTAACTGTTACATAATTTCACAAACCTATCCAAAAAAAAGCCACATAGAAGTACATACAAGCATATCACATACATACATACATACATACTGTGCTTATATAATTAATGTGGAACTAAACCCTTCTGTTCTTTACAGCCAAGGAAGCTGCCATCTTAGCTTCTGTTTAATCTGAAGTTACCATGGTGCTACATATGTGATTAGTTCTAAAGTAAATAAAGACAAGAGGTAGCACTTCAAATTATACCTGGGGACTGTAGATCAAGTGACCCTTGTACCAAAGAAAGTCACCATATACTGCAAGGATTGTAGCTCCAATGTGTATTAATTACTGGTGAAATATAACAAATGGGCTAAGAGTTCCACTCTACAGACTGAAGCTGTATTTGGTGCTATATGGTGTCACCCAAAAAGGCTGAAGACATATTCAAATTGATGGCCAAACAGTCTGGGAAAGCCTGTGCCGAAGGGGGTAACTACAATGTGATGGTCTTGTAATGTAACGAAGACCAGGAAGTACAGGAACCAGATGTGATATCACAGGAAGCCATTGACTGGAAGCGATGTAAAAAGCCAGCCAGATGGAGAAGACTGAAGTGGTTAAGGACAGAAAAGTGGTCTTCTGTAATAGGTGATGCGTTTTGAAGCTGCATGCTACTTTATCAAATCCATTAATTGTGATTTGAAGCAAGTCACCCATTATAGAAGGACACTTTTTTGGACACCTTTCTGTCCTTTCCTGCTTCAGACTTCTCCATATGGCTAGCCGCTTATATCACTTCCAGTCTATAGTTTCCTGTGACGTCACATCTGGTTCCTGTACTTCTTCAGTGCGGCCATTTTTTTGGTGGGATTTGGTTGTCTTCAGTGCATTACAAGACCATCACATTGCAGCCCCCACACCTCCTTTGGCACTGGTGGTTCCTAGATTGTTTGGCCATCAAATCAGGTATGTCTTTAGCCTTTTTGGATGACACCATATCGAACCAAGTACAGCTTCAGTCTGTTTGTGGAGTGGAACTCTGAGCCCACTTGTTACATTTTACCACTTTATTGGTAGAAGGATCACTTGATCTACAGTCCCCAGGTATGCTTTGAAGTGTTAACTCTTGTCTTTATATTCTGTTATCCATTTTCAGTGGTTGGTCATCTGCTCAGGTTTGGGGGACCGTTCAACCTTTCGAAGATCTCTGATGCACAGTGCCGGGGTTTCTTTAACCAGCAATATAGTGTCTGACTTATTTAAAACAATACTTTTTCTAAATTGTATAATGACTTACTATTTTCCTGGTAAGTAGCCTGTAGCAAAAAAAAATTATATTTGCCCTAGCTTTTGGAGCATGTTTTTAATTCCTGACATTAAAGACCCACTTTTTAACTCAAAATACTAATGTAACTTCTTAATGTCAATGTTATTAGCCAGTTTTATTGATAGGCCTTAGTTAATCCAAGAATACACTAAAAGTAATATTGTATTAAAGAGAATGTGCCAGGAGAGAAATACAAAAACTGACATGTTTTTGATGGTGCATGCTCCAGGGCTGGCATTATTATCCATCTTTCACCAGTTGGTCAGTCGTCATTATGAGCATCTGACTCAGTGGTTCACCAAGTAATAAAGAAAGGATACAGGTGGCAATACAAGACATGAATCATCAATTACAAGTCCCCGGTGTCAGTTGCCATACTGCTATCCTAACAGGTCTTTACTGTGTTTACCTAATTTTGCTTTTTTTCATAGCAGCTTTGTATTTTTTTAATAGTTTGAAAAATTAGTGAAGCTCAGCTTCAGTTATGTGGCAGCTTTTGTGTGTTTTGCAAAGTATAACACTACATTCCATTGCACTCACATAGCCTCTGCTTCTCAAGTCCCTGTAGCTTATTCAAACTTTGTTCTAGGCAGCTATTCAAAGAAATACACTGAGTCAGCTGCAGTGTAGCGTCCAAGAGTTGAGACAATTGACAATATCTGAACAGATCTAAAAGTCAGTGGCAGATTTTGGCTGAAAAATATGAAGTTATCACTGAAAAATTAAGCAATACAGATGGAGAAACTAGAATCAGATTACATGGCTAATTTCCCCACCCTTTGATTTCTTTTTATTTTACCAAATTGTCTTTGCATTAGTAAATGCATATTGTTCAGTATATAGTGAAAAGAGCAAAGTGCAGTTACCCATAGCGGTTAATCCAAATTCACTTTGTTAAAGTCAGATTAGTACAAAATTGATTCTGATTGGTAACTGTAGATACTGCACTTTTCACTTCACACATTTTGAGTTTATTTACTAAAGCTGGAGAGTGCAAAATCAAGCTTCTAACCTCAGCTTGTTGAATTAAGCTTTGGCAATATAACCTGGAAGCAGATTGGTTTCTATGCAGAAGTGAGCCTGATTTTGCATTCTCCAGCTTTAGTAAATAAACCCCTTTGTTCCTTGCAAGCTTTTTAAATAAGCCTTATTGTTACCAGATGTAAAATAGCTACATATTGCATATTACTGTTTTAAAGGGAAATTATATTTTTGGCATGCCTACCAACTCTCTGAGCTATGGACAAGAGGAATATCTTTTAGGATGTAGGCAATAGGCACTCCCTTCCCATGCCCCCCAGTTGTGCAGACTATGAAGAATTATTATGCAAAAAAATAATTTGTTAAGCCCAAAAGTGTTTTCTTTTTACCACTCCTGTTTTTTTTTTACTGACTTTTCACAATAACAACAGCTGTAATTTAGCTATTGGATGAAAAGGTTAGTGCTGTATAAACTATATGACTTTTATTATTATTATTATTATTATTATTATACAGTATTTATAAAGCGCCAATAGTTCGCTCAGCGCTGTACATTACAAAAGGGAGACAGAACATGTGACAGAACAATACCAATACAATGCAAGACATGAGGGGATCAAGGGCCCTGCTCTTTCGAGCTTACAATCTAGGAGGGAAGGGGTGGTGGCACAGGAGGAGATAGCTGTGGGGGATGGAGTGGTAGGAAGAGTGGAGGAGGTCGGCAAGTTAGCAGGGGGTGGGGTAGGCTTCCCTGAAGAGATGGGTTTTCAGGGTGCGCCTAAAGGAGAGGAGAGTAGGTGATAATCTGATGGGTTGGGGCAGGGAGTTCCAGAGGATGGGTGACACCCTGGAGAAGTCCTGGAGGCGGGCATGGGAGGAGGAGACCAGGGAACTAGAGAGAAGGAGGTCTTGTGAGGAGCGGAGTGTGCGTGCTGGGCGGTACTTGGATATTAGGTCAGTGATGTAGTTCGGGGCAGTGTGGTGGACAGCTTTGTACGTCAGCGTTAGGATTTTGAATTTGATCCGTTGCGCAATCGGAAGCCAGTGGAGGGATTGGCAGAGGGGGGTGGCGGAGACAGTGCGGTTGGAAAGGTGAATGAGTCTGGCAGCCGTGTTCAGGATGGACTGAAGAGGGGATAGCCAGCGGCGAGGCAGGCCAGTGAGGAGGGAGTTGCAGTAGTCGAGTCGTGATATGATGAGGGAGTGGATGAGCTGTTTAGTGGTTTCTGGGGTTAGGAACGTGCGGATTTTGGCGATGTTGCGGAGGTGGAGTCTGCACGAGTTTGTTAAAGATTGGACTTGGGGCTGGAAGGATAGGTTGGAGTCCAGAATGACACCCAGTACTCTGGCCTGCAGGGCGGGTTTGATGGTAGCGTTGTTGGATGTGATGGAGAAATCAATGGGGGGTGGTGTCCGGGCTGGGGGGAAGACAAGAAACTCAGTTTTGGAGAGGTTCAATTTAAGGAAGTGGAGCGACATCCAGTCTGATATGTCGCTCAGTAGGTGTGTGATTCGGACTGAGACCAAGGGGGTGAGGTGGGGGGTTGAGAGATAGATTTGTGTGTCGTCGGCATAGAGGTGGTAGTTGAAGCCGTGAGAGTTTATGAGTTGGCCAAGGGAGGAGGTATAGATGGAGAAGAGAAGGGGCCCGAGGACAGAGCCTTGAGGGACCCCAACAGAGAGGGGGAGTGAGGGGGAGGTGGTAGCATTATAGGTAACGCTGAAGGAGCGTTGTGACAGGTAGGATGAGAGCCAGGAGAGAGCAGAATCTCTGAGGCCGAGGGAGTGTAGTTTTTTGAGGAGAAGGGGGTGGTCGACTGTGTCGAAGGCCGCAGAGAGGTCAAGGAGTAGGAGCACTGAATAGTGGCCATTAGCTTTGGCGGTTAGCAGGTCGTTGGAGAGTTTGAGTAAGGCAGTTTCGGTGGAGTGTAGGGGACGAAAGCCGGACTGTAGGGGATCGAGGAGGTTGTTGTCGTTGAGGTGAGAGCATAGGCGGGTGTAGACTAGGCGCTCAAGGAGTTTAGATGTAAATGGGAGCAGGGAGATAGGTCTGAGGTTGTTCGGGTTATTGGGGTCCAGGGAGGGCTTTTTAAGTATGGGGGTGATGTGTGCATGTTTCAGAGGGGAGGGGAAAGTGCCTGAGGAGAGGGAGAGATTGAAGATGTGGGTGAGGGAGCGTAGGATGGAGGAGGAGGAAGGTCGTAGGAGTTGTGAGGGGATAGGGTCGAGGGGGCAGGTGGTGAGGCGGGCATCAGAGAGGATCTTGGAGACTTCCTCGATGGTAGTAAGGTCAAAGGTGCGGAGTGTTGGGGGAGCTTCAGTATGAGGAATGTAGGGTGGGGTGGAAGAGGAGGTCAGAGCAGTGGTGGGGCTGTGGGAGAGGGGTGATGAGGGGGTAGCTGAGTGAGGGTGAAGGGGGTTGGAGAGAGTTTGAGCAGCGACGAAGTCCCTGCGGGCTATGTCGAGGGGGAGGGGGGATAGGGGGGTAGCTGTGTGAGAGGGGACGGGTTGAGAGGGCGTGTGAGTTGCGGCAATGTCCTTGCGAATTGTGTCAATTTTGTTTTTGAAGTGATTGGCAATCTCAAGGGCAGTGAGTGAGGTGCTGGGTGGAGGTGGGGGTGGAGAGAGTAGAGAGTTGAAGGCAGAGAAGAGTCGGCGAGGATTGGAGGAGAGGGCCTTGATGAGGGTCAAGAAGTAGGCCTGTTTGGCAGCATGGAGGGAGGAGGTGTAGGTGCGGAAGGCAGATTTGTAGCGGGTGAAGGCTTGTTGGGATTTGGTTTTGCGCCATAGTCGCTCCAGGGCACGACTGTGTCGTTTGAGGGTTTTGGTGTGATCAGTCTGCCAGGGCTGGAGCGGTCGGGGTCTGATGTTGCGTGTGGTTAAAGGCGCTAGTGAGTCAAGGGCTGTTGAGAGCGCATTGTTGTAGGCGGTCAAAGCCAAGTCGGGGCAGGACAGGGGGAGGATGCGGTCGTGGAGTTGATCAGCTGCAGAGTGGAGGGAGGCAGGGTTAAGGTTGCGGAGGTTACGGCTGGTAGTAGTGTGACATTTGGAGGGGTAGGCGTTGGAGGACGAGGAGATAGAGAAGGTGATCAGGTTGTGGTCAGAGAGAGGGAAGGGGGTGTTAGTGAGGTTGTGGGGAGCGCAGCGGTTGGAGAAGACAAGGTCCAGGATATTTCCGTCGGAGTGGGTGGTGGATTGTATGCACTGTGCAAGTGCAAAGGAGGAGGTTAGGTGGAGGAGACGGGCTGTGTCCGGGTTGTCGAGGTTGACAGGGATGTTGAAATCCCCAAGAATGATGGTGGGTAGCTCAGAGGAGAGGAAGAAGGGTAGCCAGGAGGAGAAGTCATCCAGGAAGCGTGGTATGGATCCAGGAGGCCGGTATATCGCAGCAATCTTCAGGGGGGTTGGGGAGAATAGTCGGAGGCAGTGGGCCTCGAAGGAGGAGAAGGATAGGGAGGGGGGGTTTGGGAGGACTCGGAAGGTGCTCTGCGGTGACAGGAGCAGACCAACCCCACCACCTTTACGACCGTTAGGCCTGGGTGAGTGGGTCCAGGTGAGACCTCCATAGGAGAGTGCAGCAGGGGAGGTAGAATCAGTGGGCTGGATCCAGGTTTCCGTGATCGCTAGGAGGTTGAGGGAGCGGGAAACAAAGAGGTCGTGGATGGCGGTAAGCTTGTTGCACACCGAACGGGCGTTCAGGAGTGCACATGAAAACGGGGGGGAGATTTTAGGGAGCAGGGGGACAGATACTAAGTTGTGGGGGTTGCAGTAGGATGTGGAGGCGGGAGGGTGTTGAGCGGGTGAGGGAGGTGGAGGGCCAGGATTGGGGGAGATGTCCCCTGCGGCTAGGAGGAGGAGAAGGGTGAGAAAGGTGGCATGGGAGCGGGATGTGCAGGAGCGTGAGAAACTCCTAGTGGAGGTGTTGGGGTCAGTGGGAGAGCGGAGTAATAGGAGGAGGTGGTGGGTGCCATAGAGGGGTGAGGGAAGCAGTGAGGACACGATATACAAATGTTTGGGAGGGGCAGAGGGATATAATGAATGGATTTTGGGAACAGAGGAGAGGAAAATGAGAAGGAGGAGTGGAAGAGGCATTTTGGGGAGGTGAAGAGAGCAGTAGTAGGGAGATGATAGCAGTGAGGGGGAGATGTACAGGTTGTGGGGTGGAGCAGAGGGGTAAAGAAATGAGATGTGGGAACAGAGGATAGTAATATGAAGAGGAGAAGAGGGGTGTATTATATAAAGGTACACGGAGTGGGTCTCAGGCATGTAAGAGATGTTTCCCAGGGTGTTTGCTTGCAGTCTTCCAGCATGCAGTAGAGCTTCTTGCTGTTGTTGTGTCTTCCTGCTGCTTGGGTTCTCCTGCTTTAGTTCAACTGCTGCGTTTAACTGCTTCTTCACGCACTCGTTCAAGCCGCACTCAATCTGAAGCAGCACCCCCATCAGACTGTGCCCCCCATCAAAGATCTCCCCCATGAGCTGATCTAAATTTATAGGGAGATGCTCAAATGAGCATTCAACTCCACCCCAATTAGAAGCTGATAAAGATCACATGAGGAGTGGGGGATGATTCTCTCAGGAAACAGAGACCAGTCGTAAAACGGGTACAGCTGAAGGTGAGAGCTGGTCAATATATACAAAAATATAAATACACCATTTGTTCTGAGTATAGCAGGAGTCAATGCGTTTTGGAGTTAAGAGTGGAGGTAGGAGAAAGGTGCATTTACCCAGAAGGAAGGCAGCAGGAGTCAATGCGTTTTGGAGTTAAGAGTGGAGGTAGGAGAAAGGTGCATTTACCCAGAAGGAAGGCAGCAGGAGTCAATGCGTTTTGGAGTTAAGAGTGGAGGTAGGAGAAAGGTGCATTTACCCAGAAGGAAGGCAGCAGGAGTCAATGCGTTTTGGAGTTAAGAGTGGAGGTAGGAGAAAGGTGCATTTACCCAGAAGGAAGGCAGCAGGAGTCAATGCGTTTTGGAGTTAAGAGTGGAGGTAGGAGAAAGGTGCATTTACCCAGAAGGAAGGCAGCAGGAGTCAATGCGTTTTGGAGTTAAGAGTGGAGGTAGGAGAAAGGGGCATTTACCCAGAAGGAAGGCAGCAGGAGTCAATGCGTTTTGGAGTTAAGAGTGGAGGTAGGAGAAAGGTGCATTTACCTGTGAAAGTAGAGAAGGCATAATTAGATTGCTGCGTTTAACTGCTTCTTCTACGCACTCGTTCAAGCCGCACTCAATCTGAAGCAGCACCCCCATCAGACTGTGCCCCCCATATAGATCAGTCCTAAGAGAGGGAGACTAAATAAGAAGAATGGAGCTTTGGTTTTGGTTTACTTATACTTAGTGGTTTTTTTTTGTTTCGTTTTTTTACATACGGTTATATAATGGCTATGTTACATCTGCAAATTTTTGTTTTACAACCCTGCATTTAGTTAAACCTGCCCATCTGCCCTTAGCTCAGGCATGCAGGCAGGAGAGTAGGCTTAACCATGGGGATGCAAATGAAAACAAAAAAGTTTAAAACAAGTAAATATAATATACCTTCCTATCTGTTTACCAATGCTAGTAGCATAAGGATTACAAATAGTTACTGTTGGTTGAGAGAGTTTAGTTCAAGTTTAATAGCTCCAAGTTTTCTGTAAAGCTGCAGTGAACAAGCTCCCGATGGAGGCCCACCTCCTTCTCTCGCCTTCCCCACCGGGAAAAGTTGTTTCATAGTGCATGTAACATGATCTCTGCATGATGGAGAGTCTAATGAGTCACAGGATTCTCTTCACCATTCACAGATTGTATTATATGTATTGTAAATAAGGACCAACTAAAAAATGTGAAAGTGCACTATTTGTTTTTGTATGCACAATATTGGCTGGTTAAAATACTTCATAAAATGAATATGCAATATTTCATATTTACATGGCTAACTCAAATAACATAAAATATTGAGCATACAAAAACAAATAGTGCACTATGCAATATACATAAACATATACATGTATATACAATTCATAGAGACCTATGATCCGTTGGTTTCATTGATCAGCTCAGAACTGTTTCAAAATCTACCAATGTGCAAATTATCATTATTATTATTATTATTATACAGGATTTATACAGCACCAATAGTTTGTGCAGTGCTCTACAATATAAAGGGAAACAGTACAGTTACAATACAACAAAAAAACATGAGGATCACAAGGACCCTGCTCATAAGAGCTTACAATTTAATAGGGTGAGGCAAGTGGTATAAACGGTTTTACTTGTGGGGGATGAGGTGATGGAAGTGATAAATGTCTAGTTGGAGACATGATAAGCTTCCCTGTAGAGATGAGTTTTCAAGGATCTCCTAAAGGCAGCCAGTGTAGGGGATAGCATTACTGATTGAGGTAGCGAGTTCCTGAGGATGGGAGAGGCTCTATCGAAGTCCTGGAGACAAGCAAGGGCACAGGAGACAAGTGCGTTTGAGAGCAGGCAGTCATGAGAGGAGCATAGAGGACGTTTGGGTGATATTTGGAGACAAGTTTGGTGATGCAGTTCGGGGCAGAGATGTGAATAGTTTTGTATGTTGTTAGTATTTTCAATGAAATTCGCTGGGCAATTGGAAGCCAATGGAGGTATTGGCAGAGAGGGGTAGCAGACACTGAGCAGTTGGTAAGCTGAAGAGGGGATAGTCTATGAAGAGATAGGCCTATGCGTAGCTTGGTGGTTTCATTAGTTAAAAAGGGGCGAATTTTAAAGATGTTAAGGAGGTGACGTCTACAAGTATTTGACAGTGATAGGATTTGGGGCCAAAAGGATAGGTCAGAGTCTAGGATTATACCTAGTACCCTGGCTTGAGGAGAGGGACTGATAGTTGCATTATTAATCTTGATGGAAAGGTCACGCAGGAGGGCATGAGTGGAGGGTCGGTTTTAGATAGATTTGGTTTGCATATGTGTTGTGACATCCATGCTGATTTGTTATTTAGTAAGTTAGCAATGCGAGAGGAGACTGAAAGAGTGAGGTGAGTGCTCACACCCCTGACGATGCCCACTGGCTGGCGATACATGTTGGAAGGATCGTAGCCAGTGACTTGAACTACTACTATGCCCATCTACTGCATCCTGCTTGTCTCTTTTATGCTCTAAGACTTCTTTATACCTGTGAGTACCCTATATTTTTAATAAAGCGATTGGTTTTAAGATAAAACACTGTAAAAGGCTCCTTTTTGTTCTTTTTGGAGGAACTGCTTTGCAGCTGCAGGAATGATAAAGATTGTTCATCGGCACTTTCTCAAACCATGGAGGACTACAACATGTTCTGTGATGGGGCACACACAAGTGTTAATTGATCTCTATCCATTTGAGATCAAATAATTTGGTAAGAGGCCAATTGTTTGTGGTGGAGGACACATTGTTTTCACTCTTTGCTTGGATGGCTGGACTTTGGTCACAGTTTTACAGCATATTCACTATATGTTTGATGGATTGATTTTCTGTCACAACATTTTTATTCAACTGTCAAGCACTTGATCACATATAATTTTGTTTATTATATTATTTTTATTATTTTTTAAATGTAATTTATGATGATAATTGTATATTGATGGATAATATGTGATTAGCACACCTTTTTCGTGGTGTTGTTCTAGCTGATATTGGTTGCAGCTTTTCTCTTGTTTTACATAGTTTTTATTTTAAATCCACTAAGCGCAGGATATAACATTGCACAATGGGAGCAGTGAGATGGGTCCTAAGTTGTTCAGGTTGGGGGGGTCCAGTGAGAGCTTTTTAAGTATGGGAGTGATCTGTGCATGCTTTAAGGGGGAGGGAGGTACCAGTAGATAGGGAGAGATTGAAGATGTGAGTGAGGGAGCATAGGATAGAAGAAGAGGGTGACCGTAGTAGTTGCGAGGGAACAGGATCCAGGGAACAAGTGGGTGAATCTGAGGAAACTTTGGTAACCTCCTCAGTAGTAGCCAGATCAAATGAGAGTTGACTGTGCTGTTAGACAAGGTATGTTAAGTGGGGAAGATAACTGTATAGTGGTTGTGTCCTCACGTATTGCATCAGTCTTGTCTTTGAAGTGATTAGCAATCTCTTGGGCAGTGAGTGAGTTAGTAGGAAAAGGGGTTGGGGGACAAAGCAGACAGATTAAGGTAGCGAAGAGCCATTGAGGACTGGATGACAAGGTATTAATAAGAGAGACGAAGTAGGTTTGTTTGGCAGCATGAAGGCAGGAATTGTATTTTAGGAGGGAAGATTTATATAGGGTGAAGTCCTGCAGGAATTTGATTTTACGCCACAGTCGTTCAAGAGCAGAACGTCTCTTGAGATTTCTGGTGTGGTCAGTTTGCCAAGGTTGTAACGGTGGGGGGCTGATTCTTTGTGTAGTTATAGGAGCAAGTGCGTGAGGTTAGGAAAGAAAAGGCAATCCTTTGCTTCTTGGAGGGATAGGTGGTTGGAGACAAGGATACTGTGAAAGTGATGAGGTTGTGGTCAGAGAGGAAAGGGGGTGTTGGTGAGGTTACCAGGAGTGCCGAAATGGAAGAATACAAGGTCAAGGGTATTACCTTTGGAGTGAGTGGATGTGTGCGTCCATTGTTTTAGGTCAAAAGATGAGGTAAAGTTGAGAAGTTGATCTGTAGCTGGGCTGTTAACATTAACAGGGATGTTAAAGTCACCAAGATAGATAGTGAGTATTTCAGAGAGGAGAAAGTAGAGTAGCCAGGCAGAGAAGTCATCAAAAAAGCAATAGTGGTCCAGGAGGCTAATAAATTACTGCAATCCTCAAAGAAATTGGAGAAAACAGATGAATACAATGCATCTCGAAAGAACAGAGGGATAGAGAAGGAGGGGTAGGAAGGACTCGGAAGGTGCTCTGTGGGGAATAGAAGGGATCCAACTCCACCTCCTTTCCGTCCACTAGGTGTGGGTGAGTGAGTCCAGTGGAGGCCACCATGGGAGAGGGCAGCAGAAGCCGAGTCAGAATCTTAAAGCCAGGTTTCAGTTATGGCAAGTATGTTAAAGCAATAGGAGCTAAAAAGCTCATGAACAGATGTGAGCTTGTTACAGACTGAGCAGGCATTCTTGAGGGCACATGAGATTGGGAGGCTGATTTTTAGAAGCAGGGTGATAGAAATCGTACTGAGTATATTGCTGCTGTTGCCAGAGGAGCAAGGGTGCCGGATATGGGGTTTGCAGTTCGAAAGTGGAGGACCAGGATTGGGGGAAATGTCCCCAAAGATTAGGAGAAGAAGGATAGTGAGTTAAGTAAGATGAGTGGGATGTATATGAGCACACATATTGCACTGCCCTGGTATTTTTGTCAGCATGTGGGTTCAGTGTTTGCAGGAGGTGTTGGGTGCAGTAAAAGGGAAAGTGTAGGAGTGAGGGTGATGTGCATATGAGGGGTAGAGTAAGGAAAATTGGAGGACAGAGAACACTAATGTGAGAAGGAAGAGTAGAGGGAGCATATTAGTGGGAATCAGACTTCATAGGAATGGAAATATCAAATGTTGATTTGCTTGCTGTCCTTCCAGAGTGAAACTGAGTTCTTGTTGTATCTTCATACAGCTTTAGTTAACCAGCATTAGTTAACTGGGAAGTTAAAACTGAGACAATAGTCGTTAAAGAAACACTCAGATAAGAAACATGGTGTCCGCGACTAACCCCCGTCTGAAACTTCCCCATAAGCTGAACTAAATTTATAGGGAGATGGGGCTGGTAAACATTTGTCACTTGAGTTCAAATTTAAATTCAAATCCACTTTGGCATGATAGAACCTCCACCTCTCTGAAACTCGCTGAATGGAAATGACCGCCTTATAAAAGGGAAGTCAATAAGTACAGAAATACCCAAGGGACTCATGTTTTTCTGAGTTCTATTTGGATTTCTGCATAGTGGGGAGGACAGTTTATCCTGCCTGCTTTGGAAGTGAAGATTCATTACTGGAGGATTGTAGGGAAAGGAGGAACATGAACACTAACTGACTTACCCTTTATTAGGTGGTAAATTTTATTTGAGTTCCAGTATGAGAGGTGGATATAGCAATCATGCACACAGAGATGGACGCGGTCATCCATTTTGCTCCAAACCCCTGCATTTTGTATCTCTCCCAAATCAGCTTTCCTCATCCCCCCTTCCTCTCTGTTGAGTGACATGTGGCCTGTTTGATGCAGATCACAGGCAGCAAACTCATTGGGAGGGCGTCATAGTTATAAATCTCACAACTACCTGGTGCCCCTCTGTCTATGAGACTCTTGCTGGAGAAGGGGTCATAACGCCATAAACCAAGTACCTTGCTGAGCTTCAAAAGACATTCCAGGGAGTCGTAAAAACAGACTTACATTTAAAAACTCACTTTTCCTTGTAATTTTCTATCTTCAAATAGGAAATAATTACACAAACATGGAACACATATTGGGATGGCTCACGGTAAGACAAGTCGCCTGGTATATAACACCCCCTATCTGACATACACAGGAGAGCAGAAAATCATATCTCCTTAACCATTCAAGCAGATAGTTCATATTTCATATCTAACCGTTCAGCAGATGATTCTGGGTATTAATCTACTTGTGGATAGAATGTTATATGTACCTAGGAAATGTTATTGGCCATAGTTTAATTTGGAAGGCTTTGGTCAAAGCCTGAGCTCCCTGCCTACACAACCCCCTCCCCAAATGAGGCGATTGGTTCTCTGTTTCAGGGAGACACCCTGTGGAGTTCCTAGAAAAGCTAAGCTGAGTTGAGTTAGTTGAAGAATTCTCCCTTTTCAACATCAGAACCAACTTTGGGAGAAAACGCCCTTTTGCTCAGAAAACTTGAAAGCTGCTTAACCCAAGGCTTTTGGCAAGTACTTTATCTATCTAAATACCTTTCTGTTATCTCTTTGCTGTGCTATTGCTTTCTGTATATGTATTGGCTGCATCTTTTTCTGTAAATATTTTTATTGCACCCTTTTGACCTTTTAGTAATAAATCTTACTTTCTGAAAGTGTTGAACTGTTTCTAAAGCTGTTTAATGCAAACTCAGAACCCCTGCCTCTGAAAAGCGCTACTGTGTGTGTGTTTTAAACATCGGTATACCGCTGCCTGCGGTGACAGTGGTATACCGATGATTATTCAAACATCAAAGTGTTATTGCTGATATTGCCGAGTTTCCTCTTTCTCTGTACAAAAAGGAGGTGGTGGCAGTGTGAAGGGTTAATTGCGTAATTACCCTGACCCAGTAACAATCGCGTTCAGGCTGCAGGTACATCGATTGTGGTCCATTAGCTGGAAAATCGTTGTGCAGGGTGCAGCTGGGCGTGGCATTGTTACGCACGTGACAGCGTGATTTTAGACTGGCTAGTCCTTCGGTCACGAGTTTGGTGAGAAGGGCTGGGGTCTGACGCCGCGATCGTCACAGTGGAGGTATAGAAATATGGCTGGTTGCTACTTAATTTTTGTCTGCGTGTACCCCCCTCTGTTCAACACAAGCTGGTTGTTAAAATAGCTTCTGTTGAATGGTCCTGCTGGAAAATCAGTATTTGATCTGTGCATGCAGTCAATGGCTGCAATGCTGATCAGTGCATTCTGGCAGGGAGGAGTCTCCACTGTCAGAATGCAATAGCGGAGCAGAGAGAGATTCCTCTATCCACATTGCTTGTGAAATTCAGGAATCTATACATATAGATACTGTATATATACTGTATAGATAGTTTTATGTATTTAGAGTGATATCCCTTTTATTTTTTGCATGTGCATTGTTTTACATTAATGATTATTTGAGAGCTGTGCTGCTTATAAGGACATTACTTAGTTCTAACAGCAAGGGTATAGTGACACTTTAATTACAGTTATAGAATCTGAGTAACATGATAGCATGGATATTTTGTATGAGAAGATATTTTAATAACTACAAATTAATTACTGTGGCTTAAAGCTCCATTTTTACCTTAGTTATTTATTACTGTAATGCAGTCAGGCTGCAAATTCAGTAATAAATCTGCTGTACTTTTACTTTTTTTTTTTTATTAACTGCAGCAAGGATTACAATGCCATGTGCGGGCAACATGTATTAGAAATGGACTGTAGTTCTCTCAGACAAGCAGCAGCTGAGCTCTTCAGCAGTCCAACCACATCCCCCAATACCGCTTTAAAAATCAGTGCTCCCACTCACTGAGGGAGCAGTGTTCAGAGGGGCATGTCAGACTGCTGGAGAGCCAATCCACTGTTTTGTGTGATAGAGTTGGACACACATTGTATTTTAGCCCTTGTTACAACACTTAGCAGTTAAAAACAGTAAAAGAACATCAGATTGATTACTGTGGATACAGCCTGACTGCATTACAGTATGAAATCTTGAGGATTCAATTGGGCTTTAGCCATGCTGTGGGTCAAAAAATAATTAGTCTCAAACTTTCTAAACAAAGGGCCAGTTTACTTTCATTCATACTTTAGGGGGGGGGGCACACTGTTGTCACTGTGAGCAGATAAAGCCTCAGGCTTGGTAGTCAGTGGGAGTAAAAAAAATAGATGGCACCCCTGTGGTCAGTAGGAGAAGGAATAGTTTTTCTTGCTATTAGTTGGTGAAATAGTGCCCTTGTCAATGGTGTCAGTGGGAGGAATAGTGCCCCAACATTGGTGTCAGAGGAAGAAGTTATGCTCCATCATTGGTGTCAGAGGGAGGAATTATGCCCCCCTGTTGGTGGGGAATAGTGCCTCGCATCAGTGGAAGGAATATTGTCCGTAGGGCTGGATAAAGGCAAGCAAAGGGCCACATCCTGCTCGCGTCCACAGTTTAGAGAGAACTGAATTAGATAAATGCCAAGATGTATAAAGTGTTGGACCAAATAGCTTAGTCCCCATGTACATGGGACATTTCTGAACAATGGAAACTGACTGCTGGAAAACGTAGGTTAAAAATCGTCTGTTTAGCCATGTTTGCATAATGCGTTTGCGTTTAGAAGCGTTTTTTAAAGATAAGCACAGGAGAACCTCCCGAATGCCCAGCATGCACTGAAAAGTGGTAAATTAATAACTATTTCAGACTGTTTCAGAGAAATACACAGAGTAGAAGCAGAGACAGCAGTATGTGTTGAGATAATTAGGTGTGAGTTGCTCATTAACATTTCTTTTGTTTCCAAGGGTGGGAAGGTGTCTGGGGGAGTGAGTCATTAAGGTCACCTGGCAGGGGGTCCTCATGAGGAATTTGAGGTGTGAATGGTCATTAACATATCTTTTGTTTCCAAGGGTGAGAGAGGTCTGAGGTGTGAATTGGTCATTAGAACATGTGACAAGCTTGGTAGGAACATCCTGTATTAAGTGTTTTGTCCATCTGAGCACCTTGAAAACTCTTTGCATGCATTTTTCATGATGAAAAAAGGCTCTGGACAGCATTGGGAACTGGAAGAGTTAAAAAAAAAATGTAAAAGCAAATGCTTAGAAACACGATTTGCCGCGTTTAGACACGTTTAGCCACGTTTAAAAGTATTTTGATTTGAAACGCTGATAAAATCAACATCTGAACGCAAGTTTGTTGCGTTCAAAAAAACGACTGTAAACTAAACTGCCTGTAAATGACTGTAAACAAAGATGTGTACGTGAACACATAGGAAAACATTAGGGTGAGTTCAGGGGCTGCTGAAAAAAATGCTGAACAGCTCCTAAACGTGAGTTTAGCAGCTGCAGTGTACATGAGCCCTTACATTCACAAGCTCTAAAAGTATTAAGATCTGTTATTAGTAGGGATTTTTTTTGTTTGCAGTTTTCTTATGATTGGTGTGGTGTCGCCATATTTACCCAAAGTAAATCTGTTATCGTTATTTAAAATTAGATCTGTGTTTACCCAATGATTCTAGACCTGTATTAATTTGTTTGCAGAAAAGTTATCTAAAGGCTTTTCCTAGGATCCATAAATAGGCTAGAAATATATAATAGAAAATATGTTAACATCAAATAGCACGCATTGACTGAGCAAAGACATCAGTTCTACTTATTCTTATGTAAATGGAAACTTGGACGGCTAGATGGCTGTAGTATGTTTAAACTTGTATATGTGACGTTATGGTCAAGTACTGTAGTTATTAAAATAAGGTTAGTCTGAGAAATAAATTCATAGAAAACTAGAATACTACAGTCTTTACTCTTCGACTTGTTTATAAATGTTATAGAAATTGATATTAATACAACTGTTAAACACAAAAGTCAATGACACTGAGGTTGATTTACTAAAAGCATAGAGCAGGGGTGGCCAACCTGCGGCTCTCCAGCTGCTGCAGGACTACAAGTTCCATCATGCCTCTGCAAGTCAGTAACTTCCCATCTTTGCAATGCCTCATGGGAAATGTAGTTCCACAACAGCTGGAGAGCCACAGGTTAGCCATCCCTGGCATAGAGCATGTGCATTTTGCAAAATTAATTTACACACAGCTAAGTAAATTAGGTGAAGCTAAGTGAAAATTCACTTTGCAAAAAAAAAATCCAAATTGCAAGGTATTTTGAATTAAAATGCAAGGGAAATGTCTGTAAAGGTTCCTATTTATCCAGGTCATGGTTTAGCCAGAAGTAGTTAGCTACATTCAGCTGAACTTGCTTTGTAAAAATGTTGAAAACATTTAATAGCTTATCCAACTCACTTCTTCAGTTCTAATGAGTTTCAGGATATACCCCTGCATTTATATGCAAGGAAAATGAAAACAAAACATGATTTTTACTTGCACATGACTTATTTCACAACAATATTCACTTAGCTAAGTATATGGTATTTGAATGAACAAGTTCACCAACCAACACTCAACATCCTACTCTTTTAGGAAGTCAATCCCACAAAGTGAGCATTATGGCAAATGAGCTTCAGTGCCAATAAATATAATGTTATTTATTTAGGGTATAAACATATGCATGTATTATACCACATGGATGAAGGTGTCATAAATCACGTGGATCATGATGAAGAAGGGTCTCAGTGTACAAAAAGAACGTAGACCTAAAAGTAGCATGTAATGCTAGTCTGCTTCTGAATCTGGAAGGATATGTAATATTGTCTTGTATTAAAAGGAAGCATAGATTCTAGAGAAACATTTCCTCTATCCATTGGAGCTTTCTTTTCCTTTCATCTTAGTTAGCCGGTCAGGTTACAGCCATCAGAGATGTACAACCATCAGGGATGTTCATCAGAGAGATGCTCAAATTTAATCTTTGCCTTTATACAATTACTGTATTTTCTTACACTATTTCGGGCTAATGTGTAGAGCCCAAAGGAGGCTATACAGAGTGCAAGAAATTTCCCCCAGAAGCCACAGCTGCTGTGTATAGCCTCTTATAGAAAACAGTTGCAAAGTGTAACTACATGTGGCTATATGTCATTCTTGCTTAAACACATATACAAAAGTGCAACCCTGGATGTAGACATTCATTGTGGGAGAAAATTGAAATGAAGAAGTTATAATGAAGTGGTTATTTTGTCAAGGCTGCTTTTGGGTCTTGGTCCAGCCCAATTCTAATATCAAAAGCCATGTATAAAAACCTTAACATATTTTAAGAGCACAGCTTACTGTTTTAGGCCTAAAAAACGACAGGCTCATTGTCTCAGACACTTTAGTTTTATGCTGTGAGGATCAGACATTTATTTCATTTAGTTCAGGCTGTTAGTTTTATGTAAGGCTATAGAACTTTTATTAAATAGCATATTAGATTGAATGCATTTTGGTTAATGCAATTGAATTTCTTTTATCTAAGGAAATCTAGCAGAGATAGAAAAAACACAATCAACCAAAATGGCACCATTTTATTTAAATACACATCTACTATGCCAAAAAATAGTCAATCATTGTCTCTTCTACTAAACACCAGGAGAAAAAGTATGTTTGCTCTTTCTTCATTAATTTAGGAAATAAATGTGTTTACTATACATTGAAAAAAATACTTTAAAATACAGGCGATCAATACATTTAATGAATTGAATGTTTTGAATAATAAATGCCAAACTAGCGAAGATAATAGATTATTAATGAGCAAGAAAATTGTCCTGTGGTATATAAAGTCCATTAAAAATAAATATGGATATTATCTGTAGTTAAAGGTAATTCAAACCTGATTGCAATATACCAGTCATTACTATTAAAATATTTGATCATATTATTCTGCATAATAAAAGGGCATTAGATTTTTTATGGATCCACACCATTTTTAATTTCAACTCAAGCTCAGTTGTGTTCTTTAAATATTTTCAGATGTCAAGGAGGTCAAAAGAAGCTGTTGTGGTTATATATAAGGAGGAGACAAGCAGCTCATCTCACCTCACCTGCTTTGTTTAGTTATTTACTTGCACCTCACTTGGTGTGTTGCGTTATATACAGGCACCTCACCCACTATGTTGAGTTACATACTACGGTATATACTGTATGTATATGTACATATACACTGTATATGTGTATAACTAAACAAAGCAGATGAGGTGTGTGTCTCACGTATAGAGGATGAAGGCATCTGGCAGACAGGCTCCAAATTATCTAATAATATATCAATCCAAGAAAGATAGATTGCACAGTTGTTGATATACTACACATTGATATAATGGTAAAAAGTGGAAATCCCTCCTTTCTGAGTGTACCTACTGCCAGCTTCATTCTCTACACATTGATATATATATATATATATATATATATATATATATATATATATATAATTATGTATTTATTTTTTACAGTGTAATGATATATTATCCATACAATACAATCCAGCATATGTGCGCATCCATGTATGTATGTAAATATGGAGTAACTGTATCTGTACCCAGAGCTTTCTAAAAGTTTTATATAATTCAGAAGTCAGAATTAGAAACTAGGCACTTTGATGAAGTTGGCTAACAAAGTTGATTACTATGAAATACACATGCTCAATACATTGCTAATTGGTTTCCTCTCACTTGTTGGCTTTAGTACTTACAAGCATGTCAATAGATTGCTGTGGTATTTGACAATAAAATGACAGGTGTGGGCCATAGCCATAGAAGCAGACAGGGCACGAAGTGGAACTATACTCACCTCCACTCCAATGATGCTTTGTCCAAGAGCTCCATTACTGTCCTTTGACTCCTCTGGCTGGTCAAGTTTAGATCTTTTGCTTTTTCAGTTTGGCTGTCCTGAGATGACATAACTCCATTGCATCCTCAGGTGTTGGCAGAGTCTAAAATTATTATTATACAGGATTTATATAGTGCCAACAGTTTGCTCAGCGCTTTACAATATAAGGGAGACAGTACAGCAACAATACAGTTCAATACAAGAGGGTTAGGAGGGCCTGATCCTGGGAGCTTACAATTTAAGAGAATGGTATACTGAGCTGCGCATGTGCAGCTCAATGTACTGTGCAAAAAGATAGGTATGAATACTTTAATGCAAAAGAGCCATGGTATGTCTTAAAGTCTGCCTGTTTTCAATTTATTTTTATTTGAGTAAAGTTCCACTTTAATCTTAACATGGGAAGAACACCTTGGACCCTTGGATACAAGGGGCTTTACAGGGAAAACATGTTCTGCACTTCAACACTGATATTATCTTGGAAATAGTTTAGATTAAAATGACACTAAACTCTGGTTTAAAAAGAAAATATTCTATTTCAGTAGCTTTTACTTTTTATTGCTCTCAGCCTCTTCCAAATCTCGAAATCCCCCTTTTTTTTGCTGCTGTGATCCAACTTCCATTTAGAGAGTGGCTACGTTCATTCTTCATGGCCTCACTGTATATATGAACATAGCCAAACTGTAACTGGAAGTCGAATTACAGCAGGAACGTAGCCACCCTCTCTTGCTCACTGAACACTAATTTTGTAAAAATTAGGATATAGTTTAGTGGCAATTTAACTCAGACTCCCTTTAATTGGAACTCCAGGCAAACAGTTAAATTAACAGTTCCCATACGGGTGGATAAACCTCTTTCTTCCCTTTACCTTTGCCTGGCCCAGGCTGACAAGGATCTACTGTCTCTCAATTGCACCAAATGTGCCTACAGAATATATCTACTTTGACAGATGGAGATTGGGGAGGGGGTATCCACAATACCTCCCACTTTTGATTTCAGCTAGAGACAGGTGGGTGCAATTGAAATTTATGCATAGGTCATACTAATATCCTGAGAGGCTTTCAGCTATCTATGCTAATGTGGAGCTCACATATCTGTATGCACTTGCAAGTAGATTTAGTTTTGTAGCTTCATATGTCACGTTCCTGCACACTGGATACGGAATTATCAGTATCATGATATTTATTAATTGTCCAATGAGCAGGCATAACAGATGGGAAATAGGAAATAGTGTTATCACAAGCCATACAGTTGTTTTGGTAGAACTTTTTGAGTCACGACTCATGGCAAATAAAAATCCACATCTGCGCATTTCAGTTTTGCCTATAGCGGTTTACCTGTTAGAATTTTTTATAATGTTTTGATGACAGTTGTAAATTCAGTTGCACTTTAATGAGTTAGTTTGCCTAAAATGGATTATTTCAGTATTGAACAGATGCCAGCTTTTTTAATCAATTTCTGGTCTTTTTGATCTGTTAGGCAGTCTATACATTAATCCTTTTTTTTTTTCTCAATCAGCCAGCGGGTTGAACAAAAAAAATGATCCTGTTTCCCCATTCACGCATTCAAGGTAGATTGGGTAATCACTTCTGCTGTGCTAGTGTGTTCTGATGATGGGGAACCGGACAAATTTCGATGCATGTATAGTAATGCAGGTAGTGAGCTTTAGGTACCTAAACACTTCACCTTTTGATTTTTTTAATTTGTTCATTATAAAGCATTGAGCAGGAAGAATATGACATTCTTGTTGGGAGTTGTTGGGGTGAAAGCAATCAATGACGCGTTCTTTACCATTAGGTTTCTAAAATATGTCAAATGTTACATGGTTTTAAAATGTAGTATGTTTAATCACCTACTTTATTTTACTTCTTAGGTCTCATGCATACTGTTAATTTTAAGTCCCCTAGAAGCCAGTATCTTTTTGGCCAAAACAAAACCACTTGTAAAAGTGTGTACCATGTTTACATGTGTTTAAACTCGTTTATCAATCGTTTCAGCATCCACTTCATTGGCAAAAATAAATAATTTTCCTGGCCATTGAAATAAATTAATGCCTAGCATTTAGGCATGTTTAAAGCATTTTTACAGCCAAAACGCTGCTGCTTTTGGATGGCTCAGAAGAGTTTTTTTTTCCTGACAATAAACTCTCCTGCCACAAAACTCTGCTAAAATCCTGGATAATATAGGATAATATGCAGGGGGGTTTAGAGGCAGTAAAAAAAATGCCTGACACTCCTAGGAGCAGCTGTAAAATCATCCAGTGTGCATGAGGCCTTATATTCTATTGTCTTTAAATTTCTTATTTCTTTCTTATCGTTATTATTCATTATATCATTATCATGCACCTGTGATAATTGTGCACACAGATATGGACAATGACAACCATAATTTGGATCATACTCTGCAAATGTCTTTCTCACTCCAAATCATTCTCTCCCCCTCCTTTTCTTTGAATGGAATGTGGTCTGTGTGTGTGCTGAGTTCAGGAGTGCACAGGGCACAGCTGGATACGCTTCATGGTTATAAACCCAATCAGCTGGTTCCAGGATGTCTGTCAGGCTCTTCCCTTGGCCTGGTCATAAAGCTATAAATCTGTCAGTCACTGGAAATGAACGCATTCCAGAGTGGCAGTAAAACAGACATCCCACCTGAAACCTCTTTTTCATACAATTTAATAAATCCCGGCAGGAACAAGGTACAATAAAACAAAGCATATATTCAGAGAGGTCAGTTAAATACGAGTCACCTGATACCTTATAGCCCTAGATAACGTCTACCAGAGAGCAGAAAGCGATATCTATTTAACCGTCACAGGCAGATATGTCATATTTGATGTCTGGACGTTCAGAATATCATTCTGCATATTAACCTGCCAGTGGCTAGGCTGCTGCATGCACCTATGGAAGGTTATTGACCATGGTATAAACTTGTGAGGGATTTGGGTCACAGTCTGGGTCTCCGCCTAAACCCCTTCCCCAAATGAGGCGATTGGCCCTTGGCTTCAGTAGCCACCCCCTGCTGGGACACTAGAAAACAGGCTGTCATGCCTGGAGAGGAAGATGAAGAGATTCCCCTTTTAACATCAGGAACCAACTTCGGGAGAAAAGGCACCCTTTTGTTCAGGACACTTGAACTCTGCTTAAACCAGGACTTCTGCAAGTATCCTACCTTCTTAAACTTCTTTCTTTTATCTCTCTGTTGTGTTATTGCTCTCTCTATTTTTATATATATATTGGTTACATCTTTTCTGTAAATATTTTTATTGCACCATTTTGACATTTTTAGTAATAAATCCTATTTTCTGAAAAATGTTGAACTGATTCTAAAGCTCTTTAATGCAAACTAAGAATCCCTGTCTCTGAAGAGTGCTACTGTGTGTTTTAAAACCTCTGGATACATCTGCCTGTGGTGACAGTGTGTATACAGACGCTTATTCAAACATCATAGTGTTACTGCTGAGATTTGTGAGTTTCCTCCTCCTCTGTAAAAAGGTGGTGGTAGCAGTGTGAAGGGTTAATTGTGTAATTAACCTGACCCACTAACAATCGCTCTCAGGCTGTTGGCACCTAGATTGGGGTCAAAACCTTTGTGCAGGGTGCAGCTGAGAGTGGCATTGTTACGCAAGTGGCAGCTCGGTTTTAGATTGGCTAGGCTTCGGTCACAAGTTGCTGAGAAGGACTGGGGTCTGATGCCGCGCCCATCACAGCACCCTTGTACTCCTGTTTACTAATATTTTACAATTATGTTCACTGATAGCTATACTTCTTGCTTCTGCAGATCACACATAGTTTTCTGTTACTACCGCTGTCTTTGACACTTTCTGTGTTTGTATTTGTATTTTTTCTTAAATGTGTTTTGCTTTAAACTTTAATAATGGTTTACTTTAAACAGTTAATGTGTGCTTAAGTCCTTTAGCATCTATTCAAAATTGCAATGTCAGATCAGCTTTGGATATTTGTATCATTTGAAAGCAACAGTAAGCATACAGAAATGTTTTGCATATATTGAATATTGCTCTTGCCATGTTGTGTTTACTATGAAAACATAAATTTTAACTATTTCTATTCAGATGAACCTTGTCTCATCTGTCATGTAAAATTTCAGACCCTAATAATCATGTCACACAAAGTCAGTCATCCAAGCACTTCACGTTTTACTAAATTTGAAGAACTATGATGGTAAAATGAAATGACAGCTCTATAATTCATGATATGCTAATTATTTTCACCCAAAGGCATACTTTGCATAATATGAATATCACTCCAATGCAGATGTTTACAGTACACATGCAATATATTTGTAATTTACATTTCAGATTATTCAGTCTAGTCCACCTACTGTATATGCTGTTAATGGCTTTATAATTATGGCAGACTATTTGGATTTTTCTAAATAAATTTCCATTCAAAGGAGAGACATCTGAAACATTACATGCATGCTACAAATTTGTTTTTCCACTTCTCATTTTGAATGTGTAGACATTCCTCACACTGGACAAGAGAAACCTATCTAGTGCTCTGAATGTTTTTCACTTCACTTAGTCATACCTGTCATTGCATATTGACAAACCTGCCATTTATTCTATAGCCCGAGTAACTGAATTTCACTGAAGAGTTAGTGTTACACTTACTTTTCAGTGGAAATGTCAGCTGTAAAAATGTATTTCTTATCTCTGTATAAAATACCATTGGTATTATGTTAATTAGCAGTTGCATGAAAGTATTCTCAATCAGGAGCCTGTAATGCAAGCTGGAGGTTTCCTGTTGTGACAGAGAGCCCTTTGGACCATCCATTAGCATAAGGTTTAGTGGTTATCATTCCTAACTTGGAGCTCAAGGGTCTGTTTAAATCCCCACCAAGACACTATTTGCATGAGGTTTGCATGTTCTACCTGTTTTTGTGCAGGTTTCTTCCTGGTCTGGTGCAGCTCTGCATGGAAACCAATCAGCTTCTGGGTTTAAGGGCTCATGTATACTGCAGCTGCTAAACTGACGTTTAGGAGCAGTTGTGCGTTTTTTTCAGCAGCCCCTGATCTCTCCTTTTATGTTCATGTACACATAGTCGTTTACAGGCAGTTGAGGTTACAGGCATTTTTTTGAAAGCACAACAATCGCGTTGAGGAGTAGAGTTTACGAGCGTTTCAAACGCCAAACGCTTGTAGCCGCGTGTAAACACGTTTATGCACGTTTGCATTTAGATGCATTTTTGGGCTGGTCCATATCCAGATGCTGTCCAGAGCCTTTTTTCTTCATCAAAAATGCATGCACAACATTTTCCATGTAATCAAATGGACCCAGTACACCAGTGCAGTCAGTTCCAGGTTTTGAGTGCAGGAAAAAATGGTAGAATGTGCTGCATTATTTCTACACAGAACTGTACTGGAACACATCAAAACACAGCGAAAAAGCATAAGGGGTGTTGTGTGCACTTCAGAATGCATCCGGAGGCATTACAGGAATTACAGCACTATGTAGCTTCTCCCACAGTGCCAAGCATGTTTCATGAGCCACTTTTGCTACAGTTGCAACACCCATCAGAAAGTAGTGCTCTCTCTCTGCTTATGCTCTCTCTATTTCTCACAAAATGTCTGAAATAGTTAATTATTTACTATTTTTCAGTGCATTCTGGGCATTTGGGAGGGTCTCCAGAGGTTATCTTTTAAAAACGCTTATAAACGCAAACGCGCATAAACACGGCTAAACGCGCATAAGTGCAGTAGGTAAACTTAGCTAAACAGACGTTTTTAACCTACGTTTTCTAGCAGTCAGTTTCCAGCATTCAGAAACGTTTTTCAAACACCCTGTGTACATGAGCCCGTATTGTCAAAGTTTAACTAGACAAGCTGAAGTTATTATTATTCTTCAGTATTTATATAGCGCCAACAGTTTGCTCAGTGTTTTACAATATAAAGGGAGACAATACAGCAACAATACAGTTCAATACAAGAGGGTTAGGAGGGCCCTGCTCCTTGGAGCTTACAATCTAAGATTATTATTATACAGGATTTATATAGCGCCAACAGTTTGCTCAGCACTTTACAATATAACGGGAGACAATACAGCAACAATACAGTTCAATACAAGAGGGTTAGGAGGGCCTGATCCTTGGAGCTTACAATCTAAGATTATTATTATTATTATTATACAGGATTTATATAGCGCCAACAGTTTGCTCAGCATTTTACAATATAATGGGAGACAATACAGCAACAATACAGTTCAATACAAGAAGGATAGGAGGGCCTGATCCTGGGAACTTACAATCTAAGATTATTATTATTATTATACAGGATTTATATAGCGCCAACAGTTTGCTCAGCACTTTACAATATAATGGGGGACAATACAGCAACAATACAGTTCAATACAAGAGGGATAGGAGGGCCTGATCCTTGGAGCTTACAATCTAAGATTATTATTATTATACAGGATTTATATAGCGCAAACAGTTTGCTCAGCGCTTTATAATATAATGGGAGACAATACAGCAACAATACAGTTCAATACAAGAGGGATAGGAGGGCCCTGCTCTTTGGAGCTTACAATCTAAGAGTTATAAGCTGATTGGCTATTATGCACAGCTGCTCCAAATTCTGAGTGCTCCAGTTTTAGTAAATCTCCCCCCATATAGTTGCCATCCTTCCCATATTATACAGGATCATCCTGGGTTTGAGAATATGTTGTATATTCCCATTTCTGCTGTTTGGCCCCTGCCCCCTCAGCACTGTAAGGTAGCATGTGCTAACAGACATCCTCCATTAGCCAAACCTGCCCATACTCTCCACAAGTCTGTGCTGGAGCCTGACTGAAAGAACAGAAAGCAGGGGCGTAGCTACAGGGGTTGCAACTGTAAACCAGCCCCATGCTCCAGGGGGCCCGTAAGGGCCCCCCTGTACAGATGAATATAGGAGGGGCGGTATATAAAGGAACCGTTCCCCTCCTCCTGCAGCTGATGAATACCCACTTTTCCACCTTTCCCTCCCACAGGCATTCAGTGGCTGCAGGAGGAAGGTATTGGCTCCTTTATACTGTATGTTGCCGCCCTGCTGCCCTGCCCTATCCAGCTTCCTTCTGCTGCCCCTGCACCCCTTGCTTCCAGCTCCAGTCCAAACTGAGCAAACTTCTGCTCAGGAACACCACGCCTAGCAACCCTCTGCTTTGTCTGCCCATCCTAGTGACCAGCGCTCACCCAAGCTTGGAGTGAGACATCCCTGAGTGTCCGGGATCTGGGAAGGGGGGCAACTGGGGTGTATAGGAGGAAGGTTTATCCGTGAGCAACACTGGAGTTTCTGTGTGTGAGAGAACTTTACTGAACACAACACTCCATTCAAATGTTTTATATCTTTATTTATACCTGTGTGATTGCTCATTGTCCATGAGCTTCACTGCGGTTGGTGGACATTACATTGGATTTGTTATGTGAGCACACTTATTATTATTATCTTATCTTTTTTCCTGATTAGTTGTATAATAATATTGTTATTAATTATATTATCATTACTTATTTTATCATTATTATTTGTTATTGTTTGATTATTACAAATAGTAATAATATTAATAGTTATGCATATTATTATTTTATTATTTTTATAATTTTTGTATTATAGTTTGATGATAAATAATACTGTTACCAATATTCTTTTTTTAAGTACCAATGTTGTTTATCTTATTATTAATAGCAATAATAATAATTGTTATTGTTTGAAGATCATTAACATTGTTATTATCCTTATTATCATTTATATTATCATTTCCATTATCAATATTTGCTGTTGTATGAATAATAATAATATTTTATTATATTTTCTTCTTATTAATAATATTAGTTGTAGTATTCAAAGGTGAAGCTACAGGGTCGCAATTGTAACCCAGCTCTGTGCTCCAGGGTGGCCAGACCCCTGATATTTCACTTGATATTTCACCAAAGACCCCCAACAGGGATAATATAAAATAATATTGTAAAATAAAAATAAAATGACAGAAAATAATAACAAAAATAAAAATAAAAAAAATACTGACACAAGTGGCAGAACTACCAGGGTTGCAAAGGTCGCACTTGTGACCAGACCCTGGTGTTCCACCACCAGGCTCAGATGGAAGGTTAGGGAGGCCATTCATGGTTTCTTGCACCGGGGCCCTGAAGGTTTTAGCTACGCCTCTAGCAGAAAAAATTAACAGCAGTGCTGAGTGGCAGGCTAAGCTCTGATCCTAAAGAAGGATGATGGAAGCCTGTACTGCACAAACCGACAATACCAAGGCTTAGTGAGTGGACATCCCTAAAAGGCTGCAATATCAACTAAGTAAGTCTGGCATCATGTTCACAAAAAGAATGCCAATGGAATGCTGCCCATAATAAATGTGATATTATATAATGTAATGTTACAGCTGTTGTAGTGTTTATGTAAAGGAACAATATACTCTATTTTGGGACATAGTATATGCTTTGAGAACACTGGGATTGCAGTTCCAGTAAAATGCCATCTGTCATATTTAAAATGTTATGGTGCTGGATTTCCTGTTGTATGAGTATACCATAAAAAAGGAAACGCATGTAGATATGTGCACTATTGAAAATATGACGTACTTAGGTCAGCACAATAATTCCTTGTGCCTCTTGCACTTGGGCTTCACATCCAGTTATACTTTGGAGCTTTTTAAACAGAGGTTTGTTATATACATTGTGATTTCATTCACACTTATAACTGTTAAAATATAATAGGCAGTTCACAAGCAGGAATTATTTTAATAAACACAAATTTAGCGTATGTTTAGGAAGATACATTTGTTAATACAACCATATGCAGTTAAAAAAGATCTTTTTAACGAAGGACATATGTCACTAATCAATTCTTGAAAGAGAAAAGGCTATGACCCATTGCGCTAGGGTAATAATATTTGAATCATGCAGAATTGTTAAAATTAAAATCATTTAAATTACTGTAACAGAAATTAACTGTAGCATGGTCTAGTGCTCATTAAAAAATACAAAATGATAGATATAAAGTATGTGAAGGGTTTATTAAAACAATATGTACTCATATATATATCTGATGTAAGAGTAAATGATTTCATATTGAGAGGCTTCCTTGCTTTTCTACATTCTAAATTATACTGATAAACAATTTATAAAAAATAGTATTGCTTCTGGATATTGTTACTCTTTTTAAATTGTCATGTTGCTCTTAGTTTATTAATCTCTATAGATAAAGTATATCATGTTACTGACTCCTGCAGGCTCTAATAGAAAATGTATGAAAATGATGGTAATATGTGTTTGTTTTTTTCAGGTATTTATAGAACCGAGAGAGATAAGGGTACATTGTATGAACTGACTTTTAAAGGTGAACGAAGTCAAGAATTTAAACGGCTTGTACTCTTTCGACCATTTGGACCTGTTCTAAAAGTGAAGAATGAAAAGCTGAACATGGCCAATGTCCTTGTAAATATCATTGTACCATTGTCAAAAAGAGCTGATAAATTTCAACAGTTCATGCACAATTTCAGGTAAGTCCATTTTCATTTTTTACTCTCTCAACTACCCTGGCAACAGACATATGTCAATTAAAGCAAAGGTTTCTCTAAAATTGACATCTCTTTTATATGATTGGAATTCTGCATCAGCAAACCACAATACAATAGTTTCTCATCAGCTATAGAAAAGTTCTGAGTATAAAGCACTTCTTAGATGCTCAGCCAATGAAGCACTGACAAAATAGAAAAAAAAACCAAAGCAATAAATTACAGAAGGAAGCAAATAAAGTGTAAGTAAAGCCTAAACTTTTTTTTTTAAAATATTGGATAGAGTTAGAAATAGATAAGATCACTGTTAAGTTTGTTTTTAGCTGTATGTGTCCTGTCAGAGAAATTTTCTTCCACTTCCTGTCCCAAAGACACAGCAGGAAATAAGTAGAACTCTCCCAAGGTAAGGGGATATGCCTGGTAGGCATTTGTTCCCACAACTGGTTTCCCAATTGGAAGATTTTGACTTTCCTCTTGTTCCTTTGACAACTCAAAAATTTTTGATTTCCCACCATTTTCTGTAATGGTCACCAAGACAAATAGAGAGGGTCAATTGCCTAATCAGAAACACTGATATCAATAAAAATCGAACAGAAATTGTAACCGTACCAAGATATATACAAGGTAACCCTACCTTGTAAATATCATTGTACCATTGTCAAAAAAGAGCTGATACATTTCAACAATTCATGCACAATTTCAGGTAAGCCCATTTACTATTTACAATTCATAAATTTGAATTTTACATACACATTAAATTGCTCAGTTACAGCTAAATAGTTTATTTTGTGTGTGTGAAGGTTTATAATGTTTGCCAATTGTTTGTTGCTGTTTATGTTCCTAAATTCCTTTTTTTCTGATGATAGTAGTTGGAGGGACAGGAATTGGTGTATATTAGAGATGAGCGAATCGAAGTATCCGAAGTGGAATTCGAGTCGAATATCGGAAAAATTTCGATTCGTGCCGAATCCGAAAAACAGCCTAATTCGGACGCGCGAATCGAAATTTTTCCGAAAATGGCGGCTGACATGTGCGGCGACGGAGCGGGGATGTCGGGGAAGGCGCGCAGACAAGGCGCGCTGCCCCATAATGCATTCCTCAACGACATGTGATCGCATCAGCCAATCAGCAGCCAGCCAGCCAGCACTGTGTAATGGTCGAGGTATATATAGCGGCCATTTTGGAAATCTTCATTTGCCTGCAGTCATTGAACAGAGGCAGACCGCTCTGTACTAGGGACAGGGACAGAGTTAGGGCCACAGAAACGAGAATTGGGGACAGAGAGAAGTTACTTAGGGACAGAGAACCATTACTCAGGGACACAGACTTGTTAATGAGGGCCACAGAATCGTTATTTAGGGACAAAGAAACGCTAGTTAGGGCCACAGAATTCATACTCAGGGACAGACAGAATTGTTACTCAGTGCCAGAGAATTGTTACTTAGGGCCACAGAAACGTTATTAGGGCCACAGAATTTTTACTCAGGGACAGACAGAATTGTTACTGAGTGCCAGAGAATTGTTACTCAGGGACAGACAGAATTGTTACTGAGTGCCAGAGAATTCTTAGGGCCACAGAATTCATTCTCAGGGACAGACAGAATTGTTACTCAGGGACAGACAGAATTGTTACTGAGTGCCAGAGAATTGTTACTCAGGGACAGACAGAATTGTTACTGAGTGCCAGAGAATTGTTACTCAGGGACAGACAGAATTGTTACTGAGTGCCAGAGAATTGTTACTCAGGGACAGACAGAATTGTTACTGAGTGCCAGAGAATTGTTACTCTCACAGACACAAAATTGTTACTTGCACAGACACAGAATTGTTACTTGCACAGACACACAATTGTTACTCAGGGCCACAGAATTCATACTCAGGGACAGACAGAATTGTTACTGAGTGCCAGAGAATTGTTACTCAGGGACAGACAGAATTGTTACTGAGTGCCAGAGAATTCTTACTCAGGGCCACAGAATTCATTCTCAGGGACAGACAGAATTGTTACTCAGGGACAGACAGAATTGTTACTGAGTGCCAGAGAATTGTTACTCAGGGACAGACAGAATTGTTACTGAGTGCCAGAGAATTGTTACTCAGGGACAGACAGAATTGTTACTGAGTGCCAGAGAATTGTTACTCAGGGACAGACAGAATTGTTACTGAGTGCCAGAGAATTGTTACTCTCACAGACACAAAATTGTTACTTGCACAGACACAGAATTGTTACTTGCACAGACACACAATTGTTACTCAGGGCCACAGAATTCATACTCAGGGACAGACAGAATTGTTACTGAGTGCCAGAGAATTCTTACTCAGGGCCACAGAATTCATACTCAGGGACAGACAGAATTGTTACTCAGGGACAGACAGAATTGTTACTGAGTGCCAGAGAATTGTTACTCAGGGACAGACAGAATTGTTACTGAGTGCCAGAGAATTGTTACTCTCACAGACACAAAATTGTTACTTGCACAGACACAGAATTGTTACTTGCACAGACACACAATTGTTACTCAGGGCCACAGAATTCATACTCAGGGACAGACAGAATTGTTACTGAGTGCCAGAGAATTGTTACTCAGGGACAGACAGAATTGTTACTGAGTGCCAGAGAATTCTTACTCAGGGCCACAGAATTCATTCTCAGGGACAGACAGAATTGTTACTCAGGGACAGACAGAATTGTTACTGAGTGCCAGAGAATTGTTACTCAGGGACAGACAGAATTGTTACTGAGTGCCAGAGAATTGTTACTCAGGGACAGACAGAATTGTTACTGAGTGCCAGAGAATTGTTACTCAGGGACAGACAGAATTGTTACTGAGTGCCAGAGAATTGTTACTCTCACAGACACAAAATTGTTACTTGCACAGACACAGAATTGTTACTTGCACAGACACACAATTGTTACTCAGGGCCACAGAATTCATACTCAGGGACAGACAGAATTGTTACTGAGTGCCAGAGAATTCTTACTCAGGGCCACAGAATTCATACTCAGGGACAGACAGAATTGTTACTCAGGGACAGACAGAATTGTTACTGAGTGCCAGAGAATTGTTACTCAGGGACAGACAGAATTGTTACTGAGTGCCAGAGAATTGTTACTCTCACAGACACAAAATTGTTACTTGCACAGACACAGAATTGTTACTTGCACAGACACACAATTGTTACTCAGGGCCACAGAATTCATACTCAGGGACAGACAGAATTGTTACTGAGTGCCAGAGAATTGTTACTCAGGGACAGACAGAATTGTTACTGAGTGCCAGAGAATTCTTACTCAGGGCCACAGAATTCATTCTCAGGGACAGACAGAATTGTTACTCAGGGACAGACAGAATTGTTACTGAGTGCCAGAGAATTGTTACTCAGGGACAGACAGAATTGTTACTGAGTGCCAGAGAATTGTTACTCAGGGACAGACAGAATTGTTACTGAGTGCCAGAGAATTGTTACTCAGGGACAGACAGAATTGTTACTGAGTGCCAGAGAATTGTTACTCTCACAGACACAAAATTGTTACTTGCACAGACACAGAATTGTTACTTGCACAGACACACAATTGTTACTCAGGGCCACAGAATTCATACTCAGGGACAGACAGAATTGTTACTGAGTGCCAGAGAATTCTTACTCAGGGCCACAGAATTCATACTCAGGGACAGACAGAATTGTTACTCAGGGACAGACAGAATTGTTACTGAGTGCCAGAGAATTGTTACTCAGGGACAGACAGAATTGTTACTGAGTGCCAGAGAATTCTTACTCAGGGACAGACAGAATTGTTACTGAGTGCCAGAGAATTGTTACTCTCACAGACACAAAATTGTTACTTGCACAGACACAGAATTGTTACTCGCACAGAGACAGAATTGTTACTCGCACAGAGACAGAATTGTTACTCAGGGCCACAGAATTCATACTCAGGGACAGACAGAATTGTTACTGAGTGCCAGAGAATTGTTACTCAGGGACAGACAGAATTGTTACTGAGTGCCAGAGAATTGTTACTCTCACAGACACAAAATTGTTACTTGCACAGACACAGAATTGTTACTTGCACAGACACACAATTGTTACTCAGGGCCACAGAATTCATACTCAGGGACAGACAGAATTGTTACTGAGTGCCAGAGAATTCTTACTCAGGGCCACAGAATTCATACTCAGGGACAGACAGAATTGTTACTCAGGGACAGACAGAATTGTTACTGAGTGCCAGAGAATTGTTACTCAGGGACAGACAGAATTGTTACTGAGTGCCAGAGAATTGTTACTCTCACAGACACAAAATTGTTACTTGCACAGACACAGAATTGTTACTTGCACAGACACACAATTGTTACTCAGGGCCACAGAATTCATACTCAGGGACAGACAGAATTGTTACTGAGTGCCAGAGAATTGTTACTCAGGGACAGACAGAATTGTTACTGAGTGCCAGAGAATTGTTACTCTCACAGACACAAAATTGTTACTTGCACAGACACAGAATTGTTACTCGCACAGAGACAGAATTGTTACTCAGGGCCACAGAATTCATACTCAGGGACAGACAGAATTGTTACTGAGTGCCAGAGAATTGTTACTCAGGGAAGACAGAATTGTTACTGAGTGCCAGAGAATTGTTACTCAGGGACAGACAGAATTGTTACTGAGTGCCAGAGAATTGTTACTCTCACAGACACAAAATTGTTACTTGCACAGACACAGAATTGTTACTCGCACAGAGACAGAATTGTTACTCAGGGCCACAGAATTCATACTCAGGGACAGACAGAATTGTTACTGAGTGCCAGAGAATTGTTACTCAGGGACAGACAGAATTGTTACTGAGTGCCAGAGAATTGTTACTCTCACAGACACAAAATTGTTACTTGCACAGACACAGAATTGTTACTTGCACAGACACACAATTGTTACTGAGTGCCAGAGAATTGTTACTCAGGGACAGACAGAATTGTTACTGAGTGCCAGAGAATTGTTACTCAGGGACAGACAGAATTGTTACTGAGTGCCAGAGAATTGTTACTCAGGGACAGACAGAATTGTTACTGAGTGCCAGAGAATTGTTACTCGCACAGACACAAAATTGTTACTTGCACAGACACAAAATTGTTACTTGCACAGACACAGAATTGTTACTCGCGCAGACACAGAATTGTTACTCAGGGCCACAGAATTCATACTCAGGGACAGACAGAATTGTTACTGAGTGCCAGAGAATTGTTACTCAGGGACAGACAGAATTGTTACTGAGTGCCAGAGAATTGTTACTCAGGGACAGACAGAATTGTTACTGAGTGCCAGAGAATTGTTACTCAGGGACAGACAGAATTGTTACTGAGTGCCAGAGAATTGTTACTCGCACAGACACAAAATTGTTACTTGCACAGACACAGAATTGTTACTCGCACAGACACAGAATTGTTACTCGCACAGACACAGAATTGTTACTCAGGGCCACAGAATTCATACTCAGGGACAGACAGAATTGTTACTGAGTGCCAGAGAATTGTTACTCAGGGACACCTAATCGTTGAATTAAATAGTATGTCAGACAACATGCAGAGGAGTGGCAGAGGAGGCAATGTTTTAGGAGCGAGCAGACGTGGCAGCAGAGGAAGGGGTCGAGGCAGCAGTATTCGCAGCCAGAGGCCAGTGCTCCCGGTGTCATCCAGCGGTCGTGTCTCCACCGACAACCCTGCCGTCATTGATTGGTTGGCTCGGTCGTCTTCCTCTTCCCAGGTCACCTCTGACACCTACAGCCAACGGTCGGTGGGTACGTCAGACACAACCGTTAGTTGGCATGGCCCGGGACCAAGCCCACTGAAATCACGTGTCCTCTACCTGCCCCTGTCCTTTGCTGTTCCCTCACCAAGCGAAGTATCGCATGCTGTGGGCTCAGCCCCACTGTACAGTGAGGAAGAGCTAACAGAGGGCGGTCAGGAACGGGGGGAGACATCGGCCTTTTCAGCAGCCAAGCGAACAAGTACTGGCGAGGAGAGTGGCTCGGTAGCCGGTCTAGAGACAGGTCTGTCTCCTGACCCAGACGCAGCCGAGGGGGCTAGTAGTGAGGCGGAGACCCTACTTGATGATGAGGAGGTTGATCGCACTTGGCACTTGACTCACATAGCTGCTGCCAGGCCCCTAATCTGCCATAGGCCCCTATATACCGCCTCCTCATGCTGCTGCCAAGTCCAGAGTCTGTCATGGTCCCTGTACGGCCTCCCATTGCTGCTGTCTCCATCGCCACACTCTGCTGCCATGTGCCACTTTCAGGTCTCTTCACACTGCTGGTGTGTTAAATTTTTTGACATAGGGTGCAGGCAGATTACGGGCCTCACATAGCTGCTGCCAGGCCCCTAATCTGCCATGGGCCCCTATATACCGCCTCCTCATGCTGCTGCCAAGTCCAGAGTCTGTCATGGTCCCTGTACGGCCTCCCATTGCTGCTGTCTCCATCGCCACACTCTGCTGCCATGTGCCACTTTCAGGTCTCTTCACACTGCTGGTGTGTTAAATTTTTTGACATAGGGTGCAGGCAGATTACGGGCCTCACATAGCTGCTGCCAGGCCCCTAATCTGCCATGGGCCCCTATATACCGCCTCCTCATGCTGCTGCCAAGTCCAGAGTCTGTCATGGGTCCCTGTACGGCCTCCCATTGCTGCTGTCTCCATCGCCACACTCTGCCATGTGCCACTTTCAGGTCTCCTCACACACTGCTGGTGTGTAGAATTTTTTGACATAGGGTGCTGGCAGATTACGGGCCTCCCATAGCTGCTGCCAGGCCCCTAATCTGCCATGGGCCCCTATATACCGCCTCCTCATGCTGCTGCCAAGTCCAGAGTCTGTCATGGTCCCTGTACGGCCTCCCATTGCTGCTGTCTCCATCGCCACACTCTGCTGCCATGTGCCACTTTCAGGTCTCTTCACACTGCTGGTGTGTTAAATTTTTTGACATAGGGTGCAGGCAGATTACGGGCCTCACATAGCTGCTGCCAGGCCCCTAATCTGCCATGGGCCCCTATATACCGCCTCCTCATGCTGCTGCCAAGTCCAGAGTCTGTCATGGGTCCCTGTACGGCCTCCCATTGCTGCTGTCTCCATCGCCACACTCTGCCATGTGCCACTTTCAGGTCTCCTCACACACTGCTGGTGTGTAGAATTTTTTGACATAGGGTGCTGGCAGATTACGGGCCTCCCATAGCTGCTGCCAGGCCCCTAATCTGCCATGGGCCCCTATATACCGCCTCCTCATGCTGCTGCCAAGTCCAGAGTCTGTCATGGTCCCTGTACGGCCTCCCATTGCTGCTGTCTCCATCGCCACACTCTGCTGCCATGTGCCACTTTCAGGTCTCTTCACACTGCTGGTGTGTTAAATTTTTTGACATAGGGTGCAGGCAGATTACGGGCCTCACATAGCTGCTGCCAGGCCCCTAATCTGCCATGGGCCCCTATATACCGCCTCCTCATGCTGCTGCCAAGTCCAGAGTCTGTCATGGGTCCCTGTACGGCCTCCCATTGCTGCTGTCTCCATCGCCACACTCTGCCATGTGCCACTTTCAGGTCTCCTCACACACTGCTGGTGTGTAGAATTTTTTGACATAGGGTGCTGGCAGATTACGGGCCTCCCATAGCTGCTGCCAGGCCCCTAATCTGCCATGGGCCCCTATATACCGCCTCCTCATGCTGCTGCCAAGTCCAGAGTCTGTCATGGTCCCTGTACGGCCTCCCATTGCTGCTGTCTCCATCGCCACACTCTGCTGCCATGTGCCACTTTCAGGTCTCTTCACACTGCTGGTGTGTTAAATTTTTTGACATAGGGTGCAGGCAGATTACGGGCCTCACATAGCTGCTGCCAGGCCCCTAATCTGCCATGGGCCCCTATATACCGCCTCCTCATGCTGCTGCCAAGTCCAGAGTCTGTCATGGGTCCCTGTACGGCCTCCCATTGCTGCTGTCTCCATCGCCACACTCTGCCATGTGCCACTTTCAGGTCTCCTCACACACTGCTGGTGTGTAGAATTTTTTGACATAGGGTGCTGGCAGATTACGGGCCTCCCATAGCTGCTGCCAGGCCCCTAATCTGCCATGGGCCCCTATATACCGCCTCCTCATGCTGCTGCCAAGTCCAGAGTCTGTCATGGTCCCTGTACGGCCTCCCATTGCTGCTGTCTCCATCGCCACACTCTGCTGCCATGTGCCACTTTCAGGTCTCTTCACACTGCTGGTGTGTTAAATTTTTTGACATAGGGTGCAGGCAGATTACGGGCCTCACATAGCTGCTGCCAGGCCCCTAATCTGCCATGGGCCCCTATATACCGCCTCCTCATGCTGCTGCCAAGTCCAGAGTCTGTCATGGGTCCCTGTACGGCCTCCCATTGCTGCTGTCTCCATCGCCACACTCTGCCATGTGCCACTTTCAGGTCTCCTCACACACTGCTGGTGTGTAGAATTTTTTGACATAGGGTGCTGGCAGATTACGGGCCTCCCATAGCTGCTGCCAGGCCCCTAATCTGCCATGGGCCCCTATATACCGCCTCCTCATGCTGCTGCCAAGTCCAGAGTCTGTCATGGTCCCTGTACGGCCTCCCATTGCTGCTGTCTCCATCGCCACACTCTGCTGCCATGTGCCACTTTCAGGTCTCTTCACACTGCTGGTGTGTTAAATTTTTTGACATAGGGTGCAGGCAGATTACGGGCCTCACATAGCTGCTGCCAGGCCCCTAATCTGCCATGGGCCCCTATATACCGCCTCCTCATGCTGCTGCCAAGTCCAGAGTCTGTCATGGTCCCTGTACGGCCTCCCATTGCTGCTGTCTCCATCGCCACACTCTGCTGCCATGTGCCACTTTCAGGTCTCTTCACACTGCTGGTGTGTTAAATTTTTTGACATAGGGTGCAGGCAGATTACGGGCCTCACATAGCTGCTGCCAGGCCCCTAATCTGCCATGGGCCCCTATATACCGCCTCCTCATGCTGCTGCCAAGTCCATAGTCTGTCATGGTCCCTGTACGGCCTCCCATTGCTGCTGTCTCCATCGCCACACTCTGCTGCCATGTGCCACTTTCAGGTCTCTTCACACTGCTGGTGTGTTAAATTTTTTGACATAGGGTGCAGGCAGATTACGGGCCTCACATAGCTGCTGCCAGGCCCCTAATCTGCCATGGGCCCCTATATACCGCCTCCTCATGCTGCTGCCAAGTCCAGAGTCTGTCATGGTCCCTGTACGGCCTCCCATTGCTGCTGTCTCCATCGCCACACTCTGCTGCCATGTGCCACTTTCAGGTCTCTTCACACTGCTGGTGTGTTAAATTTTTTGACATAGGGTGCTGCAAGATAACGGGCCTCACATAGCTGCTGCCAGGCCCCTAATCAGCCATGGGCCCCTATACCGCCTCCTCCTGCTGCTGCCAGGTCCAGAGTCTCTCATGCCATGTGCCACTTTCAGGTCTCTTCACACTGCTGGTGTGTTAAATTTTTTGACATAGGGTGCAGGCAGATTACGGGCCTCACATAGCTGCTGCCAGGCCCCTAATCTGCCATGGGCCCCTATATACCACCTCCTCCTGCTGCTGCCAGGTCCAGAGTCTCTCATGGGTCCCTGTACGGCCTCCCATTGCTGCTGTCTCCATCGCCACACTCTGCTGCCATGTGCCACTTTCAGGTCTCTTCACACTGCTGGTGTGTTAAATTTTTTGACATAGGGTGCTGCAAGATAACGGGCCTCACATAGCTGCTGCCAGGCCCCTAATCAGCCATGGGCCCCTATACCGCCTCCTCCTGCTGCTGCCAGGTCCAGAGTCTCTCATGGGTCCCTGTACGGCCTCCCATTGCTGCTGTCTCCATCGCCACACTCTGCTGCCATGTGCCACTTTCAGGTCTCTTCACACTGCTGGTGTGTTAAATTTTTTGACATAGGGTGCAGGCAGATTACGGGCCTCACATAGCTGCTGCCAGGCCCCTAATCTGCCATAGGCCCCTATATACCGCCTCCTCATGCTGCTGCCAAGTCCAGAGTCTGTCATGGTCCCTGTACGGCCTCCCATTGCTGCTGTCTCCATCGCCACACTCTGCTGCCATGTGCCACTTTCAGGTCTCTTCACACTGCTGGTGTGTTAAATTTTTTGACATAGGGTGCTGCAAGATAACGGGCCTCACATAGCTGCTGCCAGGCCCCTAATCAGCCATGGGCCCCTATACCGCCTCCTCCTGCTGCTGCCAGGTCCAGAGTCTCTCATGCCATGTGCCACTTTCAGGTCTCTTCACACTGCTGGTGTGTTAAATTTTTTGACATAGGGTGCAGGCAGATTACGGGCCTCACATAGCTGCTGCCAGGCCCCTAATCTGCCATGGGCCCCTATATACCACCTCCTCCTGCTGCTGCCAGGTCCAGAGTCTCTCATGGGTCCCTGTACGGCCTCCCATTGCTGCTGTCTCCATCGCCACACTCTGCTGCCATGTGCCACTTTCAGGTCTCTTCACACTGCTGGTGTGTTAAATTTTTTGACATAGGGTGCTGCAAGATAACGGGCCTCACATAGCTGCTGCCAGGCCCCTAATCAGCCATGGGCCCCTATACCGCCTCCTCCTGCTGCTGCCAGGTCCAGAGTCTCTCATGGGTCCCTGTACGGCCTCCCATTGCTGCTGTCTCCATCGCCACACTCTGCTGCCATGTGCCACTTTCAGGTCTCTTCACACTGCTGGTGTGTTAAATTTTTTGACATAGGGTGCAGGCAGATTACGGGCCTCACATAGCTGCTGCCAGGCCCCTAATCTGCCATAGGCCCCTATATACCGCCTCCTCATGCTGCTGCCAAGTCCAGAGTCTGTCATGGTCCCTGTACGGCCTCCCATTGCTGCTGTCTCCATCGCCACACTCTGCTGCCATGTGCCACTTTCAGGTCTCTTCACACTGCTGGTGTGTTAAATTTTTTGACATAGGGTGCAGGCAGATTACGGGCCTCACATAGCTGCTGCCAGGCCCCTAATCTGCCATAGGCCCCTATATACCGCCTCCTCATGCTGCTGCCAAGTCCAGAGTCTGTCATGGTCCCTGTACGGCCTCCCATTGCTGCTGTCTCCATCGCCACACTCTGCTGCCATGTGCCACTTTCAGGTCTCTTCACACTGCTGGTGTGTTAAATTTTTTGACATAGGGTGCAGGCAGATTACGGGCCTCACATAGCTGCTGCCAGGCCCCTAATCTGCCATGGGCCCCTATATACCGCCTCCTCATGCTGCTGCCAAGTCCAGAGTCTGTCATGGTCCCTGTACGGCCTCCCATTGCTGCTGTCTCCATCGCCACACTCTGCTGCCATGTGCCACTTTCAGGTCTCTTCACACTGCTGGTGTGTTAAATTTTTTGACATAGGGTGCAGGCAGATTACGGGCCTCACATAGCTGCTGCCAGGCCCCTAATCTGCCATGGGCCCCTATATACCACCTCCTCCTGCTGCTGCCAGGTCCAGAGTCTCTCATGGGTCCCTGTACGGCCTCCCATTGCTGCTGTCTCCATCGCCACACTCTGCTGCCATGTGCCACTTTCAGGTCTCTTCACACTGCTGGTGTGTTAAATTTTTTGACATAGGGTGCAGGCAGATTACGGGCCTCACATAGCTGCTGCCAGGCCCCTAATCTGCCATGGGCCCCTATATACCGCCTCCTCATGCTGCTGCCAAGTCCAGAGTCTGTCATGGTCCCTGTACGGCCTCCCATTGCTGCTGTCTCCATCGCCACACTCTGCTGCCATGTGCCACTTTCAGGTCTCTTCACACTGCTGGTGTGTTAAATTTTTTGACATAGGGTGCAGGCAGATTACGGGCCTCACATAGCTGCTGCCAGGCCCCTAATCTGCCATGGGCCCCTATATACCGCCTCCTCATGCTGCTGCCAAGTCCAGAGTCTGTCATGGTCCCTGTACGGCCTCCCATTGCTGCTGTCTCCATCGCCACACTCTGCTGCCATGTGCCACTTTCAGGTCTCTTCACACTGCTGGTGTGTTAAATTTTTTGACATAGGGTGCAGGCAGATTACGGGCCTCACATAGCTGCTGCCAGGCCCCTAATCTGCCATGGGCCCCTATATACCACCTCCTCCTGCTGCTGCCAGGTCCAGAGTCTCTCATGGGTCCCTGTACGGCCTCCCATTGCTGCTGTCTCCATCGCCACACTCTGCTGCCATGTGCCACTTTCAGGTCTCTTCACACTGCTGGTGTGTTAAATTTTTTGACATAGGGTGCTGCAAGATAACGGGCCTCACATAGCTGCTGCCAGGCCCCTAATCAGCCATGGGCCCCTATACCGCCTCCTCCTGCTGCTGCCAGGTCCAGAGTCTCTCATGGGTCCCTGTACGGCCTCCCATTGCTGCTGTCTCCATCGCCACACTCTGCTGCCATGTGCCACTTTCAGGTCTCTTCACACTGCTGGTGTGTTAAATTTTTTGACATAGGGTGCTGCAAGATAACGGGCCTCACATAGCTGCTGCCAGGCCCCTAATCAGCCATGGGCCCCTATACCGCCTCCTCCTGCTGCTGCCAGGTCCAGAGTCTCTCATGCCATGTGCCACTTTCAGGTCTCTTCACACTGCTGGTGTGTTTAATTTTTTGACATAGGGTGCAGGCAGATTACGGGCCTCACATAGCTGCTGCCAGGCCCCTAATCTGCCATGGGCCCCTATATACCGCCTCCTCATGCTGCTGCCAGGTCCAGAGTCTCTCATGGGTCCCTGTACGGCCTCCCATTGCTGCTTTCTCCATCGCCACACTCTGCCATGTGCCACTTTCAGGTCTCCTCACACACTGCTGGTGTGTTGAATTTTTTGACATAGGGTGCTGGCAGATTACGGGCCTCCCATAGCTGCTGCCAGGCCCCTAATCTGCCATGGGCCCCTATATACCGCCTCCTCATGCTGCTGCCAAGTCCAGAGTCTGTCATGGGTCCCTGTACGGCCTCCCATTGCTGCTGTCTCCATCGCCACACTCTGCCATGTGCCACTTTCAGGTCTCCTCACACTGCTGGTGTGTTGAATTTTTTGACATAGGGTGCTGGCAGATTACGGGCCTCCTATAGCTGCTGCCAGGCCCCTAATCTGCCATGGGCCCCTATATACCGCCTCCTCATGCTGCTGCCAAGTTCAGAGTCTGTCATGGGTCCCTGTACGGCCTCCCATTGCTGCTGTCTCCATCGCCACACTCTGCCATGTGCCACTTTCAGGTCTCCTCACACTGCTGGTGTGTTGAATTTTTTGACATAGGGTGCTGGCAGATTACGGGCCTCCTATAGCTGCTGCCAGGCCCCTAATCTGCCGTAGGCCCCTATATACCGCCTCCTCATGCTGCTGCCAGGTCCAGAGTCTCTCATGGGTCCCTGTACGGCCTCCCATTGCTGCTGTCTCCATCGCCACACTCTGCCATGTGCCACTTTCAGGTCTCCTCACACTGCTGGTGTGTTCCATTTTTTGTCATAGGGTGCTGGCAGATTATGGGCCTCCCATAACTGCTGCCAGGCCCCTAATCTGCCATGGGCCCCTATACCGACTCCTCATGCTGTGACGTTGCAACAAGGTGGAATTCAACCCTACATATGTTAGACCGCCTTTACGAACAGCAAAAGGCCATCACAGATTTCCTGATGTTAAAAGCAGATAAAGGTACTCCCTGTGTAACTTAGATGTCAGCCATTGGCAGCTCATGCGTGACACCTGCGCTTGCTCAGGCCCTTTGAGGAGGCCACGCTATTCGTGAGTCGGCAGGACTATGGGATGAACGACGTCATTCCTCTGTTGCACGTCCTGGAACAAATGCTGTTAACAATGGCTGGTCAGGGTGCGGTAGACGTGGCGCACAGATCTCAACGCCACATGGCCCCTGTGGGGGCAGGACTGGAAGAAGAGGAGGAGGTAGAGGAGGACATTGGTGCTCAGGAATTATTGAGTGAAATGGGTGGTTTTTCCACTCAGCGGACAGGAGTGGAGGAGCAGGAGCATCTGGTAGAGGAGGAGGAAGAGGAGACAGAGGACCTAGACGCACCGTGGCAGTATGCTGTGGAGATGGAGGCAGGGAGTCCCTCGCATTCCTTGGCACAAATGGCCCATAGCATGCTCGGTTGCTTGCGTAGCGACAGCCGAATAATAACCATCAGACAGAGGGATGACTTTTGGCTGTCCACCTTGTTGGACCCTCGCTACCGTTCAAAAATGGTGGCCTTTTTCACACCTGCTGAGAGGGAGGCCAAAATAACGTACTATAAAAAACACCTATGTAGTCAGCTGGTCTCTGCCTGTCTGCGCCAACGTCCATCCTCAGACACTGTGGGCCCTGTGCGCTCGTGTTCCGCTGCCATGGCAGCAGGGGAGGGGTGGGGTGGTAGGAGCAGTGGCAGCTCCACCAGCAGCGGCTGCCTCAGTCTGCAGTCGATGATGAGTAGCTTTCTTCACCAGCGCAGTGAGGAAACTACTAACCAGCCGCAGCAGCAGCAGCAGCATCAGGTGGACCTGGAGCAGGACCTCAAACAACAGGCTTAGGCCTACTTGGACAGCACCCTGCCAACCGAGGTAGACAATCCCCTTGACTACTGGGCAACGAAACTTGACCTTTGGCCCCAACTAGCTGAATTTGCCCTTGAAAGGCTGTCATGCCCGGCCAGTAGCGTGGCATCGGAGCGCGTGTTTAGTGCGGCAGGAGGTATTGCAACTCCGCGGAGGACACGACTGTCCACCCAAAGTGTGGAGAGACTCACGTTTGTGAAAATGAATCAGGCGTGGATTAGTCTGGATTTCAAACCACCAGTTCCTGACACAACTGACTAAATCCGCCATGAATCATGCCCCAAACATGTGCCACTTTCAGGTCTCCTCACACTGCTGGTGTGTTCCATTTTTTGTCATAGGGTGCTGGCAGATTACGGGCCTCCCATAGCTGCTGCCAGGCCCCTAATCTGCCATGGGCCCCTATACCGCCTCCTCATGCTGCTGCCAAGTCCAGAGTCTCTCATGGGTCCCTGTACGGCCTCCCATTGCTGCTGCCTCCATCGCCACACTCTGCCATGTGCCACTTTCAGGTCTCCTCACACTGCTGGTGTGTTCCATTTTTTGTCATAGGGTGCTGGCAGATTACGGGCCTCCCATAGCTGCTGCCAGGCCCCTAATCTGCCATGGGCCCCTATACCGCCTCCTCATGCTGCTGCCAGGTCCAGAGTCTCTCATGGGTCCCTGTACGGCCTCCCATTGCTGCTGTCTCCATCGCCACACTCTGCCATGTGCCACTTTCAGGTCTCCTCACACTGCTGGTGGGTTCCATTTTTTGTCATAGGGTGCTGGCAGATTACGGGCCTCCCATAGCTGCTGCCAGGCCCGTAATCTGCCATGGGCCCCCGTACCGACTCCTCATGCTGCTGCCAGGCCCGTAATCTGTCATGGGCCACTGTTGTCGCTTGTTGGCATATTCCGCTCGTTCAGATGCTCCTTCTCCTGCTACTCCTCTTCACGGATTCCGTCAGCAGTCTTTCTTGGAATCCGTTTCCAAGAGACAACAGTTTGCGAGCACGCACCCGACGGTGCAGAAGCTGAACGTCCTCCTGTCCAAGTTGCTGCTGCCAGGCTCGTAATCTGTCATGCGCCCCTGTACCGCCTCCTCATGCTGCTGCCAGGTCCAGAGTGTGTCATGGGCCCCCGTACCGACTCCTCATGCTGCTGCCAGGCCCGTAATCTGTCATGGGCCCCTGTACCGCCTCCCCATGCTGCTGCCAGGTCCAGAGTGTGTCATGGGTCCCTGTACGGCCTCCCATTGCTGCTGCCAGGCCCGTAATCTGCCATGGGCCCCTGTACCGACTCCTCATGCTGCTGCCAGGCCCGTAATCTGTCATGGGCCCCTGTACCGCCTCCTCATGCTGCTGCCAGGTCCAGAGTGTGTCATGGGTCCCTGTACGGCCTCCCATTGCTGCTGTCTCTATCGCCACACTCTGCCATGTGCCACTTTCAGGTCTCCTCACACTGCTGGTGGTTTCCATTTTTGTCATAGGGTGCTGTATGGCCTCCCATTGCTGCTGCCTCCACCGCCACACTGTGGCTCCACACTCTGGTTTTGGCCCCGTGACTGCCCAAATGAGTGAAGTGTGCGGTGATTCTAAGATCGACGGCACTCATCTGCATGTCATACTGACTGACAGTATTATTTCTCTTCCCCAGCAGACTCCAAGGGCATTTAAATTAAAGGTACAGTGTTCTGCACTAATATTAAGTCTCTCTGAAGCCTAGAAACACCCTTTTTTAAGTTAAATTCACAGCGAATTTATTCGACTCGAATCGAATATTGTCCACGAATTCGCCGAATCAGTCGAATCGAATTTTTCATTTCTTCGCTCATCTCTAGTGTATATCTTCAATGGGGGGACACAGAAACATATTTTATATGAGTAGGAAACACTTTGTTGAGGTTTATTTTGCTGCCTAGTACCCTCCTGTCCTAGTAACATCTGTTTGACTCATTTTTCCATCTTGTGTAACAGGGATAAAAAGTGAGAGGAAATCTCCATAATGAACTCATGTATATTTACTAATAGATATGAGAATCATTATACAGTAGATTATCTGAATATTCACTTCAATTATCCAGTCATGTGAAAAGAAAATTCCTGGTTACTTATTTCATCTCAACTGCTTCCTCAATCTAAGCACTGCAAGTGTGATCACTACAACTGATCCAGTTGTGGTGAAATAGCTTAAACTGGAACTGCATTGCATCTGAGCACCACAAAACAAAAATGCTATTTAATTCATTGTTAATATTCAAAGCAAACTCCCCATCCATCCATGTCTCCATGCTTTATTTGGCTGAGAATTCATTTTGAAAAACACCCCCTAGTATTTCTGGTCATGGCCATCTTGGGTAAGGGCAGATGATTCATGTAGCATTTACTTCCTGGAATCCATCTGCCCTTAGCTATGGCATTGGCTGAGCTGAGAATCCTCCCTCCCCTTTTGAAGACTCCTGCGATATATGGCATAATTTGCCTAGGCCTGGAAACAAGGAAGTAACTGAAGAAATGTAAAAAAAAAGTTTAAAACAAGTAAATATGATATATTTTCCTATCTATTTACTAATGCTAGCAGAATAAGGATAAAATTAGTCAATGTTTAATGAAAGAGTTAAGTTCTGCTTTAACTTACAGTCTCAGTAGCTTGGCAGACAGTGAATCAATCCAAATTAAGTACATATTGCCGAATGCTTAATCCAAACTTGTGCAGATCATAACAGATAACATCAGATAGGTAAAAAAATTGTAGTGTGTCTAGCTCCAGCAGAATACAGTATATGTGATGAATGGAGGATAAAGCATGAAGAATAAGGTTGGAACTAACTACATAGAGCATTCCCTAGCCACAGAGTGAGGTAGGAATAAAATTATTAAAGGCAAACAAACAGACAATGCATGCGTAAGATGATACTCTCCGTCAAAATCTATGATTTCATACAACATATTAAACAATTGAGAGTCAAGTCCAAACATTGTAAGGAAAAACTACATTCCAGGAACACCTGAATGAGAAGACAGGGGAAAGAATGGAAGAATAATACAAGCATTAACGTACTGTAAAACTTGTAAAGTCATTACTGGTGTCTGTAAGATGACACAGAAGACAGTCCATAAGTCTATCTTCAAAGGGGAAGGCAGTAACATGCATTAGTCCTTATTACCTTCCTTTAGTAAAAGAAGTACCCGTTCAAATTTAGAATGCGTTTGAATTGTCATGGGGACATCATTCAAGAAGTCAGGTGGGGAAATGTTCAGAAATACAGCAGCTGGTATTGCACGGGTGCTGCAATCAGCAGGGTTAATGTCCATAGACACTTAGTGCAATTGATTGGGGTTGGAAACCTTTCTGATGCACTCTACTCTGTTACTGACATACACATAGAACTGTTTTGTTTGGTTGTGTATATATCACAACACTATCTTGCTGTCTGTGAAAAGAGTTTATTTAAAAGTATTTTTCAATGTTTTATTTCAAAATGTTTTTATTGAGAATTTTCAATAACAGGGTAATGCTATAATAAAAATGTTCAGTGCAATAAGAATTGTAGTCATACAATACATTATTGAAGCATGTGTACCCCACCATTTGGCTGGGGACATGGAATAAGATAATAGTAACATAGGTAGATATGGATATATACTGAACTTTGGTGAGGTGTAGAAAATGGTAGCGGGGTATAAACATGGGGAGAACAGGAAGAGGGAAGGGAAAGGAGAGGAGGAGGAAGTTATAGTGGGATGAGGGGAGGGGAACCAGTCTAAAATGGATGGGTAATTCAATTGTTTGTACAAAATCAGGCTTGTACTGAGCAATTGGGATGTTTTAACCAGTTAGTCCATTGGGAATTAAATTTGTGTTGGGTGGAGTTGTTGAGGGCCGATCTTTTTTCCATTTCGCATTGGAAATTAAGATCTGTAATTAGTGATTTGAGAGAAGGGGCAGTAGTGGTGTTCCATAATCTGGTTATAGTGATTTTTGCTGCAAAAAGTATATGGACAATTATGGTGCGAGAGGTATAGGGGAATTTTTCAATCCCAATATGTAAAATCGCAAGTAGAGGATTTGGGTTGATCACTGTTTGGGTTATTTCAGAGATTAGTTGGAAGACACGTTTCCAAAAGGATTTAATTGATTTACATGACTATAATATATGTAGTGTTGAACCTATGTCTCCGCATTGTCGCCAACAAGAGGCGGAGTGTTTTGTGTAATACATGGCAAGTTTGACTGGGGTTAGATACCATTGGTGGAGAATTTTTAAGTATGCTTCCCAGTGTGAACTGCAGCGGGATGATTTGTAAGTGGTAGCAAATGTGGTGCTCCATGCGTGTGGTGTAATTGTTTCTGAGAGGGTTTTTTCCCAGTTAGATAAGGAAGTAGATTTTAAAGCGAATTGAATGTTCGTTATATAATTGTAGAAAGTGGAGATACCTTTACCTGGGTATTGTGGCTTTGTAATGAAAAGGTAGGCAGTATTAGGGATTTTTATGGTGTGAGGTATACTTTTTGTTTGCATACAGTGGGCAATCCTTAAGTAGGTGCAGTATTCCGTGGATGGTAAATTGAACGTGGATTGGAGAATTTGAAATGGTTGCAGGTCGTGGTCTTTATAGAGGTCTGTTATTTTGTGTATGTTTCGTTTTTCCCACTGGGTTAGGTACAGTGTGATGGTGTGTAATATTTCGATTGGGGTGAAAATTAGTTTAGTGTCTGTGTATTCTATGGTCAGAAGATCGTGCCAGGCTTGAAGGGTGGCTAGGATACATGGGTGTTTTAATTGGTAATTGGTTTGTAGCATTGTAGGAACTAGGAATAAATTTTGGAGTTTAAGTGAATGGAAGGGTAAGGTTTCCATTGTAGACCAAATTTTTTCTCTAGTTGGGTTCCACCAAAAATATATTTGGTCCAGAAGAATAGCGTTATAGTAGGATTTTAAATGTGGAAGGCCCGCGCCTCCTTTGGAAGATGGGCGTATTAAGAGATTGGTAGTGCATCTAGGTTTTTTAGAATTCCATAAAAATCTGGAGAGAACCGATTGCAATTTGGAAAGGAAGGTGTTAGGAACTGGTATGGGGAGTGTGCGAAAAATGTACAGGATTTTTGGTAGGATGTACCTTTTCAAGGTTGCAACGCGGCCTAGTTTGGAGAGTTCTGAGGTGCGTAAGGTAGCAATTTCTTGGGGTATGGTTTCAAGTAATGTTTTGTGCTTTGATGAGAATAGTTGATCCGTTGTTGAAGTAAGTTTAATTCCTAAATAGGGAATGCTATTTTTTTCCCAAGAGAAGGGGAATTGTTTAGCAAGTGATATTTGAGAATGGTGTGGTGTGTGGAGGTTTAAAATTGAAGATTTTGGTTAATTGAGCTTATAATAGGAAACCATTGAGTATTGTTGAAGTTGGGTTCGTATTGTTTTGAGGGATTTGGTTGGGTTGGTAATCATCAATATGATGTCGTCTGCAAATAGGCTAATTTTATGTTCAGTGTCAAGGTATTTGATGCCAGTAAATGCCGGGTTATCTCTGAGATTAGAGGCTAGGGGTTCAATGAGCAGCGCAAATATGATGGGGGACAGTGGGCATCCTTGTCTAGTACCATTGGTGATATCAAAGGGTTCTGATAATATTCCGTCTGTTAGTACACTGGCTGAAGGTAGGGAATATAATGCTAGGATGGCTGTTAACATCCATCGCGTAATTCCAAATTTCTGTAATGTCAATCGCATAAATAGCCAGTGTATTCGATCAAATGCTTTTTCTGCATCTAAGGATAGAAGTATTGAGGGCTGTTTGGTATGTTCTAAATGGTGGAGAGGAGATATAAGTCTCCTGGTGGCATCGGGTGCTTGACGGCCTGGTATGAATCCCACTTGGTCTGGGTGTATTAAGGTAGGCAGATAAGGGAGTAATCTTATCTTATCTTAATCGTAATTTTTGCATAAAGTTTTATGTCTGTGTTAAGCAGGGAGATTGGTCTATAATTTTGGACGAGTTGCGAGTCTTTACCAGGTTTTGGGATTGTTGTTATTATTGATTGTAGCATGTCTTTGGGGAATATGCCAGTGGTGGCAGCATAGTTAAAGAGTTTGGATAGGTATGGTGCTAGGTTTGGGGCGAAGTATTTGTAAAATTCATTCGTATAACCGTCGTTTCCTGGAGATTTGTTAAGAGGGAGTGTTTTGGTGATGTTTTCTATTTCTGTGATAGATATCGGAGTAGATATAGCGTCAAGTTGGGATGAGGAGAGTTGGGGGAGTTTGGTTGTGTGAAGAAATTGTTGTATGGATGTAAGTGTTAGTTGGATGGTGTCAGGATCGTTTTTAAGATTATATAGTTGTTGGTAATAAGTCGCAAAGGCGTTAGCTATTTCTCGTGGATTTGTAGTTAAAGTATGTGTGGTTGGGTGATGAACTGAGGATATTTTGGCTTTTAGGCGTCGCTGTTTAATCATTTTGGTTAATAAGGCGTTAGCTTTATTGCTCATGGAGTAGAATTTAGCTTTCGTTTTTTGAAGATTGAAATCGTATTTATAAAGAAGGAGGGTTCTGAGTTTGTTTCTATCCTTGGCGAGGGCAGTAGAGTTTGAGGGGTCTGGGGATGTTTTGTTTAATGCTTCTTTTGTTTTAATTGACATGAGAAGTTCATCTATTTGTTGGTTTCTTTGTTTAGAGACACGGGCGTTTAGTTGGATAAGAATACCTCTCATGTATGCCTTGTAGGTAGACCATAATATAGGTATAGAAATATCAGGTGATTCATTCACTTCAAAAAACAGGTTATGAGCGTTTAGTATATGTTTTCTGTGGTCTGGATTCTTCAGTAAGGTTGAGTTCAATCTCCATATTCGAGGGATCGAAGAATGTTGATTGTGGTCCAGAGTGATGGAAATTGGGGCGTGGTCCGACCATGTTATTATGCCGATCTTGGAGGAGGTGATGTGCTGTAGAGTCCACTTGTCTATGATAAAAAAGTCAATTCTGGAATAGGAGAGGTGTGCCGGAGAATAATAGGTGTAGTCTTTTTCTGTACCGTGTTGGCATCGCCATATGTCGTAGAGATCGTTGTTGTGTAGAAAACGGTTAAAAGTATGTTTAAAGGAGCGTTTACTGGAAGAGGAGTCCAGGAGTGGGTAGTTTATGATGTTGAAGTCTCCTCCTAGTAGTAGCCTGCCTTGTCTCTGGGTAGTAATAGTTGTGATTAGTTTATTGTAGAATTGGAGTTGGTTGGTATTTGGTCCGTAGGCATTGACCAGGGTATGTGAGATTTCGTTGATCTTGCATATTAAAATATGGTAGCGGCCTTGTGGATCTGCTAATTCTGAGATATATTGGAATTGGAGGGAGTCTCTTATGGCGGTGATGACGCCGTTCTTTTTCTTGGAGTTGGTTGCCATAAATATTGATGAGAAGTGGTGTAGGTTAAATTTGGGAATTTTGGAGGAGGTGAAGTGGGATTCTTGGAGGAAAAGAATATCTGTTTGTAGAGAGTGAGCTTCTTTTTGTAGCAGAGATCTTTTGTAAGGAGAGTTGAGGCCTCGGGCATTCAAAGACGATATGCTAATCATATTGTTGGGTATATACGGGTTGCATGGAGTAGGAGGAATAATTTATAAGTTGTGTGACAAGTTGAATACTTCTTTGTCGTGTATGCAAAGGTTCCATAGAGAAGAAGTAGTGATCTTGATATGTTCGCTGGTCTGAAGAAGTTATTTCCGCTTGTAATAGAGGTGTTCGATGAAAAGGAGGTTGATGTGAGCGACTGGTGGAATGAGGTGGGTAGGGGGTTAAAAAAAAACTTGTGAAAAATACAAGTAACATATGTAGAAGGTATCGCTACTGTGTAACGGGGGAACAGTAACATACATGACTCGAGAAAGGAGTCATGTTGACGAAAAACTTGGAGTGTAGAAATGATCAGTTAGGGGCCGTCTGTCAGCCTTTAGTGGTTTCGAGATGATACCCAGTGTGTCGGGTAGTAAATGGTGTTAGGGATTTTTTGGTTCAGGACTATTCTGCTTCCATTTGTTGTGGTCGGGTTGAAGAGGTTTGGTGGGGGTCCACGGGTAGGATGTTCCATGTCTTCAGGAATTCTATGCCTGCTTCTAGGTTTTTGACCGTGTAGAGCCTTCCTTGATGCTTAACAATCAGCTTCATAGGGAAACCCCATTGGTAACCGATACCATGGTTCCGCAGCGCTTTGGTTATGGTAATACGTTTCTTGCGGTTAAGAAGTGTGGCTTTGGATAGGTCCGCAAATAATTTTATATTTGCCTGAGAAGCCAGAATTGGGGTAGGGTTTCTAGCTGCCGTCATGATTTTTTCCTTCACATGGTAAAAGTGCACACGCGCTAGGATATCTCTAGGTATTGCGGCCGGTAAGAACGATGGCTTTGGTAACCTGTGTGCGCGGTCTATGGCAAGTTCCACGTCTGTTAGGGAAGGAATGAGGTGTTTTATGTATTGCTGGATGTAAGGTACTATGTCACCTGTAGCAATAGTTTCCGGTATTCTGCGGAATTTAATATTATTGCGCCTGGAGCGGTCTTCTAAGTCTGCCAATTTTAGGTTAATTTGTTCAATGTCAGCTCCGTGGTCTGTGTGGGCATCTATGAGGTCACTGTGTGCCACGAACATTTCCCCCATCTTGTTCTCAATATGGCGAATGCGTCGATCTTGATTTTGTACCGCGGATGAAATTTGCGATATAGTTGCTGTCAGATCGTCATGTAGTGTTTGTCGCAGGGATAATAGCATACTTTTCATGGAAATTTCAGTAATAGGATGGTCAGTAGCAGGAAAGTTTTCAATTAGAGATGGAGTAGAAATGGCAGTAATTGAAGGAGAAGAAGGTTGTAGGTTAGAATCAGATAGTATGTCCAGTCTGGGTCTGGACTTAGCAGGACTACTTGTAGAAGGAGACAGGGGCGGAGAGGACTCACCCGGGTCTCCTGGGTACAGTGGTGCCTTGAGTCTGGGGTCTAAGTGCTGCGCTGTGTCTCCCTCTGCCTGTGTGAGGAGACTGTCAGCAGTGGAGCCAGCACCATCTTGGATGCAGGGGCTGAGAGCAGGGAAGAAGCTCTTCAGCTTCCCTGGTGTCCCTGGTGATCTGCGGCGTCGGGGCATGATCTGGAGGAAGGTAAGAGCCTCTGTATCCCCTTATGTCTCTGGGGAGAGGCTGCGGTGTGTCTGGGTCCTGTGTGTGCCGCGGTTAGGCTGACGGCGGGGCGGAGCTCTCACTCACGAGCTGTCATCCCGGAGCCGGCCGCGCATGCGCCCCCTAGGGTCAGCTTGGCCCTACTGAGGACAAAACACAGACTCGTCTATTGGATCTATAACTTTAAGGTAGGCTACTGTAGCTATTGCTTCAATGGAAGCATCAGGACTTGTGAAAAACTGTCTGTGATTTTATTTATTTTTAGTTAATTATTTTTTTGCTGAATGCGTAGGGGTACTATATACCCCATGCTCATTCACATGGGGGGTGGGATCTGGAGGCCCCCTTGTTAAAGGAGGCTTCCAAATTATGATAAGCCCCCATCCTGCAGACCCCCACAACTACCGCCCAGGGTTGTGGGGAAGAGGCCCTTGTCCCTATCAACATGGGAACAAGAAGCTCTGGGGGGCCCTGCCCCCCCCATATTGTGGGCATGTTGCCTGGTATGGTTCAGGAGGTGGGGGGGTGCTCACTCGTCCTCCCCTTTCCTGCCCTGCCAGGCTGTGTGCGTGGATAAGGGTCTGGTATGGATTTTGGGGTGGAGCTCACGCCATTTTTAGAAAAAAATTGTTGTGGAGTTCCCTTTAAAATTCATATCAGACCTGATAGTCTAGTATGGATTTTGTGGGGGTGCCCATGCCATTTTGAAAAAAAATTTGAAGTGGGGTTCCCCTCAAAATCCATACCAAATTTGAAATGTCAGGTATGGATTGGAGGAAGGACAGCCACGCAATTATTTTTTTTTTTAATTTTTAAAGCTGGCTTTGTTCATTCACATTCTGCTGTCAGTAGGGCCACCCGCTCCTTAACAACCAGCTTTCCTTCACCCTCAATTCAAATAGATTTGATATTTTCGATTCATATTCGAATACTTAGAATCCATTAAAATAATTATTCATTCGAAAACGAATAAACTAAACAAAGCTACACTAAACAAATATTGTTAGGAGCGCAATGAAACGAGATCAGTAACTTTGCTAGTCAATCTGAAATGAAACAAAACACATTTTTTCGTTCTGCACATGTCGACTTAAAACCTAATGTTACAACATTTTTTTTTGGAACCCTATACGACAAATGTACTTTAGCGCTACTTCATGTTAACCGCTTTCCCGCCACCTTATAGTAGAACTACTGCTACAGGGTGGCAGGGTTGTGCAAAATCACATATATATACATGATCTGCATTTCTGGGTTCGGAGCCCATGCGTGCAACTGGATCACAAAAATGGGCTCTGCAAATAAATACTCCAGAGTTAAAGCTGTAGTCAGGCCGATCCTTTCCGCCGGAGTATTTTTTTGCAGAGCCCGTTTTTGTGATCCATTTGCCTACCCATCATTCTTATCCAGAGAAGGAAGTTATCCTGTAAGCAGGCAGCCTCTTCTACCTATCCCTTAAAGGGACCTCTGGTTACCTGGATCCGTGCAATTTGTTACTGGGCATTGCTGACTACAACCCTGAGGGAGGACCACCTAAGTCCTGACCCAACCTTTATTTGATGAGGACACCCTGGATGTGATACTTAATGCATATAACTATTACGCATCTGGTGAGTGCGTAATTCTGCCATATTTCTCGGAGCACCACCTTCTAATTTTAACCAGTCACCTGGCACCTTATAGTCACATAGACTGTTATTTATATTGTACATTTATTATCAGTTTGTCGTCTAATACCTCCTTTTGATTTTAATCATAATTTTAGCGCTGCACTATTTTATCTGTTCTACTGTAAGGTTTATGTTGGTTACCTTGAGTGCTTAGCTGCTGGTTGGATAGTGCTCACTTTTACATTTTTATTATCATTGGGAATATATGTTTTAGGACAAATAACTATTTCTGTATTTTAGTAGTAATAAAATAATAAGTGCACTGAGCAATTCCATCTTCATTTTTGGTGAACCATAATAGTTTAGTGTTAACCTTTGTGATACAAGTTGCACGTAAGAAGGGCTTTGAAATGTATCTTAGCTCATCTTTATTTCTTTGTAGTTGCTATGAATTCTGGTTATTTTTAGAAAATCCATTTTTCATCACAAACCACAAGAAATGGGTTAATTAACTGCTTTTAAAAGCGACCTTTAGTTTAGCTGAAGCACTAAGCAGCCGTTCTCGGAAGCAGGCAGTGGTGCAGAAAGGCGTGCAGTTACTGCTGATCCCGGCTGCAGTTTGCCTTCTGTTGACACTCATCAGCTGTAGAGGCTTTGTGGCAGGTCATTCTAAATGGACTTGCTGAGCTTCTTATGGACAACTTGTAAAATAAAGGCTAGTGTATAATTATTGTATGATCATAGCTAAACATTTAGAGCTGAAGGACAGTGGATGAAGGGTAACTGAAAATGTACTTGGACTGTGTTCAACAACTATAATGCTGTGCAAGTCAAAGGCAATCAAGTTTTACTTTTTGTATATAAAATGTACAGTTTATGTACATTCAAAGTCTCGTTGAAATTATTTGACTTTGTTTTTAATGGAAGTATTTTTTCAAGTTTCCATCATTTCCCAAAAAATGCAATGAAATTAACTCATTATTTTCTCCGACAAGAAAAAAAAAGTGAGCTTGTGTGTATGCATTAGGTAGTGCAGCATTCTTTTTGGATTTAAACCTTTCAAACCTTTAGTTACATGATGCTTCAAATATGTATGCAACATAAAACCAAATCAACTTCTTTTAAACTCATAAATATACATGCTTATTTATGGGAAATTTTGAAACTTTTCATCTGTGTTCCTGTAGTTTTTAAAATAAACAGTTGGAAACCTATATGGAGAAATAGAACGGCCAAACTAAGGTACACATGTACACATTTAATCAATTTCTTGTCATGAAATGATAATTAAACACATTCCCAGAGACACAATAAGCAGCATACTGGCAGAAACAACATATGTCCACAGGGACGCAATGAGTAGCGTACGGACAGATGCAGGTATATCTGCACAGAGATAGAGATACAAGTACCATATTGATGCAAGCATGAATGTGCCTGCAGGAAAAGATCAGAGTGAGAGAAGCAGTAGTATGTTGAATAAGATATTTTGATGTAGGTCCTTTAGTCTGGCTGTTATTATGGAGTCAGGAAAAGAAGTTGATTTTAATTTATAGCAATGAAAGAAAGTAAAATCTTGAGATTTTAATATAGGAGTGTGTAAAAATTTGTTATATGGATGTGTAAGTTACTGTTCTGGACAGAGTGACTTATAAAAGCATCATCACTGAAAGACACAACATGCTGCTTTGACCACCTGCATATAAAGATACCACTTTGCTTCCTCACTTGTCATATATCTTCTTGCAGCAACTTACTTACTCAGTATTCATGCGACTGCCTGTTAAAAATAACTGTCCTGGACTTTTATACCTGATCCAAGTTTCACTTGTAGCATGGCAGGCAGCAGCTGCACTAGTGGCTCTACATCAGTATCTGCAGACAAAAACTCAAAATAGCCTCTGAACAAATTTCTGCAATACTTGTCAAGTATTCTGCCTAAAGAAACTGTGCATTGCCCTGCATGCCACCCTAGGCCAGGGCCAATGTGGCCTAATGGGAAAACTGGCCATGGCTATAATGCCAATTTTGGGTAGACTTAACCTTCAGTTCCTCAAAACTACTTTCCATATGTTACTCAAAATGTGCAGTTTTACAACTCAAATGTGCTGCAGGCGTGTTAAATTCAAAGCAACAAAAACAACAAATCAAAGCTCACAAATGCCCCATCTGCTCCTGTAGAGTTAAGTGAAAATAGTTAAAAATGGCTAATCACAAGGTGTTAATTATAGATAATTATCGGCCTTCTTCCTAATTGGAAGTTTTCCCAGCTTTCCCTGGGGGCACTGCTGAAGGGGGAGGAGCCAGGAGCACCGAAGAAGACCCAAACAGAAGAGGATTGGGGCTACTCTCTGCAAAACCACTGCACAGAGCAGGTAAGTATAGACATACAAAAAAAGAGGGGTTGTGAAAAGAAATTCACAAAGAAAGCGGCTACATTATGAACAGAATGTGATACTCAGAAAAATTTCCAAAAATTATACTTTATTACACATACAAATTTGACATATGGGCAATCGCCCTGGTTTACCATCACCTCAGTATGAGACAATACACACAGACCTAAAACCATATAAAATGACACCAGTACCGGTCTAAATACCTGTGCAAAAGGGACAGTGACTACGAGAGTCTAAAGTCCCTGTGGCACTGGCGCATAGGTGAACACTTCCCAAAGGAGGTGTATACAAAAATTATACCATGGGTATACCATAACACGTGTTTGTAAATATGTAGACTATGCTACTACCAGAATGGTCATATCCCAAACAGGGAGTTTCAAAAAATTATACCATAGATATAAATATCACATGTATGCAATATAGCAAGCACAATATGCGTCAAAAAGAAGGCATGCCTCTGGGCCTATATGAAACAAAACGTAAATGTCATATAAATGATGCAGTACATTCTTATACCGGCACAAGTGGTTGGGGCCCATTCATCTGTGATTATTACCAGCTGTTTCCTAGGGCTCTTGAATAAAAATATGCCCCATTTTCTACCAGGATGGAAGGATAGATGCATAAAGCAGCGCACTGCTTAAAATGGTTTCTTCACCACTACATGTGGACTACATACCACTTTCTGTGAGAAAAACAAGACACATCCCAATAGATCTTCTGCCTGTTGAAATACATGTGGTATATCTTGTTTCCTATACAAAGCACCGTGATGTCCCCATCCTGTAGTGAAACAGACAATATGTGGAAAGTCACTGAAAGAGCTTACACTCTATATAGGATATATAGGTCATACACGTCACATAGGACCATATATCTAGTGTCCCGCAGCAGTCCACTCACCACCTGTGTAATGGATAATAGGAGAGGAAAAAATATCCTTCATTGGTACTGCCATGCAAGGCCAAAGAGGCCAGGGAGCCACCGCTAACATCCGCCGATATACCGCGGGCTCCAGCCTCTTCTCGGCGCCTGTGCTGCCTAGGTTTGCCTCATGGCATGTGAAAATGGCTTCCTCCTTGTAGGTCAGCGTGCGTTCCACCTAATGCGCATGACCGGAAGTGACGTATCTGACGTATGACGTCAACGCGTTTCGCCGATGGGCGTATCTCACTCAGCTTCGTCAGGACCAATGAGACAACTGCATTTCAATTTCCTATTTATAGTGGGTTAAGACCCACCCATTTATGCAAAAACAAGCTGCAGCTATTCCCAATGGAGAAAAAAAGGGGGCTAAATACTTAGCACAGCTGCTGGTCATTATTGAGTACAATTAAAAACAGGCGACTGGAAATATCAGAGAACGGAAAGGCTTGGCAATTTTAGCAATACATATATAAATCGAAAGAGCATAGATTAAATATAATGATGAGTTGAGACATTACCACATTTTCACCAGAAGATGGCAATATTAGTGAAAGAGTTACCAGGCCTATTTATTGAATCAAATTCCTAAAAGTACAATATAAATTACCACCAAGCCACCACAAGATGGCAATATTGACTTAGGGGTCTCATTGTGAATTCTTTTATCAAAAATGCCCAGATTTCAAATGCCCATTCATGTTACAGTTATTCTTGGAGAAAATATACTCAAACTTATATCATGGGATCATCAATATTGTTCCCAAGTGCGAAAAAAGAGAGAAATTAACCTTAATTATTTAGCATATAATCCAACTATTAATGAAAACAGGGAAATGCCATAGGCTAGTCAACATATGGAGATATAAGGGTACAAAACTATGTAGATCTATTTATCCAAAAATACTTGGAGATCACATTCCACATTTAACCCCTTGGGGTATAATGTATCAAGCTTATATATCCAATATTTCTCCTTTTTAAGCAATTCTCTGTCAAAATCCCCTCTCCTCTGTGGAAAGTGCAATGCATAGAAACCTTTCACTTTTGTATCGTCCAATTTACCTCCATGATATTTAGCATAATGTTGTGCAAGATTACTTTCAGGGTCATTTGATCTAATATCTCTAAGATGTTCACCTATTCGTACTTTAAGTTGTCTTTTGGTCTTACCTATATACATCTTTTTACAAGGACAAGTTAAAATATATAGCACTCTTACTGTAGAGCAATTTATGAGACTTTGAATTTTATAGTGAGTGTTGTTACCTGAGTCAGAAAAAGAGTCCGTGCGATCCACATATTTACAGATTTGACATTTTCCACATTTAAACATCCCTTTAGTACGCGATTTTAACCATGTTGTTTGTTTTAACGGTTGATAATCAGAATGAATAAGGAGATCACCGAGATTTGGTGCTCTTCTTGCTACCATCTGGGGGCGTTCACCTACAATCTTATTCAATTTGGGACATTGAGTTAAAATTTTCCAATGTTTTTCTAATATTAATTTTACATCTTGCCATTGGGCTCCAAATTGGGTTATCATTCTGACAGGTTGATCACTTAATTTGGCCTTCTCATCCTTTTTAGGAGATAATAGATCCTTGCGGTCAGTTTGATATGCCCGTCTTCGAGCCTTTCTAATTTGAGAATGAGAGTATCCCCTTTCTCTAAATCTTTTATAGAGGTCCTGTGCCTCCATCCTAAAGTCATTAATGTTTGAACAATTTCTCCGACATCTCAAAAACTGTCCCACTGGAATCCCTGAAATCAGTGAATGTGGGTGGTAGCTCCTAGCCTCTAATAAAGTATTGGCAGCAGTTGGTTTCCTATATGTCTTTGTGAGGAGTCTTCCATTCTCAAGTCTAATTTCCAGAGCCAGAAAAGAAATACATCTTTCATCAGATATATGTGTAAGTCCAATATTGAAGGAGTTTTGATTTAACTCTTCCATGAAAAGTTTTAATTCCTCGGATGTTCCTCGCCATACAAGGAACACGTCATCTATATATCTTATCCAAATCTGGACATTAACAAGAAATCTTGATGATCTAAAAACAACCTGCTCCTCCCAAAAACCTAAATGAAGACATGCGTAGGCCGGAGCCCACGGTGCTCCCATGCTAGTACCTCTAGTCTGTTGATAAAAGGTATTATTAAATTGAAAGAAGTTATGTCGTAATGCAAACTCCAACAACTCACTAATAAATTCATTCTGTCCTCCCAAGGTAGGATATGTTTTATCGAGGAAGTAGGAGGTCGATCTCACACCACATTCATGTGGGATAGAGGTGTAAAGTGATTCCACATCTATTCCCACTAGAATGGAATTTTCATTAATAATCATATTTTCAATCTTAGCCAACATGTCTTTAGTATCCCTTACATAAGAGGGAAGATTAGGGACCATGTCTTTAAGAAATAGATCTATATATTTCCCTGTTTTATCTAGGGGACCATTAGTAGCAGAAACAATAGGTCTACCCGGAGGGTTTTCTTGATTTTTGTGTATTTTGGGGATAATATAAAAAGTAGGGTGATTAAATTCTTCAGTTCTCAGATACTCATACTCTTTTTTTAGTTAGCAATCCTACTTCTTTTCCCAGTGTTAGGATAGAGTTTAATTTCTTTGCCACCATATGAAAAGGATTAGTGGCTACTTTCCTATAGGTAGATGAATCACTTAATAAGCGTTTCACCTCCCTAACATAGTTTTGTTCATTTAAAATCACTACATTACCCCCTTTGTCACTTCTCTTAATCACAATATTCTTAGTCTCTTTTAATTCTTTAAGGGCTTTTCTTTCTTTTTTAGTAAGATTGTCACCAATTGGCATTTTCCACTCAAGATTTTTAAGATCATCAGCAACAAAATCTAGAAATGTCGAGATCCTCATGTTGGAATGAATTTTCGGCATTTTCGTCGATCTGATATTCAGATCGACTTTTCTAGTCACATTACTGTGATTATCCAGGTCTATTTCACTCTCATCACCATCATCATTTTCCTCCATGAGAGATATCAACATATCGAGCATCCTGCGATCCTCCATGGACGAGTCGGAGGCCATATCCTCCAACATAGTGGGATTAACATGTATCATTCTCAAGAAAACTTTTCTTAAAAATAAGTTAACATCTTTAAATACCTCGAACTCGTCCATGGGGGTCACTGGTGAAAAGGACATACCCTTATTTAATAAAGAAATATGTTCCCTTCTGAGTGGAAAATTAGCCAAATTGATTACCTTTTTATCATGAATATTTTCATCTACTACCTCCTCTGACTTCTTGTTCTGCCCTTGTCCTCCTGATGTTTGTTTTTTAAGGATTCCTCTACTTTCTTTTTGGATCCTCTTCCCATCTGTAATTGATTGGTACGAGGAAGTTCTCCATTTTGTTGGTCTAAAAAAGAAACAGATTTCCCAAGATTTTCAGAATCACTTTCACTAGACATGGTTTCCCCCATTGATCTAGAGTGTGAACGAAAACCTCTTCGTTTAGATCGACTTCTACTTCTTTTAGTAGTGAGATCAAATATCTCACCTGTTTCCCAATCCTTAAGGTCACGTTTAAATTTAGTTTGTTTAGTAGTTCTCAGATTTTTTTGTACTTTTTCAACTTCCTTTTTCAGTTGCTCATTATACTTTTCAAAATTCTCCTGATTTTTAAACGGATCTAATCCAACTGCACTTTTACTAATAGCCTGATCCAACTCTTCAAGTTGTAGTTTTTCCTCCTCAACTATAAGTTTCATACCATTAATCCCATGTTCTATGCATAGCATTTTCCATTTCTCCAGGAACCTTTCATTATGTAAATGTTCAGCTGGAACTACCTTACTTCTCAGGCCACGTGGGATAATACTCTGTCTAATGTAGGCTTCCAAAAAGCATACATCCCATTTCCGGTTGAGACGTTTAATAACAAGCTTTTTATGTTCCCGAAACTTAATTCTAATGTCCTCATCTTCAGTAGATAAACTTGGGCCTTCTGCTACAAAGGCTTGATGCATTTCCAACTCAACCTCTTCTCCTGGTATAAATGCCATGAATACAAGCCCTTCCAATCAATATATTCCAGCCGCCTTAAAGAAATAAAACACTCATCAACTGAGGTAGTGGCAAACCAAATTTCCAAAAGTCAGATAACCTCTATGAGAACAGGTCCATAAGAACCCAAAAGACACATTTGTTAAAGATAGTTATAAAGAGGTCATACAATAAATTACCGTATCACCCAGTACATGGTCTCCATTCAGTAGCCAAAAAAGGCATACAAAAAAAGAGGGGTTGTGAAAAGAAATTCACAAAGAAAGCGGCTACATTATGAACAGAATGTGATACTCAGAAAAATTTCCAAAAATTATACTTTATTACACATACAAATTTGACATATGGGCAATCGCCCTGGTTTACCATCACCTCAGTATGAGACAATACACACAGACCTAAAACCATATAAAATGACACCAGTACCGGTCTAAATACCTGTGCAAAAGGGACAGTGACTACGAGAGTCTAAAGTCCCTGTGGCACTGGCGCATAGGTGAACACTTCCCAAAGGAGGTGTATACAAAAATTATACCATGGGTATACCATAACACGTGTTTGTAAATATGTAGACTATGCTACTACCAGAATGGTCATATCCCAAACAGGGAGTTTCAAAAAATTATACCATAGATATAAATATCACATGTATGCAATATAGCAAGCACAATATGCGTCAAAAAGAAGGCATGCCTCTGGGCCTATATGAAACAAAACATAAATGTCATATAAATGATGCAGTACATTCTTATACCGGCACAAGTGGTTGGGGCCCATTCATCTGTGATTATTACCAGCTGTTTCCTAGGGCTCTTGAATAAAAATATGCCCCATTTTCTACCAGGATGGAAGGATAGATGCATAAAGCAGCGCACTGCTTAAAATGGTTTCTTCACCACTACATGTGGACTACATACCACTTTCTGTGAGAAAAACAAGACACATCCCAATAGATCTTCTGCCTATTGAAATACATGTGGTATATCTTGTTTCTTATACAAAGCACCGTGATGTCCCCATCCTGTAGTGAAACAGACAATATGTGGAAAGTCACTGAAAGAGCTTACACTCTATATAGGATATATAGGTCATACACGTCACATAGGACCATATATCTAGTGTCCCGCAGCAGTCCAATCACCACCTGTGCAATGGATAATAGGATAACAAGTATAGACATGTTTGTTATTTTAAAAAATGTGCCTTTACAATTACTTTAAGGGTTTCTTCACATCAATGCATGCAAGTTAATGTGCTCATAAAAACAAAAAAAAACAAAAACAAAACAGTGTCACTGTAAAATATTTATTTATTATTTCAGGTACTTATATAGCGCCGTCAATTTCAGTAAACAAACTGAAATGGATTCTATATTCTACAATTTGTTTAAAGATGTGTAGGCACTATATCTATATTTCCATGAATGTAAATGACTGGCAAACTAAGCATGCTTCATAAATCACCCCACATATTTACATTGCGAGGAATCTACCTGAAGATGAATGCAATCTATCATTAAGATGAGGCAGGGAAGATGCATGGCAAAACAAAGATTAGCACTATGACTTCAAAATTGCATCCAGTTATATGCTAGGAACACCGAGGGAGCGCAGATATATTATTTTGCCTTAATTAAAATGTTAGAGGCCCAGCTATAGCTGCAAGCCAATTTATTATCAAAAGTCAGGAAAGTGTTGGTCATTTGTGATGGTATTACATCTTCTTGACTTTTATGTCTCAGTATAAATAATAGGAATGCTCTATTACATATGAATGAAAGCCTACTGAATAAATAGAAGAAAAAAGGTCCATATTTCTCTGGTGATATTTATCACAATGCAGTCCATGGGCCAAACGACAAATTGGTATTATTCTTTTCTGCAGTTGTGATTTGCAAATCCCATTTTATTCTGTTCCATAACAATTACACAGGAAGTCAGTCACCTTCAGGTTATACTGCCACATCCAGGAGGACTGGACATTGGCAATGAATGAAAACTGTAGGCCAGCCTAAGATAGATCCTCTTACTACTAGCATGCTTTTGTAGAAATGCAGTATCGAGTGCATAGTCATAAACACAGAGGTGGGACCTGTGCTCCTCAATAGACTCAAAAAAATTTTTTATTAGAGTACAAAAATCATATTTTCTTTCCTATCCATTGAGGGACACAGGAATGCATTCACCTTTAGGATACCCAAAAGCTCAACTGAAGGATGAGAACAGCAAACAAACACTCATAACTGGCATTAGATAAGGCTGCAACATCCACCCAGTAGAACGTATAGAACATGTGAACAAAAGATGAGGTGGTAACAAATGTGGGAAACAGTTGCTTGCTGCCAAAAGAAAACCCAAGAAGTATTTACAAATCTATTAGAGTGTGCCTTATCAAGGAAAGGGAAAGCCTGACCCTTAAGAGTATATGCTTGGCCTTTCTGAGCCATCTAAAGGTGGTGGAACAAGGAGACAGAACTCCCTTATGAGGATCTTTGGGAAGATTAAAAGCAATTCAGTCTTTCTAAAAGAAGCAGCTTGAACCACATCTAGACAATAGAGAGAAATTTTCTTTTGTTGAACAGGAGAAAGACAGAGGTATGGAAGAATAATGTCCCAGTTAAGCTGAAATGCAAAGACTACCTTAAGCAAAAAGAAGTACTGAGCCTCAAAACCAGCTTGTCTTATGCAAAGCCAGAAAGCGATCCTTGCTAGAAACAACCACTGGCTCATATGCTCATCTGCCAAAGATGATGGCTGAAAATAGTGGGTGGGCGGACAGAGGAATATCTCTGGTGGTTTCTGAAGTGCAAGGATGACCACAATCCAGATTTTACATAGTCACTTGGATGAAAAAGGAGAAGCTACATACAAACTCCCTGTACAAAGGTCTTAATCCAGGCATGAGAGGCCAACAGTCTCTGAAACAAGTTAATATAGGCAGAAACCTGACCTTTGATAATGCTCAGAGAAAAATGCTGATCCAGACCCAGCTGTAAGAATCATCCCATGAAAAAACTCACTTTTAAGGGATTTTGACCAGCTAGGGTTTAGCAAATCAAGATCACCACTGAGATGAAGTAAAGGGCAGAGCCTATCAGCAAGAACAGAACATCCAGAGGACTTCCAACCATTCAATGGTTGGGTTCCTGTATGGTGGTCACTTTGTTAAGGCAGGATACTGACAAATTCACAGTGGGGGGAGACAGATTTTTAACAAATTCCACTTCAGATGGGTAGAAGGCTAATAGACGCTTGGAGGATGCTAACATCATACAGGGTGTTTCCAATCTCCATAGAAGAAAATGTGAAACAGCAGGTGCAGTGGGAATTTTTTTGCGGTCTTGGCTGCTCTAAAGAACTCAAAACTGGGGATAGCACTGTGGTATCACAGGCTGATCCTCTAGTTTCAGAGTTTTGGCACTATATTAATAAGATCCTAATAAGATAAAAAGAGCTGAAATAGTCTCTTTTACCTTGAAACTAATGGCAGAAGTCCAGGACTTCTCAGAGACAAACTTATCAGCCAGAGACTTGAAAGACACACAGAGACTCTCAGAAGATGATGGCTTAGTTCCCAATACTTTTTTGTGTTCTGGTGCCTAACGTTTTGTAGGTGGCAATACAACCCAAAAGGTGAATGACTTCCTGTGTCCCTCTGTGAATTAGGAAGAAAAGCCTTTACGTCAAAGAAAATGTTGTATGTTGGATATTGTGTTAGGTCTCCTTTGTGTAAAGTTTTTAAGATATCAGTGTTATTCATCAATGGTCATGTTTTTGGTGATCAGTTATGAGGAGCAAGATGACAAGTGTTTTCTTTATGTTGTTAGCTTTATAATTTGCAAGGCTAACACAAGCAATATGCTCACACATAATTTACTTCCTAAATAATTATCTTTCTTATCATTTTTCAAAGCATATACGATATACAATCTAAAGCAGTAAATTACAAAACAGATTAAAAATTGATGTATTATTAATAGGCTTGTACTTTACTGGTTGGCAAAGCAAGTTTGGAAAAATAAGAAGATAGGTTGATGAAAAGGAAAGAGTGAAGGAGAAACAAGAGAAGCTTGTTGTTAAAGTCAAACTATTCTGCCAATACCAACCAAAAGCTTTCCATATGTAACTGTTTGAGAAGTGTAAATTTTTGGACATTTGTTATTGCACAAATACATTTGAGCCCAGGTTTGTAAGAAAGGCAGCGGTATTCTTTTTGCCAAAAAAAAAAAAAATGGAACTAAACTATATCTGTTTTGAGATAATTATATAGACTGTCTTTGCTGACCTCTCCTTCTGAGAGAGATACTTTACTGTTCATCAAGCTAATGCTAAGGCTTTAGAGTCACTGATATAGAAGCAGTATAAAGATAAGTAATTCTTACACTTTTCTGACCATCATTTGTATTATATAATATGAGTGGCTGCAGTCATAGGGCTATGGATTCCCTGTGTGGCAGAGCTGATTGGCCTAGTGCTGACACATAGAATTAATCAATGCTCTTCTGTACCCAGAAGTGCTGTCCATTTTCTTCAGTTCTTGTTGCTGAAAAGTATTGCAGAGGAGTGAAGGAAAGGTAATATTATTCTGGGGAGGAATAGTGGATTAAAGGATACCCCTTTTTTGCCTTGAATAGAAAAAAAACATGTTTGTTTTAACCTTTTTGCTGTACATAACATGGGTATTATGGATCACATTTATATACCTATTTACAGCTGTTTGAGCTGAGTAATAATTCGTTTTTAATGCAGTACATAACAGCTTTTGGTGTGTGCATGTTCTATATAATACCACCAAGGATTTTCTAAATTGTTATAGACAATTGATTATAATGTCAGTTTATTCACAAAGCTGCAGAATAAAACAACAAAAAACATGGCATATAATGCACTGAATGGTGACACTCACTCAAATTCATGGTTGCCTAACCCCTCCCTGAAATAAAACAGATGGTTTAACATTCCCTGATATTTAAAACACAAACACCAGGAAGATTTACTTGCAGTGATTATACGGCAAATGTCTCATTTACTGCTTTGTAAATATGCCCCTAAAACAGACTAAGGGTATTGAAAATTCATCTGGGCATATGCTGTACTAGAATGATGATAGCGTATTGGTGAGAATATGCATTTGTATATATGTAGATGGAAAGACTTTGATCCTTTGACGTCACAGAGATTGATTTACTAAATAAATAGAAAATATTCTCATAGAGAAAGTTCACAACGTTATTGTTCATCTAGCTTAGTGAATAAACTGAATTTGTGTTCAAGTCAGCCTTTCAAATAATGTGCAAGGAAAATCCTATTTTTTTTATTCCCCATGCATTGGATTATGTATTCAAAGTAGGCACAGCTTCACTAAACTAAATAAACACTAATTATGCAAAGTGAACATTCTATACTCGTTTGGTAAATCAACCCCAATGGAGCTAGCTGCTAACATACCATTTAAATGTGCCAGAGTTTAAAATTATTATAATGGATCTACATATTACATTGCATACAATTTATTAAATTACATTTGCAATGTTTCTGATGCAGAATAAGGGCTAATGGGAATTTTTTTAATTATAATTTTAAAAGTAAATTGCAAAAGTATGGCGCCATGTTTTCTTTAAATAATAGCCCCAGGACAAGGATTTTAATTTGGACCCTGATAATATGCATGCAATAAGAGAACTAACCCTGTGTTCATATATTGGAATGTGCATGTTTATAAATGTGAGAGAGAACAATCATGATTATACCAGGAGGGGAGGGAGAACAGCATCTTATTAACCCCTCCTTTAGTAAATCACCACTAAATTGTTAAAAGTTCAGTAATTTATTAGACAAAAAAACTATTGGGCTTTAAACATGAATTCTCAGTATCAAAATAGTTATAACAATAAGTTGTCAATAAATAAAAGTACAGCTGCATAATTATTATAATATAGTATGATTTTTTGCTAATTAATCATAGGCAATGTTGAAAATATTCTGATAAAACACAAATCATCCATTGTAAATGTGAGCCCAGTACAGGATATAGGTGGAAATATCCTGAGTCATTTAGTGAGTATCGGTCAACTGCTTTTCTTTGTTTTTTAAATGCTGCTATAAATATTTGTGATAATAGAAAGTGACATAAGCAGGATTTTGTATAAACTGAAATTTGAAATAAATATAACTGCCATACTTCTAGTGTGTATTGTGTTTTTCTGTATAACAGATTTTCTATTATTAATGACCTATTGTATTTCTAGTGTCATGTCACTTTAAAACGTGAACACAGACACATCTTTTTTTTGATAGTTGGGTATCCTATATTATACATTGCTGTTATTATTGCAAATAGAAACATATTTTCTTTGCAAGCTGTAGTATCAGATAATATTTAGACACATGAAACCAAAACCATAAACGCATGTTCATGTACACTATACTTGCTCTACTAACTGCTGTGGAAATTACATGATATGTGTTTTTTTCTTGTAGAGAAGTATGCATTAACCAGGACAAAAGAGTCCATCTTACAGTCGTGTACTTTGGGAAGGAACAGGTGCAAGAGGTAAAAGCTATACTGGAGAACACCTCTAAGTAAGTATGGCACATAAATCTTCTCTTTCTGAGATTTGAACAAATTATTAGATCCTTAGATGATAAGACCAATTCTGTCAACCTTGTTCATAAACAATATAGAGGTTGAAATAAGTAGCTCAATCTCAATGTTTGCTGACAATACAAAAGTAATGAGGGCATCTTTACAGGAGGACCTCTACAAAATAGAGGAGTGGGCAGCTATATTGCAGGTGAGGTTCAGTATTGAAAAATGCAAGGTAATGCACTTGGGAACTGAAAATATGAATACAAGTTACTTGCTAGGGGGAGAACCTCTGGTGGAATCGAGAATGGAAAAGGGTGCCGGGGAGAGATCATAGGCTCAACAAGCTGCAGAAAGCAAGGCTAGCAGACTATTAGCATGCATTAAAAAGTGTATTTACTAAAAAGAGAAAACTATAAATTTACCATTTTACAAAGCCCTGGTTAGTCCACATCATGAATATACCATCCAGTTCTGGTCCCCAATTTTCAGGAAAGATGTGCTTGAACTGGAGAGAGTCCAGAGACAAGCAACAAAGCTATGTTTTTGTGGAATGTTTATTATTATTATTATTATTATTATTATTATTATACAAGATGGCATAGATTCATGAAAGACAGAAGTTGTCAAACAAATCTGTTTTTTTTTTTTTGAGGAGGTGAGCAAAACCTTGGACAGAGGGGTGGCGTTGGGCGTGGTATACTTGGATTTTGCAAAAGTGTTTCACACAGTTCCCCACACGGCTAATGTGTAAGGTAAAGTCTACAGGCTTGAAAAAATCCATATGTAAATGGATAGGAAACTGGATAAAAGATCGTATTCATAGAGTAGTGGTTAATGATTCATACTCTGAATGGTCTAGGGTTGTTAGTGGTGTACCCCAAGGTTCAGTGTTGGGACCCTTACTTTTTAATATATTTATAAATTATATAGGGTCTGGGATTAAAAATACAATTTCAGTATTTGCAGATGACACCAAGCTGTACAGCAGAATAACGTCCTTACAAGGATCAACTGTGGGTATAGGATTATAACTTCTTTTTTTTTTATGGTTCAACTGGATGGACTTTTGTCTTTTTTCAGCCAGACTAACTATGTAACTATATAGTGCCAACAGTTTTCTCAGTGCTTTACAATCTAAAGGGAGACAGTACACTTACGACACAAGAAATTACAAGATGGTTAAGAGGGCCCTGCTCATAAAAGCATACGATCCAATAGGGTGGGGCAGGTGGTATAAAAGGTTGTAACTGTGGGGGATGAGCTAATGGAAGTGCTAAAAGTTCAGTTATTTCGAGGCATGATAGGGTCCCTGAAGAAATTAGTTTTCAGGAATTTCCTACAAGCAGCCAAAGCAGGATTACGCTAGAAAGTTCCACAGGATGGGAGAGGCTCTGGAGAAGTCCTGGAGGTGAGCATGGGAGGAGACAAGAGATCTTGAGAGCAGGAGGTCTTGGGAAGAGTGGAGAGGATCGATTGAGTGGTATTTGGAGACAAGATTGGTGATGTAGCTCGGGGCAGAGTTGTGTATTGCTTTGTATGTTGCGTTTAGTATTTTGAATTTAATTTGCTGGGCAATCAAAAGCCAGTGGAGGGATTGGCAGAGAGGAGTAGCAGACACTTAAAAGTTGGAAAGGTGAATGAGTTTGGCAGCAGCAATCATGATAGACTGAAGAGGGGACAGCCTATGGAAAGTTAGGCCTGTAGGAAGGGAGTTGCAATATATAAGGGAAGAGATAACAAGGGAGTGAATGAGTTGTTGGTGATTTCATTAGTTAACATTATTTACTTGGCTACAAACATTAAACATAATCTTCATGGAGAAGAGGTACTTAAGAGGGGATATGATAGCGATTATACAAATCTTTAAATGGTGACTCAAGCATTGGGAGAAAACTATGTCCCTAAAGAAGACACGCTGCCACACAATGAAGTTGGATGAGAAGCAATTAAATCCAGGGGCGGACTGACCATTTGGAAACTCGGGCACTGCCCAAAGGCCCGGGGTCAGTAGGGGGCCTCATGAGATGCCCCTGGTACCTTTTTCATAGGATTTTTTGAGTTTGAGCAAGGACACAGGGGCCCCATGATCCCCTATTGCCCGGGGGCCCCATGAGTTGTCAGTCCGCCCCTGGTTAAATTTTAAACTTTTTAGGGGGGTTACTGTTAGAGCGGTAAGGATATGGAACTCCATACTCCTACTTTCCACAGTTAGCGGTGTAAGCAAGGAGTGTAGTAACTTTCAAAAAACTTTAGAATGTGTTTTTTAGTGAACCTTAATGTAATCTTTCTTTATTTTTCTGTGTAGTGATTTGTTGACCCAGTAAAACCATGTGCATTTTGGGAGTTCTGATTTCACTCTGAATGCAGAGATAAGAATTATTTTATTGCGCAAAGCTTGCACTGTTTTCACTAAGCATTTGGATATGCACATGTAACAAACTGCTGGGTAATGCTTACCTCCGGCAGTCTGGTGGATCCTTTTAATGGAGCTCATGCTGCAGTTGAATATGCTCTCTCAATATCGCAGCTTACCAATTTTTAGGTGTGGTGGCTACATAATTTAATTTTTTTATGTTTTCATTCCTTTATTTTCACCTGATGATCTAGCCAGTAAGTCTGTTGTTTTTCAGCAGACAAGCTGTTCTGCAAATGTATACGTTAGAGTGTTGATACAAACTATTTACCACATAGAGGAGTGCTTAAAATGATCAGCTTTTATTTGTTTGTTTTTCCCAAAAGAAAAATATGTTGTTGTAACTGCTTGCGCAACTGCAGTGTGAGCTGGAGTTTGGCTTTATTTTGTTAGTGTATTTAAATCTGAAAGTCAATCTAACATTCATCCCACCCCCCCAACTGCTGCTGCTTTCCAAAGGTGCCCCTGTGCTCATTCATCCAGTTCTAGGGCACTCTAATACAGGAGGTGTGTTACTGGCAAGATCACCTGGTGAAAACAGAGGGAGAAAAGCCTAGAAAAGAACACTAATGCAGCCACTACATCTAATGATTGGTAAGCTGCAGTATACTACATGTTTAGTTTTGGGTTTATTACTGCTTTAACACTTTGTAGTGCTTATTGGGACTTGTTTATGTGTTATCATGTGTATCAAAACTTTTTGTAGACACATTGGGGCTGATTTACTAAAACTGGGGAGTGCAAAATCTGGTGCAGCTGTGCATGCTAACCAATAATCTTCTAACTTAAGCTTGTTCAATTAAGCTTTGACAATAAAACCTGGAAGTTGATTGGTTTCTATGCAGAGCTGAACCAGATGTTGCACACTCCAGTTTCGATAAATCAACCTAATCTTGTCTGCATTTTGTAGGAGTGATCATTTATATCTGAAAGGCCCCTAAAGTGCATCCATGCTGTGTAGTAGCAACTTTGGGAATACCAGGTAAAACTCTGGACACGAACTTGAGGAAAACAAACCTTTTATTCACCAGCTGGTTTGACCTAGCCAGACTCATGTCTGCAAAGCTAAGTGCCTTGAAAAGCATCTCACAGGGTATACATATTAAAAATTACGTCACAGTGCATATATTTCCTTTTTCACTTTCTGTGCATTCAAAAGACTTTCTAAACTGTGCAGAATATGGACTTGAGTACCAGCTACAAATAAGAATACCAGCTACAGACTGCAACACATTACTTCACAGGAAATAAGGGAGGGGGGAAGTAAGCTGATGACCTTGTTTTTGCAAACAGAGGCTGTTAGAAATGCTAAAGTTTAAAGGGAAATTCTGCAATATCTGGGTGCTGCCACAGCTGCAAACAATGCACATGACCCTCATCACACCAAAATGCATACACCAACAAACACCTACACTGCATTGTGGTGTGATGGAAAAAAATAGAGTCATGTGCATTTTTTAGTGTGGGGATGAAGAACCAATAGAAAATGCATTGGAATGTGGAGAAATGCATGTGCCCCAATGCACATGAATACATCAAATAATGCATAACAATATTATTATTTCTCCACACTAAATATAAACTAAAGTTTTTCTTGATCCCCGTTTCTTTTCTGGATATGATTTGGCTCTCTTTCTTTCAGTCTCAAAATTCTATAGATTACAGGATTGCATTCTTTAAACAGAAGGTATCTGCAGCTTATTATTTCCATCACAATTCCAAGAAAACATGGTGCTCCTTCCTCATGTAAGGATAAGTGATAAAGCCGTGCAAATCGTTTCCTTTTACCAAAATAACCAACTGTGCATTCAAAGCCACTAGTTTATGCTGTGCACACTATACACTTTCATGAATATCTGATGTCATCCTAGCTTATGGCAGTATCATACTGACACATAAATTGGAATATACTGTTTTAGACAATATACAGCTGTAACATATTGGAAATATGAGATGTTTAAATGCATGTGGCATGTTTTAGAAATACATGTGTTGTAAGAAAAGAAAAAGTAGTTTGTATCATTCTTAATTCCTGTTGTTTTCATCTATTAATGAAAATTGTTACAGCCAATTACCGGGCCGAAGATTGATGTCGCTTTTTTGATCAGATTAAAGTAACAAGATAATTTGGGCAGGACTTATATTTCAGATAACAGAAATACATCTGTGGCCATTTTTAACTACGGATACATTTAGCAGAGCAGTCAATGCAGCCATCAAAGAAGGATCCACTGCGGCTTCTTCTTGCATAAATCATGTCCCTCTGGTCCAATCAGTAGACGCTTGTATTTTCCACTGTGTCATGTTCAGCAAACCACAGTCTTGTGGAGTCATCTCCTGTCTGCACATTTATACACCCTATATCAATGTTTTCATGACCTTTCTGTGGTTTTAGCTGGGCAACTACTGAAAACTATAACACATAATAAATATTTCTGTCATATGAATAACCGAACTGTATGTTACTTTAAGCCCTTATTTCATTCCAGCTCTGGGCAGTGATTCTGTTTAGGAAAGGGCATTTATTGAAAAGTATTTAAATTAAGCCGGTATTGAAAAAGTACAGCTGACCTTCTAAATAAAACGTTTTTAGCCTGGCTGTTTCTGGCTGCATTATTTTCTGGGTCACTGGGTATGCAGATCAGGAAAGTCAGAGTGACTCAAACATTTCTGAAGCCTCTGGATTGGCATGACAGTCAACAATTCAGTACCACTTAGTACAGGTTTCCTTAGGCATCTGCATAGGCCTTTGTTCACTTCAAAGTGGTATTGCATCCTCATACAAGTTTGTGGGAATGCAAAACCTGTTTAAAGTCAATATCAATACTGAATAGTCTCAGAAGTCTCTCAAACTGATGTCACAAGCCAAAACCCACTGACACAGGCCCTTAAAGCATATCTAAACCCAAAAATAAAAATGTAATATATTGCAGCTTAGCATGTGGAATGATGGCTGCATAATTTTCTTTTTTCAAGCTTTTGTCTTTATTTTCACCTGTAGATTCTGCCAGTAGCACACTTTCAGTCCTAGGTTAGCAACACATACTCATCCTTCTGTATCAAGACAGCGGAATCCTGACCCCCTCCAATCGTTGATAACATAGATGGGAGTAGTTCTGTAGTACTTAGAGAACAATGTAATTAATAACAGTCAGTACAGGCAGGGACAGGGGCGGACTGACAACTCATGGGGCCCCCGGACAATAGGGGATCATGGAGCCCCTGTGTCCTTCCCCAAACTCAAAAAAGCCTATGAAAAAGGTACCAGGGACATCTCATGGGGCCCCATACTGACCCCGGGGCCTCGGGCAGTGCCCGAGTTTCCAAATGGTCAGTCCGCCCCTGGGCAGGGAGCAAAGGAGCTCATCAGCTCACAAGAGTTCTGGCAAGAACAACAGATATTTTTTTTTCCAGGTATAACAAAAGGCTTTCAATGGCATACTGCATTTTCCAGATCAAAAGGGGTCAAAAAGATAAGCTCATTGTAAGAGTTTTCATACACGGCAATGTAATTTGTTAAATATACAGTTGGTATTATAAATATTACTATTTAATTTTTGCTGTTGATAGTTTGATAATTGCATTTTGAGAAATAAAAAATTACTATCAACTGATTTAGAACCTACTCTGCAGTAGTAGCAGGACAGTATCTACTCCTTTAGTAGGTCAACTCCATTTAATTAAAGTGGTCTATGTTTTTTTAAGAAAGATTGCTTGATTAAAGAGTTACTAAACCCACAACAGTAAAATCAGTCTGTATATGCAGTAAAGCATGCTTGTTATACTCACTGTGGAACTTAAGGGGTTAATCCTTCACATTGTGTAAAAAGGATGATTGATTCTGTCTTCTCTGGTCCTCTTCTTCTTCCAGTGTCTCCTAAATATCTCCTGATAGAACAGAGACTCGGGGGCAAGCTGCACATGCTCAATTTAGTGTGTATTGCTAGAGAGTTTTTTGATAGAGAGTTTTTTTTTTTTTCTTGGGAGAGCGCATGTGATCAGTACAGCGCCAGTCAGCACTGTCCACACAAAGTTCAGTGGTCCAACATCCTCCCACAGGAGAATGAAAACTCCTCCTACAAGCTGTAACTAGTGCTCTGCTGAACACTGACAGAAGTCACAAGACTGCTCTAACTGCTGATGAGAAAAGGTATTTGACAGTTTATATTTACTAAAATAATTGCAGCTCTGTGTTCTGTGTACTCTGGGAGACCAGATAGAGTGAATGCAGGGTCCTGGGTTTAGTAACACTTTAAGGCAGTGCTTGATATTTATGACAGTTCCTCCTGAAGCCTGGCCCCAGCTCAGTATTCCCAGGGATTTACCCTTGACCCCCAAAGACATACAGGTAGCCAAGTGTTCCCACTAAAAGAGAGCAGGAGAGATGAAGTATACAGTAAATTATTTAGTTGCATGTTTAAATTAAAACTTGATAGATATAGACAAAAAGAACATTGGACTGCAGTCCATGGACTTCATGGGCACCACACATTTTCTTTAAAAAGTTTACAATCTTTATTTCTGCACAATTAGAAGAGATTAAAACTCAAGTAAAGCGCAGCATAGTAGCATCCTGCACCCTTATGTTATGTTATTAGGGTGGTGGCCCCACACAATACCCCAATTAATGGTACAAAATGATCTTCCTATAATTGATCAATAACGGGGGTAGCCACCATCCAGTCATAAAGCTTGACATGTTTCACGATGTTCTGCTTCTTCAGGAGCAGAAGGTGCACAGATTGGACTGCTACAAACAGCATCAGCGAAAGGGAATATCCCAATGATAACATGCCACAAGAGCAAGCATGACTCCCCAAAAAGTTCCACAAAGCATTAAAAGTAAAGCAAGAAGGAATTGTCAACTCTTTCCTAGTATATAAAGATCCCCTTCCCACAGATTTCACCTTCTTATTTAAAACTATAGATGCGACCAGTATTACAAAAGGTGTGTCTAGATAATCAAAGGCACATTAGTTTCTATGCATTGTTAACAATCTGGGGCTCCATTGGAAAATGTATTTACACAAAAAAAAAGGGCCCAAGTTAGTTCATAAGAGTCTGTAAGGCTCTACCTTTGCTCTACGCTTGCATGTGGGGTCCCCCAGCTGAGTCCAAATTAAAACTATTGAGATGGGCTCTATAAACAATGGGCTCTTTTTCGCATCAATGCAAATAAGGATAGCCTGGAAACATGCAAACAGCAGGCTAAAATGTCAGCTACTGGCTGACAATGGGAATACAAAATATTCATATGCAAAAATCCATATCTGCCTAAACAAAATAGCAAAAACATTTTTATTTCATTATTTAATCCCTATTATAGTACATAAAGAAAAAATGTATAAAGCTACCAGTAACACATTCCCTTTAATAAAGCAGAACAGTAAAAGAAAGTCTGAATACTGACATCTTACTGCATATATCATTACCTTGCTCATGCTGTGCATTGCCTTGCTCACCAAGTACCATATTGGTGACTTGGTTATATTAAAACATTATTTCAGAAGACCCATTATGTTCTTAGAATTTCACATATGACGGTGAATTAGTTGTATATTCAGCCAGATTTAAAAACAAACATGGCAGCCTGGCTTTATTATTTGTCCAAGTGGATAAAGTAATTCTTTTTTCTCCGTTCGGACAGGTTCACATTCAGTTAATACTAAATAATGCAAGGGATTTTATTGTAAACTCTTTGACGCATGAACTAATACTTCTGTGTTAATAAAATATTTATATTTGTTATATTGCACTTTTATCCTTATCATCAATTGTTCCCTGGCACCTTTTTAGATATATAACATCTATACGGCAATGCTATTGAGTAATATTCTTAAATGCATTTGAATTTCCAAATTGATTCATATTCTTACCATCTTGTTCTTTCAGATGTTTGTATGTAGTTTAAATTGGCATATGAATAAAGTACACATACGGCATCTGATTTGTGTGTGCTTAAGTTAGTATGCCCTAATACACAGATGGGTGATTATTTGTAAAGAAATGCTTTGCTAAAGGAACGGTTTTTATGTCTTGAGCTTCAGGTTATAGTTGGAAGGCTCCCTTTAGTCAATCAAGGGGATGCTGTTTTAAACCTGAGGATAGCCAGAGACTGTGGCCAATGGCCATGTAGTACCTGGTCTATGGAAATAGCAGCAGAGAACTATGGGAAATAACAGATATGATCTGTAAAATGCCTGTTAGCATTGCTGACATAAAATATTTGTGTATAACTGATTACTATGTGAGTATATAATACTGCAGTGTACTGACTACTGCAGTTTTCACCCTCTCGAAATTGGCCTTCGTATGTCAATATAACATTTTATAGTTTTCTCTATCAGTATAAAAAGATAATTAAAAATAGTAATAATTTTGTGATATCAATGCAAATATAGCATGCCCTGTTTCGTATGGTATTTTGCAAGTTGTGGCATTTCTACACTTTTTATCATAAAAATCAAGGATTGGTATATGTTGTGGATTTGATTTGTTCTATGTATTGCCATTTTATGAATATATGGTATTACTGTATTAAGGCTATCTCCAACTTCCAGGATGTCTCCAATTTACAAGCCAACCTCAATGCACTGTTTAATTGGGCAACTATGTGGAAATGAGGTTTAAAGTTGATAAATGTAAGGTTATGCACTTGGGGGCTAAGAATATGCATGCATCATACATACTAGGGGGAGTACAACTGGAGGAATCAATGGTGGAGAAGGATCTGGGAGTTCTGGTAGATCACAAGCTTAATAATGGCATGCAATGCCAAGCTGCGGTTTCTAAAGTGAGCAACATCCTCTCTTGTATTAAAAGAGGTATAAACTCCAGACAGAGATATCATATTACCCCTGTACAAATCATTAGTAATACCTCATCTGGAATATGAAGTTCAGTTTTGGGCACCAATTCACAAAAAGAACATTGGGGAACTGGAGAAAGTACAGAGAAGGGCAACCAAACTGATACGAGGCATGGAGGAGCTCAGCTATGAGGAAAGATTAGAGGAACTGAATTTATTCTCTCTTGAGAAGAGGAGATTAAGGAGGGATGTGATCAACATGTATAAGTACATCAGTGGTCCATATAGTGATCTCAGTGTAGAGTTATTCACCCTGAGGTCATCACAGAGGACAAGGGGACACTCTTTACATCTGGATGAACAGAAATTTAACCTCCAAACACGGAAAGGTTTCTTCACAGTGAGAGCTGTGTAAATGTGGAATAGATTCCCTCAAGTGTTGGTTCTGGCCAGCTCAGTGGATTGCTTTAATAAAGGCCTGGATTCGTTAATGGATACACATAATATAACTGGATACTAAAATTTATAGGTAAAGTTGATCCAGGGAATATCCAATTGCCTCTCGGGGGATCAGGAAGGAATGTTTTCCTCTGCAGGAGCAAATTGGATAATGCTTTGCTAGGTTTTTTGCCTTCCTCTGGAGATTTATTGTGGGTATAGGATTATAACTTTTTTTTTTTTTTTTGTGGTTGAACTGGATGGACTTTTGTCTTTTTTCCAGACTAGCCAGACTAACTGTAAGGCTGAATTCACATCTGATTGTTGCATGAACATACGTTTTTTGCACATGTTGCATGTTTTCACGCTACATGCACAGGGCAGCCCATTTATTTGAATAGACTGCTCTATGTGTGCCAAACACACTAAAGAAGCTCCTGTAGCTTTTTGGGAATTGAGCTTTGTGTGGGTGTTGATGTGTGTGAAAAAGCGCATCTGCTCGCTGCATTTGGGATGTCATTAACAATGAATAGCACTGCAGCGCTAAGGAGCTCTTAGATGTGAATGCAGTCTGAGAGCATTAAAAAGACAGTTGGAGAAGTTGGGGAAGGACATTAGCGTGATTAATAATGATAACTTGTTAACAGGCTGTCTGCACTGCTGAGACACAATAGCACAAAGGTTATTACTCCTTACAATATCACTATTTATCTATTTTTATTTATTATAGGCACTTATATAGCGCCATCAATTTATGCAGTGCATTCACATTCACATCACTAGGTGTGAAATAAACATTTTTGGGGTGATAGAAGATATTGGAGCCTATTGACAAGGTGATATGTAAATATCAAGCCAGGGGATAAAATGCTGAGAAAAATTATTGCAGGATAAAAATAAAATCTAAAAGAATGCAGTTAGAATAACTTACTGTTAAACACACAAAAAAAAAGCTCTGTGTCTACAATGTCCCATGCTCATGTAAAAGTAATCTGCTTCTGCATCCTAATAAATTATAGATATTTTTTTTTCTTTTATTATTTTTAGCGTTAAATGTATTTACTACCTTTATTTGTTTGTGATAAATAAACTATTGCTGTACATTCCTTTTTTGCATTGCAGCCAGAGACCTGCTACTCCAGTGAAGTATGGGGCCACCTAGTGGCTTTTTGGTTGTACTATCACATCATTTTCATCTGAGTATGAAGATTCCTATCTCAAATCTTACCTCTAATAACCTGTACAGAACGCATTTATGAAAGCATGTTATTATATTTAATTTCCTAGTGATCTTTTTTTCTGGAAACATGGGAACGAGCCATGATCAAATTGTGAGTTCATTCCACATGGAAAAATTACAGATTTTGCCTTCAGGAAATGTTCCCAAAATGGAAACTCTGAGTTCGAGTTTCTTCTGTGAAATTTGCTTGAAAAAAAGAAATGAAACATATTTTATTAAAGAGTATGTAAACCCTAAATCTATTTTTCAGTATGGTTTGCATTATATCTCACTGTAGACAGTTTTCTTAAAGCGGGCTGTGAACCTTTGTTGTTTTTTTTTAAATGTAAATATTAAACATGTTATAGTTACTGATAATACTTGCAGAGTGGCCCTAATCCTCTTTAGGGGGTCTCTGCCAACGCTCCAGGCTCCTCCTCCGTTTGCTACCACAGGAAGCAGCTTCCTGTTGTAACACACGTGCGTGTGCACTCCAGAGCCATGCTCTGTGTGTCCATAGACACACACAGTGTGGAGTGGCCATTCCCCCCACTCTCTGCTTATAGGATATGATTGACAGCAGCAGCAGGAGCCTGTGAGAGTGGGGGGAGAGGAGAAAGCAACTGCAGCTGAGCACAGCGCTGGATGAAGTATGGATTTGGGTAGGTATTTAGGGGGTGAGGGGGCGATACAAATATTTAAACATTTTTTTACCTTAAATGCAGGGAATGCATTAAGGTAGAACAAACATTTCCCTTTTTAACCACCTTAAGCAAATAATTTTTTTGAGTATCTGCAAATTTTTTTAGCTGAAGAACCATCACCCCCTATTGCAGGCTGACAATGCAAAGTCACTGCCTAGAAATTAGCAGCAGTTTTGTCAACCTGCTGTATGTGCTTTTTCAGTTGTCTATTAGGACTCCTATGCGACAGATTTGATTGGCAGCCCAACAATGAACTGAAGGAAAACTCATGGCAGGCCAACAACACTGGTGCTAATTAGAAGGCAGTGGCTTTGTGCAATGTTGTCAGCAGCATGCAAAAGAAAGCGCTTTTACAGTCAGGATCACCGGGTATAAAACTTTAGAACAGATTCCCCAAAAGTGAATTGCTTAAAGGCTAGGCCAACCAAAAATTTCAGGGAAACCCCACACCCTTTTTTTTTTTTTTGAGGAACAGTACATATTTAAAAAATCCAGACAAGCAGCCTGCTGGGCCAGGAAAGAAAGCAGAACAGGAATACAGTTCCCACCTCCTGTAGCACACAAAGCCACATGCCTTTCAACTTTGGGGAGTATCTTGCAAGGGAGGGTGGCAAAGCCTCCCCTCTTGTAAGGCACCTTCTCCCATTTGTTGAGGGACAAAGACCTCTTCTCCCCAGTCACTGCTGCAGGATGGTGTCCCAAGGGGCCCCCAGATAACCGCGCTCCCCAGAGGAATGAGTCACGGATACACTAATACACCTTAATATTCCTTCCCCCCAAAAGAAGTGAAAAATAAAAAGACAGCCATCTTGTGAAAAAGTCATTTAATTAGCCTTACGACAGTCTGAAGCCCAACAATCCTTCCCCGCCACACTACCATCTCTAAAAGACATAATCTTCATCAATATAAATGCCCACTGACATAATTCACTAATATAAATATCCAATAGTAAGCCAGCTTTTAAAGATTGTATTGCTAAAAAGATCTTTTTTTTTTTAATCCAAACAACTTTAATTGTCAAGATAATAGAGAAAATGGAACAGTACTTACAGAATCCACAATGACATTACTGCAACAGCAGGATTACACATAAATAGAGCAACGTGGATAAGCAGATCCCATAATAAACAGAATAACAGAAATAGTAATCAAACAAAACAGAGACCACAAGGATCCAAAACAGTCTTGACAATACTTTGCTTTTTCCTTTTTACTTTTTATTCCCTCCCGTCCAGATGTAAACAGAAATGGGGGAAAGGAACAAAGCCCAAAACATGCCTTCAAACAATAAAAAAAAAACACTTCAACAACAACCTCTGGTTCACCCGAGATGTCTCATCATAAAGAATGGGAGGTGCACATGAACTAAAAAGATCTTTATTATATCAATTATTAAAATTATCTTTAGAGGGAATAAAATCATATTGTGATTTAGATCTCCCTATTCTGGTGCAACAGTCTTTTGCAGTGTAATAATACAACCTTTCTGTCATCCTACCCGTGAATATACTAACCAAATAATTCCAAATTAAATAGATAAATCAATCCATACAAAAATCAATAATCAATCAAGTGTCCAATTAAAGTGCAAAAATTCAAGTGCAAAAATTCCCTAAATCAAAAATATATCCAAAATAAATCCATTAGGAAGGATTTTAATCCTAAAATAATCCTTGTGATACCACGAAAAAAAGAAATACTATATAGTGCATTATCTTCCAAATATTCAAATACTCTTATAAAGTGCAAAATCAAATCTGTGCAAATTCCAAACCACTCAAATCGTGATTAATGGTGATATTACAAACAAACAGCAAAAAAAAAAAAAAAGAATAAAAGAAAATTATATTTAAATATAGTAATTATAGTAAACATTATAGTAAACATTTTTATTTGGTTAGTATATTCACGTGTAGGATGACAGAAAGGTTGTATTATTATATTGCTACTTTCTAGGGAGAAAGTGTGACTTTCTGGTGGGGATTCACAAATAGAGGTGGATTCATTTAGTCTTTTGCAGTGGATGTGTATCTTTGTTATGTTTTTATTAGGCTCTTTTTCCAAACACATGTATGTGTATATATATATATATTGTCATTTGTGGACAATCTTGCTTATATGCAATATCTTTATATACTGTATGTTATTATATGCATGTGTCTTTAACCACCTCCCGTCCAGCCGTTGTATATAAATGGCCGGACGGTGGCAGTGCAGGGAGCGCACAGCACCGCGATCCAGTGCCCGCTGTGTCCTCCAGACACCGGGAACACCGATCGTTTTACGGGACCTCTGTGCGAGGTCCCGATCATGTGATCACTGGTTGGCTAATCAGTGATCACATGTAGAGTAGTAAGCAAGATGTCACTTCTGACATTATTGCTTACTACGTTTGAAATATGTGAATGGTCACAGAGGTCACATGGTACAGGGCCATTCACAACAGCCTTGTACCATGTGACAAGCTGTGACCAATCACAGCTCTCACTTTTTTTTTTTCAATGGCTGCAAGAATGCAGCCAGAGAGAAGGAGAAATGATTGCTTTTACAGCCTCTATGGGTGTAAAAGCAATCAATGTAAAAAAAAAAAAAAAAATCTTCATCACCCCCCACAAGTAGTACAGTGTCACCATGGTGACACTGTACTGCTAGGGTGACAGTATGTAAAAAAAAACCCATAAATAATAATATTAAAAAAAATAAAAATGTAAAAAATTTTTTTTAAAAATTATAATTTTTGGTTATAAACTAATTTGTGTTATTTTTTCTTACTAAAAAGATAACTGAATAAATTTTGCCCAAGATTTATGATGAAATATTATTCATTTGCAAAATTCTATAAGAAAAACATTTTCTACATTTTTGGACGTCATTTATTTAGCAAAAAAAATTTAAATCCCAGTGGTGAATAAATACCAGCAAAATAAAGCTTTATCTGTCTTAAAAAAAAAAGCTAAACAATTCATATGGGTACAGTGTTGCATGACCGCGCAATTGTCATTCAAAGTGTGATATCGCTGAAAGCTGAAAATTGGCTTGGACAGGAAGGGGGGACTTGAAGTGGTTAAGACCACCATGCTTACTTTGTGAATGCTATATAAATACTTTCTTTCCTCTGTTTCCCCTTATCTCTTTGATTAAGCCCTTTATTAATGGAAACATGTCAGAGAGAGGCTTGGTCTGGGTGGACTTTGTTGTGACCTAGTGCTCGAATAATAACGCTTTGCGCAGGCTGATGTCATCAGGGAAGCACAGTGGCTAAGTGGATAGTACTACCGCCTAGCAGCACTAGGGTCGCGCTGTATAAAACTGACAGTGCTATATAAGTACTTGTAATAAAATAAAAAAAATTAAATAAATTAGAGTGCGACCCACTAAATAAATTAGAGTGCACTTTCCTATTCACTACCTAATGGGTTACCTAGGATAGACAAGCATGCAGCCAGTGAAGCTCTAAAATTCTAAATTCCTATCCTTTCTACTGTACCTGCACAGATTCACTTAGCAAACATATTTGCATGATTTTGAAAATAATAATACTTAACTTGCTTCTTATTTCTGGCTAGAATAATCTGTTTTTAATGCTTGCTTGGCTCTCATCCTTTGATGTTTTGGTCCCTGACTTTGAAGTTTATAAAATACAAGTAGTGGCACATTTTTTTTCCTGCAGCTGTTGGTGGGAGGCTAATGCCATTAATTTTGTCCTGGTATACACCGTAACAATCAGTTCGCTGCAGGCTGTGGTTTACAAGGAGATAAATTGTCCAGTAATGCATCTCTATCTATTACCACTTTCCCATTGTGTTTTATAGGTTTCAGTGACATTTCACAAACCGATTCAAGAAATTCTTTTCAAGCTTTCATTTGATAAGGCAACACAATAATCTCTTGTTATTCTGGCTATAGTTACCTACTGAAAGCAGGAGTCTGATTAGTTCCTAAGAGAACCTGTGGATCATTTCACTTTCACATTGATCTATAAGGCAGAAAACTGTCAGTAAATTAGATTTTTTTTGTATGGCAAGTGCTGGATAGAGAATGGAAAAAAAAAATAAATATCAATGAATAAACACTTGGCCCAGTGACCCTTAGGTTCCATTTTTAATTTTGAACAGCACTAGAAATAAGAATAGGCTAGTGTGATTGATTCAGTAACAAGAAGACATTTTTTCAGAATACGATTCTTACATGTTGTCTGGTGTTATTAACCACTTGGCCTCTGGAATGTTTTATCCACTTCATGACCAGGCCAATTTTCTTGCTATTCAGCACTGCGCTATTATAACTGGCAAATGCTCAGTCATGCAACACTGTACCCAAATGAAATTGATATAACTTTTTTCACACACATAGAGCTTTCTTTTGTTGCTATTTGATCACCAATGCATTTTTTTTTTTATTATATAAATAAAGACTGAAAACTTTGAAAAAAACCCCCAGTATTTTCTACTTTTTGTTATAAAACATATCCAATAAAAAAAATCAAACATCTTCATAAATTTAGGCCAAAATGTATTCTGCTACATGTTTTTTTTAAGAAAAAATCCCAATAAGTGTATATTAATTGGCTTCTGTGAAAGTTACAGCGTGTACAAACTATGGTATACATAATGGAATTTACACAGCTATAGATGCTATACCAGTAATGGAGGTGATCAGCCACTTTTTTTGGGACTGTGATATTGTGGGTGTGAAGTACACTAACTGACACTGATGTCGTAAGTGGCACTAATACAGTGATCAGCTATAATACTGTACACTGTACAGGGACAGACTGACCATTTGGAAACTCGGGCACTGCCCGAGGTCCCGGGGTCAGTAGGGTGCCCCATGAGATGCCCCTGGTACCTTTTTCATAGGCTTTTTTGAGTTTGGGCAAGGACACAGGGGCCCATGATCCCCTATTGCCCGGGGGCCCCATGAGTTGTCAGTCCGCCCCTGACACTGTATTAATGACACTGGCTGACAAGGGGTTACCATCAAGGAGAAATCAAGGAGTTAGCTGTAGTCCTAAGATTTGGCTGTTTTCTCCCTAAAGAAACAGTCAGATCACTGATCTGTGGACAGAGCCCTGTGTGTTTGTAATCACAGGACTCTGTTCTGTGATTGGACACATCACTGGGTTTCAGCCAAAATCATTGGCTGAAACCCATTGGTTAACTTGTACTGTTTCCAATCACATTATGAGTCTGCAAGTTCACACACACGTTTGAAAACCCGGGAGCTCGCGGCAATGTACAGTTGTCTTGCCTGGTCTGCCTGTGCCACTTGCCCACAGAAAAACTACTGGGGGGGTTAAAAGTGGTTAAAGAGGACCTAAACTTTCATTTTTACTTATATTGTGCAGTGAAATAGTGTTTAAATTGCAAAAAGGTAAGATTCACACCTGAAAAAACATTTTCGGCATATTTTATCTTATTATTCACTGCTGTGTTTTATATCTGCAATCAATGAACTGTTCTGTATTTTAGCGTCACTATATGTCACATCAGATCCATATGTAACACTGAAATTCTGTGTCTATGGAGTCTTGAAATTGATTCTCCTAGTGACGGTTTTGTGTCGCTTTGATAAATGCATTTTAATTATGAAATGATTTATATTTCAATTTCACAGCAACCGGAAAAAAGGAAATAATAAAATTCTTGGTTTTTAATGCACACAAAAAAATGAAATAGGATCAGAACATTTTAAGTTCCTGTCATGTACAATCATAAAAAAGCTAATAGAAAAAGTATTATTTGTTCTATTGAAAAAGACTATTCAAGCATATATAGACCTTTCCTGGGTAATCACTAACAGCTACTTTGTTTCCTAAAATATGGTTTCATGGAATAAATAATAAACTTTACTAACATCCTGTTGCATCTCTAAGAGAGAAAGAAAAAGAAAATTTCCAGAGCAAGAGACAAAAACATACAAATAAAAAAGTTCCCGGAAAGGGATTTTAACTCTTTCCTTCTCTATCCTAAGACTAAGGAAAAACATTTTGGCTTTGCATAAACTTAGTTGATCTCCAGCTTTTGTTACACGTTACATATTTTGTTTGGGCCAAGCTGGCACAAATGAATTATGCCCCTCACTAACATGTGAGGCCGCTGGATGTGTTCTATAAACTGTATGTATGAGGCTATATACAGTATACAACACTGTTTTCCGGTTGCGAGCCAAGACCTTCCTTTCTCATACCCGGAACACAAAAGCACCTGTCTGAGTGGTACTCTGCCATTCATAAAAAGCAATGTATTCTATCAATAAATACAAAGCTTCCTCTGACTGTATGAGTCAGAGGCTGTGACATCATCAGCCCACCTCTCTGACTCAGCCAATCAAAGGAAGCTTTGTATTCATTGAAACAAAATATATAAACTGTAACAAAAGCTGGAGATCAGCTTTAAGTTTTTTTTTTCTTAGGCATATGCTGTAATCACTAAATGACATGAAAATTACAATGTTCTGAAGAATATTTGAATGTCCTTACTGAAAAATTAAAACACAAAGGGCTTCTGTAAAAAGAACAATGCCATAAACAGCAAGAGTGCAATGGCTTTTTCTTCTGCTCACCTTCTGAAGTTTCATAAAGGTTTTCAATTGGCATTTAACAGTCATTGTATTTAATACTTTTAGAAGGCAATATAATTTAGTGTCATAAGAACATTACTATGATATAATGCACATATCATTGCAATGGCGTCCTTCCAGACAGACAGCCTTCCAGAGCCGCTGTGCGGTCTTGTAACTTTTGCATATCTTGGTGCAAAAACATGATTTCAGTTTTCAGGTTCTTATTTTCGGTAGTGAGAGCTGCAATTGAGGAATTGCAAATAGTGATAGCCCAGAGAATGTCTCTAAGTGTGGGTTCCGGCCCATCTGGTTCTGAGGCCTGCGCACGGTGTAAGGAGGACATATCTGTGGGGGTACTCACTGTGTCCCAGTTTAGTAAGGAGGGAGAAGTATCATCAAGTGGTACAGTATCATCAGCTTCAGACTGCTCTCCACTGCAATCGTTGAGTAGATTATTCAACAAAGGTAGGTCTTTAGCTGCTGGTTTAGCAAAGAACATTTGCGTGGCTTTGTGGTACTTCTCCTTGGCTGGTCTAGGAGGCAAACCACCATCTTGGACCATGGCAAAGTGAGAGTCCTTACCATGATTAGCCATGGTTATTGGCCTCGAGAGTCTAGTAGGGTGAAAGACCAGAGCCTGAATAGTCGCCCCGTGCAGAAAGTACCACTGGAGCCCAGTCAGGAGAGGTGCAAACAGGATCAATGTACAGATGTTTGGCAGAGAGAGCAGACCCAGGGTCCGGCTACATAGTTACATAGTCTGGTTGAAAAAAAGACAAAAGTCCATCCAGTTCAACCGTAAAAAAAAAAAAGTTATAATCCTACACCCACAGTGGATCCAGAGGAAAGCAAAAAAACCCAGCATGATGATCCAATTTGCTCCTGCAGGAGAAAAGATTATTTCCTGATCCCCCGAGAGGCAATCGGATATTCCCTGGATCAACCTTACCTATAAATGTTAGTATCCAGTTATATTCTGTGTATCCAGGCCTTTTTTTAAAGCAATGCACTGAGCTGGCCAGAACCAACTCTTGAGAGATCTATTCCACATTTCACAGCTCTCACTGTGAAGAAACCTTTCCATGTTTGGAGATTAAATTTCTTTTTCTCCAGACATAAAGAGTGCCCGCTTGTCCTCTGTGATGTGGTTGAATAACTCTACACCAAGTTCACTATATGAACTACTGATGTATTTATACATGTTGATCATATCCCCCTTTAATCTCCTCTTCTCAAGAGAGAATAAATTCAGTTCCTCTAATCTTTCCTCATAGCTGAGCTCCTCCACGCCTCGTATCAGTTTTTTTGCCCTTCTCTGCACTTTCTCCCGTTCCCCAATGTTCTTTTTGTGAATTGGTGCCCAAAACTGAACTGCATATTCCAGATGAGGCATTACTAATGATTTGTATAGGGGTAAAATGATATCGCTCTCTCTGGAGTCTATACCTCTTTTAATACAAGAGAGGATTTTGCTTACTTTAGAAACTGCAGCTTGGCATTGCATGCCATTATTAAGCTTGTGATCTACCAGAACTCCCAGATCCTTCTCCACCATTGATTCCCCCAGTTGTACTCCCCCTAGTATGTATGATGCATGCATATTCTTAGCCTCCAAGTGGCTTACATTTGTCAACATAAACCTCATTTGCCACTTAGTTGCCCAATTAAACAGTGCATTGAGGTTGGCTTGTAAATTGGGGACATCCTGTAAGGACGTTATTCCACTGCACAGCTTGGTGTCATCTGCAAAGACTGAAATTGTATTTTTAATCTCAAACCCTACATCCGCTGCCACGCCATGCCCCCAAGAACATTACTGTGGTAATAAGTACTACATAGTCTTCATGTTTTCCCCCTAAATGGAATTTTCAACTCTGTGAATCCACCCTTATATAGTAATGGAACTTGGTTCTCTATTTCCTAAAACTGTTGGCAGTTGTGACTTAGCTGGCAGTGAACTTGTTCCTGTTCTCAGGCAAAAACATACAAAGATTTAACATGAGTGAATTTAGATTTAACATGAGTGCATTAGAGATTAGAAGGTTGGAAGGCTACTCAGTCACAGCTGGGAGGGGGAGCAGGAAAAAGCTAAGCGGCAGAGAAAACAATTTAAGTGCTTCTACTGTGAACTTTGAGTATAAATTGCTCCAGCTACAAAGCATGCAGCTACAGAAAACAATAGGGGCTTGTTCTAAAGCTCATTGACTGCTTTTTAAAAATATGTAAATATTTTAATAGCCACCAATGGCTGTTCATATTAATTTCGGTCAATTTTATCAACCCAGATTAATGTACTGTATAATAAATATATTTCCATTTTGAGTAAACAACTTCCTGTTGCTTTCTTTAATATGAAGATATTGCTAATTAGAAACAACGTTCTTATAGCTAATACTGAAACATGCATGTAACTCTTTGTTGTGTAAGTTTATACAAGTACTGACATATAGCATCAAGCACTTCAGTCTGAATTCTGTTGTAGGTTATGTGATTATATTTTTTCATTCTACAGTGTATTCTTTTCTATTTATTTTCAGGGCAGCAAACTTCAAGAACTACACATTTATTCAGCTGAACGAGGAATTCTCCCGTGGCAAAGGATTAGATATAGGCGCTCGCGCCTGGAAAGGAAACAACGTCCTTCTGTTTTTTTGTGATGTGGATATCTACTTCAATGCAGAGTTCCTGAACACATGCAGAATAAACACACAGCCAGGTATGATCTGTCCGGGTGTGATAGGACTATCTAGTATGACCATATGACTATTTATCCTCAGCATGACATTTTTAATTTTTGCAATAACTTAGCTTTAAAGATAATTGTACTATACATGTGGATAAAGTGGATGCAAGTCAATTTTATTTTTTTTTATCTTTGCTTTCAGAATAATTAGTAGAGCTATAAGTAGCACTTAGGCCAGTGAACAATACATAAAAAGAAAATAAAAATGTCAATGAATTCAGACTAGGGATGTTAAAGCAGCCTGCCCCGACCTTCTTTTTTTCTTTTTTGTATCTTTTTTTTCAAATCTCATGGTACCCCTGCATAAAATTGATATCCATCACTGACAGTAGAAACAGAAGGTTGATAGCAGGTTGTCTGCTCTTTTTTCATTTTTATATATATATATATATATATATATATATATATATATATTTTTTTTTTTTTTTTTTTACATTTTTGTCTGAGGGCAGACTTATATTTATCCAAACCACATTTAAAATCAATGTTGATTGACTGATGTTAGCTCTCGCTAGAGAGAGCCAAGGCTGACAGCCAAGGGCTCTTCTCGCTGCCAGCTTCTGTGCTTTAGTCCTCTCTCCCTAGTGTGGCTGTGAGGCAATGTTACTTTGGAGTGAAAAAAAAAGTATTGCGCTATGCGTCTCCTTCTACAAGGAGCCTGTCCTGATGATGTGTGCCCTTGGTGCACAGCCATTGCTAGCATCTTTCTTTGCACACATCAGACTTAAGAGTCCTTGCAGAGCTGACTAACTCAGATCTTGATCTGTCATTCTTGATCCTACTTACTTCTCCTTGAGCTGTAGAACTGTACTACAAATGTTGTAATGATGTGTCCCTGGCAGTTTTGGAGAGAACTAATAATAGTACAGATAACTGTGGTACTCATAACTGTTGGCAAAGTAGTTTATCAGTATGGATCCTGACATAGTGAAGGTGATTTACTAAAAGTTTATCAGTATGGAGCGGGGGAGGACTGACCATTCGAGCACTCGGGCACTGTGCTCGAATGGTCCCCATGAGATGCCCCTGGTACCTTTTATATGCTCTTTTGGGTGTGGTTTGAGTGTTGGCGAGGACACAGGGGCCTTATTGCCTGGGGGCCCCATGAGTTGTCAGTTCACCCCTGGTATGGAGCCTGACAAAGTGAAGATGATTTACTAAAGGCAAATAGGCTCCAGAACTTAGAAAATGTGGTCAAATGTAACCTTGCAAAGAAGACTCAAACACATGCAAGTAAATTAAAAATAAAACTACATTTGGATGGATGATGGAAGTTACCAGAACTTCATCTCAGTCACTAAGCTCTGGGCCAAATCCCCATGCAATGTGCAACTTCCCTTGCAACTTGAAAAGCCTATTTACTTTTCGTAAATCAAGCCACATAACTAGGAGTGGTTGGTAGGATCCAACACTTCCAAGAGAGCAGAACAGTATGAATACCTGTAGTGCTATTGACACTCTTCAAAAAAGTAAATTAGTAAGGAGCTTGACATAGTGATGATGGTGGAAGGATGGGGGGAGTTGGGCACAGTTGGTAGGATCAAGCACTTTCCAGAAGTGCAGATTCCTATTAACTTGAAAATTCTCTTAACTATTAATTGAAAGGAGCAAATGAAATATGATTAGCTAAAAAACTAGTCTATTTTTTATGTTCACAGTTCTAAATAAAAACTTAAAGGCTAAGTTCACTTTTTATAAAAAATAAATAAATAAATAAATAAATGAATAAATACATAAATGCACATCTTTTTTTTGCTGGTAAAAAAATAAATGTGCATTTAATATTTGTTTTTGTACTCTGCAGTCTGTAAAGCATTGCACCCATGATCAGAGGAGATCGGGGGAGAGAGGGGTGGAACGTGTAACATCTTGCAAACGTGAACTTATCCTTTAACATTAGAGTTTTTTTAGCTTTAGATAGAATAGGCAATAGTTAAACCCCTATCAACTTATACTACTGTCTGCATCCCGATAATATCCCTGCATTTCCTGTTCTGGAAATACAACAGGAATTGAAATATCTCCAAAGTGAATGTAATTCACGTAGGCATCCCGATCTGAGGATTTTCCCTCATTTTTTTGCCTTGGTAACAAGAAAAATGTGGATTTCTCATCACTTTCTGTGTTAGTAAGGGTGGTCACCAGAACAAATAAGGGGGGAAGTTGTGCTCAGTAGGGACACAGACAACAATTAAAACCTTATAGGGGGTCTAGCCCTTCTCTATTCTATTCAAAACTAAAAATATGCCTTTACATACACTTTAAACAGCACAGTAAAATGTAAACAGGAAAATGGTATACAGGCCATGGGGAGAGTAATACACTAACTTCTTCAAGTAAGATACAGAGTCCGATTTACTTTTTTTATGCAGCCATTTTCACTGCAGCTATAACTGCAATTTATAACTAAAGAGACAATGGAAGTCTGTGTCTCCCTGGTCCAATTTCACTGTTATATAAGTTATCCAAATACCTTCCTGGCCAGACAGTTTTGTATACCTCATATACTGCAAGAAAGGTGTATTTATCATATTATGGAGTAGTATTTTGTAAGGATTTATTATTTAAAGGGTTAGTTCACTTTTACTTATTTTTTCCAAAAACATCCCCAAGCATTACAGCATCCTCAGTTCATAAGAATCCCAACCATGGCACCACCTGCCTGGAGTTTGCATGCCCTCCCTGTGCCTGCGTGGGTTTCCTCCGGGTACTCCGGTTTCCTCATACACTCCAAAGACATGCTAGTAGGTTAATTGGATCCTGTCTAAACTGGCCCTAGTATGTGTATGTATGAATGTGAGTTAGGGACCTTGTCTAAGTTAAGCCTGCACTACCTGTCAATCTGGTAAGCAGGGGCGGACTGACAACTCATGGGGCCCCCGGGCAATAGGGGATCATGGGGCCTGTGTCCTTGCCCAAACTCAAAAAAGCCTATGAAAAAGGTACCAGGGGCATCTCATGGGGCCCCCTACTGACCCCGGGCAGTGCCTGAGTTTCCAAATGGTCAGTCCGTCCCTGCTGGTAAGGTATATAGGTTGACAGGGGGACACTATTTGATATTGCACCGTATGATCACGAGTTGATGTTTGGCACTGATTCACAGTGTATGTAGGATTGTTGATCACACTAGTGGATTTTTACCTACTCTGGGTAAGGGTAGGAATTTCAGTCACTGGATGTACATGTGATCCCTGGGGACACTTGGGAACACTTTGATGTATACGCACCATTATTATTTGCGTTATAAGGATAATGCACTATATATACCGTAGTTCATTTATTTTGAGGTACTAAGTGTAGAAGAGGACTGATTTGAGGAATTAAGAACTGATGGATCAAAAGAAGATACCATCAGGGCGTATGGAGACATTTTGAAGGAATCATTTTTGGGGGTACTCATGTTTGGATATTGGGGTGTCTTTCAACTTATATGTCATGGTGACTGGTATTGTCGATATTAAGACCTTAGATTGTACGCCCCTTGAGGGTTAGGGACTGATGTGAATGTACAATAAATGATATATGTAAAGTGCTGCGTAAATTGGCGGCGCTATATAAGTACCTATAATAATAATAATAATCATAATTAACATGTAGTGCTCTGTTTTGTAAAAGAATGCTTACATTTTCAGCTGCTCATTTCCTTGCCTTCCCCCCTCCATCCTGCAGATGGCAGGACATGCCTCACATTAGATGCACGGCCATGATAATAATAATAATTAAGCACTTGGCTTCATTTCCTACCCACACATGCTCAGTCTGCTCTCTTCCACTCTCCAGAATGCTGAGCTGTGAGAGAGCACAGACTGCTTGTGTGTGGGTAGGAAACAAAGCCAAGTTCTCATTCATGAGTTTCAGGGGATGTGCATCCAACGCTTCATGTCCTGCCATCTGCAGGATGGAAAGGGGAGGGCAATGAAATAAACAGCTAAACAAGTGAGTAATTTTTTTTGCAAAATGGAGCACTGAATGTTAATGATCTGAGGACACTGTAATGACTTGGGATGTTTTTGGCAAAATCTGCAAATCTGAAAAAACCCTTTAAACAAAACAAAGAAATGTTATATGTTAAAGTCATTGAGATTATGGAAGTATGTATTCCCCAGGCCACATTTATTTTCTTACCACATATCTTTGTGTTCAGACAGTTTTGTATTACTTATATACAGTTAAATAACAAGTGTATTGCTTATATTATGAAAATGGTAATTTTTAATGGATTTATTGATTTAAACTAATGAGACAAAGAAAAAGTATCAGACCAGTAGATAAGAAGCAGTGTGCTTCTTGGGATTTTGCCAAATTTGTCCTTTCCATAAATTAAGTCTGGCTAGTTTTTTTTTTTTTTTTTTACTAATGCATCCCTCTATTTAGCCGAGGACTTGCTTTTTTTATTGCTTAATTGAAGAACTACTAACGTCAAATGCATTTTTCTCTCCTCTGTAGGAAAAAGAGTTTTCTATCCAGTCCTTTTCAGTCAGTACAACCCAGCGATAATTTATGGGCATCATGATGCAATTCCCCCCATTGACCAGCAGCTGGTAAGTGATTTGCAGGCAACCTCAGGTCATCAGTGTAGTCTGTATGTTCTCTTGTCTTGCTCTTAACTTGTCTTATGTGCCAGTGTTGGCCAAGTCAAACAACAAGGCGTTTGCAATTTATGTGCTGAGCACTGATATTTATGAAAGTCATAACATCTTTTCCAGAAGGTTGCAGAGTGTGACTTTAGTTTGGACTGTGGTCCAGAAGCATCACCATCCACCCTTTGCAATGACTGATATCCTACCAGGGAAAGTGCCCACATTATTTTTAGCTATGAACATCAAGGTTATTTTATTTCAGTAGACATAGCAGTACATAATCCTGTTTGGGCTTCACTAATGATGCAAGCACATAAACAAAGAAGGTTTTCTTAGACCTTTCCCTATGTACACTGCATGAATAGCCATTGCTCTCATTAATCAACTGCAGGATGGAAAGATTGAATCCTTTTCAATCCTAAAACAGTAGCACTATCAAAGTATATAGTTCTCTGCATTACCAACAATGAAATACAAATTATATAATTATCGAAATTGGGAAATCTACTTTTTATGTAGGTATACCAGTGCTCCGTTTGCCATTGCCCAGGGTTAAGTAGTAAGACTCGTGATATTGAGCCATAACATATAGCTCGATAATATCTGTGAACAACTAGTTACTTAAACAGGTATCTCACAGTAATTGTTAACAAAACGCTTGAATTACATTTACAGTAGTTAACATTAGGTAGGGAAATACTTATACAAGAATATAAGAATAGGAGACTCATATACAGTCTGACAAGTAAGGCTGTAAACCTGTCTAGAATTGCAGTGGGTGGAGAATAAGTGTCTGCCCAGGGAGATGTCAGCCGAGAAAATAGGTAGTGTGGGGTCCAGAAGATTGTAAATGGAAAAAAGGCAGTGTGAGACATTGTTGGGAGAGATGAGATGTTGGGAAGATAACAAAAATAAATAAATAAAAAAGGGGTGGGGGGTGGGAGGTAAGGGGATAAGGGGATTTCAGCGTGCACAGGTACAGCTAGATAGCATTCATATCAGTTGGTCATATAGTCTATTCAGCAATTCATTTTGTGAAATAGTGTGATTCTAACATACAAGATGTGAATTAGTTCCTCCATGTCAGCAATTTTGTTTAGCCTCAGGAACCAATCTCCAAATGTTAGCGTATCTTTCTGTTTCCAAGACTGGCATGCACACAGGTGCCACGTTAATCATGTGCATCGCCAAGGATTTATGATAAGCATTGCCCATAACAGCAGAGTAATGTATCAAGAATTGTGACAGTGAAAATTCCATGGTTAAGTCGTCACCTTACAAATAATTCTGTGCACTTTTATCCAGTACAGCTGAAGTTTGGCACGATTCCACCATATGTGTAAAAAACGTCCCATTCCCCAGTGCCAGCAGCAGTCTGAAGCCTGTGGATATATTCTGTGTAGTAGGGTAGGCATTTGATACCACCTATAGTATACTTTTGTATTATGATATCTCAGTCATGTTCTATAAGCCATGTTCCGTATGGATCTGTCCAAATCTGTGTCCCATAAATCAGTAAAGGTGTCAGGTGCCGTGGCTTTGTCATCTGAGAGAATGGTGTACAGTGAAGAAATAAGGTGCTGTTGTGGTGTATGTGATAGACTAGCTTTTCAAAGGGTGTATGAGGTATGTATGAGGTGTATGAGGCCTACTATGTGTCATTCTGTTTTTTGAGTGGTTTAGGAAGTGTCTTATTTGGAAGTATGGCCAAGCAGGGAACTGAGACCAAGAGGTCAGTGGTGTTAAGGCATGTTTGTGTGTGAAGACCCCTTTGTTAAAAAAAATAAAAGACCTGCTCTGAGGGGTTCAAGAAAGCCGCAGTGTGAAAGAAAACTGGGTTAGGTGCCCAGGGAGATGGCAAGGTTGAAAAAAAGAGGTCATCGGACCTTGTATTGATGAGATATCTGAGGTTTTACAAAGCAAGTGTAAATGATGTAACGTCAGCCACAGCAAAGGGTGACTTACTGGGTCCAACTAGGTGGCTTTGCAAGCAGACCAAAGGATTCTGTCTAGAGGTTTACAAGAAAAGTACTGTTCTAGTGTAACCCAGTATTTAGTTGTAGAGTGTATGTGCCAGGCTATAAGCCTAACTAATTGACAAGCTGTAAAGTAATGTTTCATGGTGGTAAGTCCTATACCCCGTTTGCGTTAAAGAGAAAGTCATGCCACATTTACTCTGGAGGTCTGGTTTTCCTCAAGAAGGAGTTGAAAGTTTTGTGCATTGCAACAGAAAATGTACCAGTATGTTAATGAGAACCACTTGCAGTATGTATAAGAACCTACACAGTAATTCATCTTTATTATTGCTGCTTTGCCAAACCATGGAAACATGGCTTGTCCTATTGCTTCATGTCTTGCCGTAATGTTTTGAGTAAGGGTAAATTTTGTGTATAAATGTCAATGAGAATAGAAGGGAGTTGTATACCCTAATATGTAATTGCATCAGTTTTTCACATAAATGGAAAGTTGTTTTGGCACTGTAGCATCAACTCATGAGACATGGTAATATTAAGGGCATAGGATTTCAAATAGTTTATTTTCAGGTTTGAAAGTAAGCCAAATGTCTTAATTTCTTTCAGGAGATCAGGAAGGGTAAAAAGAAGTTCAGTAAGGAATATGAATATATCGTCGGCATAATTGGCTGTCTTGTATTCTTGTCCAGAGATTTCAATTCCTTTGATGTTTGCACAAATGCAGTGAAGGAAGGGTTCTAATGTAAGGACAAACTGGATTGGTGGAAGCCCTGCCTGGTACCATTACTTATGGTAAAGGCATTTGACAGGTGGCCATTGACCTTTACTCTGGCCTGTGAAGTTGTATGCAGAGCTAGGATTCTTGAACTCATCTTTGCACCCAGGCCAATAGACATTAGAACCCTTGCCATAAAGTCCCAGAACACTCTGTCAAATGCCTTCTCAGTGTACAAGGACAAGAAGAAGTCCTGTTTGGATAGCCAGTAATGGACATTCAAGGACTTCATTGTATTATCAAGAGCTTTCATGCTAGGGACAAAGCCCACTTGATTCAATTAAACCAGGGAGGGCAGCAAAGGAAGCAAGCAGTTTGCAAAGATTTGTGCATGAAATTTTAAATGTGAGTAGGGATACGAGTCTGTAATTTGTTGCTTGGTCTGAGTCCTTTTCTTTTTTTGTCGATTGGCATAATATGGGCTTCTAAAAATTGGAGAGACCGGAGTTGTTAGAAAGCCTAAAATGTTATTGCTTTTATGTAATTTTACTTTTAGCCCTGGTTCACACTGATGCATTCAAATCGCATGCAATGATCGGGCAATGGAATTGTTTAAATTGTCTGAGTCACACCAATTAGTACAGGAATTCCTGCGGTACTATCGCCGATTTGGGGTGCGACTTGCATAGACATCTGTGCATGAAGTTGCACAGATGCCTATGAAGTTGCACCTGAAGTCACATTGCCATCCGACTTTGAAATCGTGTGACTTCAAGTGAAGTTGCACAGTTTCAAAGTCGGATCTAGTGTGAATCAGGGCTTACTCTTTGTTGTTTTTACTTTTTGTGCGTTGATCATATTGCTATAGGATGAACCTAAAGTGGGTCTGCTACACTTTCCTGTTTAGCTTTGTGTGAAGTCAGACAATGTTTTGTTTCTTGCTCGGGTTTGCTGTGCTTTGTGTCACTGGCAGAGAGATTTCTTCCACTTTATTCCTACTGTAAGCTGATTTTCTTAGTTATCTTATTTACAGTTCATTTATCCTATATTTCTATAGAGAATCCAGTGGGGGACAGCTCCCTTGTCATAAATTGGTCCAAAATATAGTAAAAGCAAGCTTTAGTTAGAGTTAATGGCATACTGCTTAGGTATTGTTATTTCCAGTAGTCACATATTGACCAATATTAGTTACCCACCATATTAGAGGTATCAGAAGAAAATGGTGTCATACATTGGGTTGATCAGCTATATTAAGTAGCAATATTGCTGTTCAGAATAATATCTAAAGTGCTATTAAATGATATACAAATTCAAGTTGAAACACAATTAATTCTTCATGACAATCATTTTTTGCAAGGATTCATGTTCTATATTTGCCTCCTTTGCTTTGGGGCTTATTTTGCAGTATATAAACCATTGATTATAACAGATTAAATCATTCATGATGCCTAGATGCCCAGGCCAAATTTAGCAGTGTCACCACGTGTTGGTTAACCTAACAATAAGAATAACAATTTGTCTAATTTGCATACCTAAATAATTTGTAGATATATTTTTTTAAGATATATTTTTTTATTTCGGAAAGCATTTCATAATAAAATACACTGCCCTTTTTAATTATAGTCTGACTTTCGAGTAAAAGTTATAATTACAATTTAAAATTTTGCATTTTTTTTTATGTATTATTTTATTAATGAAACTGCATCTGACAAATAAACTGTAAAAATGTGGCACTGCAGATTTACACTGCAGCCTCAGTATGACAGTGTTTAGCTATCGGCTGAAGGCTTTCATTCTTGTCAATGGAGCCTCCAGCCTGTATGTGGTGATGTAGTAATCACTTGAACAGGATCTACTCTTACTGGTTCCCAGTGGGGATCCTGGCAGTTACTAACAGTCTGGATTGGGCACCAGCAGCATTGCAAAGTGTCAGCTGCTGGTTCTTAGAGGGCAGGGAAGAAGGGGGGTGAACAGCACCATGTATCCCACTACCAGCAGGTGTCTGCTTCTGATAAAAATCTTCCTGCACTTACTCCTTCACAGCCGCTGAATACCACCCTGAGCAGCTGTCTTCTGACCTTGTCAAGGTTAACAGAAGCTGTTGCTACTCCTAGTAGTTACGCAGGCTGCCCTTCCCTTCCTGCCCTCTTCACCATTCATAGAACTCTTCTTACTACTATCACAAAATGCATCATGTTCTGTGAATGGAGGAGGAGGAGTTAAATGACACCATTTCCTCCACCCATTCACAAAATGTATGATATTAGTAAGATCAGTTTGATTAAGGTGAAGGCAGAAGGGGGAAGGTAGGTGCCACAACTATTGCGAGTAACAGCAGCTTCTGTTAACCATCACAGCGACAGAAGACAGCCGCTCAGCAAGATTTTTGTCAGATGCAGCCACCAGCAGGTAATGTTATATCCCCCCATACAAATTACTTAAAAAAAACCCTAAACTTCAGTTTGAATATACTGATTGTAGGTGGGGAGATAAAAAAAACACTAAACATTTTGATTTTGAAGTGATTGTGAAGTATGAAAACTAGGCAGTTGAAATATGGATGATGCCTGGGCAGGGGCGGACTGACAACTCATGGGGCCCCTGTGTCCTTGCCCAAACTCAAAATGCCTATGAAAAAGGTACTAGGGGCATCTCATTGGGCCCCCTACTGACCCCGGGGCCCTCGTGCAGTGCTGAGTTTTCAAATGGTCAGTCCGCCCTGTGCCTGGGTTACGGTGGATTAGCATTCGAAAAAAAAAACGATAGTTTTATTACTGTTTTGTTGCTAATATCTGGATGCTGTAAGTTTTAAAGGATCATATTTTGACACCCTGTAATACAAATGCTGGGTGCAATAACTAAAAGCAAGTCATATACTGTACATGCACACAATCAACAGGTAGTCACACACAGGTACTTTTAACCAGCATTTATACCATTACATATTCTACGCATGTGAAAGACCCTCTATCAATTGAATTCTTGCCCTGGCACATCATAGCATTCACTTGGCACTCTAAGAAATAACAGAATCCAACTGCAATATTCTTGCACTGTCAAAACCTCCACTTTTATTATCACATGACACACAGGAGGATATATCTTATAGCCATCACAATCTGCATTATAACACACACCAATAATAATGTGAGCATTACAGCATGAAATTGACACATCATTTGACAGTGTCACAGCATAGAATTAATACATTACCAAAGCTATGTTAGAAGCTGGAAGGAACAAATCCCATCGGAACCATACAGCCCAGGGGGTCACAGGGAAGCTGTAAGCGTGACTGATTGATGAGCCCATATAGCCTTGGCAAAAATCCCAGCGTCAGAGCGTCCCCTGGCAACTGTGGGGCTTCCTATCATTCTCGCCTGGACTCCTGTCTTTTAAACCATTTTTCTGGAAGCTTTCCAATAGTGGGCGGGTGCCACACCCACCACAGGAAGAGCTAGCAGAAGGGTTCCACGCTCAACCACAATATTGATCCCACATCATTATCTGAAAATTAAAATTTTTGCTTCTTATCTACCCCAAACTTATTCTCATCTACCCCAAACTTATTCTCATCTACCCCAAACTTATTCTCATCTACCCTAAACTTAAAAATTTCTAACTTCTCGAGCAAGTAGACTTCTTTAAACAGGTTTTTATCTTCTAATGTGAGGTTACTAGGTGGCATAAACAAGTTTTTATCTTGCTCTAAGCAGAATATCTTGTGACTGTGTTCCTTTGGCTTAGAGAAATTACATTAGTCACCTCTCATGCCCCTGGCATTTGGGCAGCAATGCTTTATTGTAAAAATTACCCAAGAAACAAAGGGTCCAAGGCCAACACATTTCATAGGCATTACAAACCCTAGTATGGCCTTTCATGATAGGACCATTGAAGGGAACACAGCTTTTACTCATACCAGCACATACTTTGCTAAGCGTACAGTCTCAACTCCTTTAGTAAATCAACTGTAATGTGTCTGGCATTGTATTAGGTGTAGAGTAACAATGTTGAATGCATAATGGATCAATCCAGTAAATGATATAACACTAATTATTTAATGCAAATCGAGAGCTTAAGGTTAGAAAGAAGAAATGTATTTCCAGCAGCTAATGGATATGCCGTCTTGTCATTTGTGCACACTATATTTTACACAGATTCAGCTTCATGGGCAGCATTCCAGGTCATTCAGATTAATACTTGAAAGAGGTAGTGTCATATCCTTCAAAGTTCATCCACCAGAATAATTCAGCTATGTGATTGTCATTTTAAACATAGCTTATTATATGATGGTGTTGATAACCATACACCATATACTGTATATATAATTAGCATTTAGCAGCATTTCAGATTTTAAGATGCTCTCAGGGCAAGCAAATGAATGCAAAGTTGAAATACAAGAGAATTGTTTAACCTGCCAGAAGATTTATGTTGCACAACTGGTACTGTGATCCCAGACACCCTTTCTATACTTTCCATCTTTGTGCTGTTATACAGGGTATAAGAGGGAAGGTTTGAATGTATATTTATGAGGCCGTAAATGTGACATTCAGTGTAGGTAAATTGTCCTGTTTCATCTGTTTTAAATTACAGCTTAAATTGCACCTTGGTGTTTTTTGAAAATATTTTCCGATTGTAATTTGTTCAAAACCTAGCAAATTATTTGTTTAGGAAATATTACATATGAATACTCCATGTTTATTTTTCCCAGCCAGAACATGATGGGTATAGGTTCTTTTATGCTCGTTTACCAAGCTAATTGTAGCTGGCTTGTTGAAAAATTCTGTTGTTTACAGAATCCAGTATCAAAAGTTCAAATTACAAACACACATATCAATAGGTAAGAGGATTGACTCAGTCTTTCAAATAAGGAGACAGACTGAAAGTTAACAGCTCTCTCTGTAGCAAACTGTTATGCACCTTGACTCTAATGTCACTGGTATATCCTGTATTAAACATTTATTTTTAAAAAGGAACTTCCCTCTGGAAAAAAAGTCAGCAGCTACAAATACTGGGATCCAACGCTGTCCTCACCTAAGCTGGTTCTTCTCAGGGTTTTGGGTCCCTGGCACCATCTTTGATGTGGGAAGCCAGCTGTGACTTCCTGATAGTGCTGCACTTTCTGAATGGACCCGCAGCCTCCTGGGACCTGTGACATCTGAGGAGGTTGCAGACAGAAAGGTCATGGGATAGCACAAAGAAGTCGAAGTACATTTATGAAATAAAACAACACATACCAAGAAATGTAACTCTTAAATATTTATTGAATATTTAATTGCCCATGGTTTTATTCAAAGGTAACCTTAAATGATTAATAAATACATATCAAAGAAAAATATTTAGGCATCCTGGCTGAAACCAAAATAACAATTATCAATACAGTCACATTGTCTATCCAGATATACTGGACGACTAAACCTTCAACAAAACACCATGACAGTTAATAAAAGAAAATGGGGGTGTTAAGGAGCCGTAGTCCAGTCCAGAGGAGCTGGGGTACCCTACAGAGGCAGGCAACGGGTATATATAGGGTCAAAAGCGCAGGACGAATGCCCGCCATTTACACAGACCAATTATGGCTTGTTGCTAGGGGAGAATCCCCTGCAACAGCCAATAGCAACATACAGTGAAGGAGTGGTTCAAGAAGAAGCACATTAAGGTCCTGGAGTGGCTTAGCCAGTCTCCAGACCTTAATTCGATTGAAAATCTGTGGAGGGAGCTGAAAGTTCGAGTTGCTAAACGTCAGCCACCAAACCTTAATGACTTGGAGAGGATCTGCCAAGAGGAGTGGGCCAAAATCCCTCCTGAGATGTGTGCAAACCTGGTGGCCAACTACAGGAAACGTCTGACCTCTGTGATTGCCAACAAGGGATTTGCCACCAAGTACTAAGTCATGTTTTGTGAAGGGGATCAAATATGTATTTCCCTCAAGAACATGCAAATTAGTACATATATTTGTTAGACATGCATTTCTTTTGAATTTTTTGTTGCTATTCTGTCTCTCAGTGTTACAATACACCTTCCATTTTTTGACTGATCATTTCTTTGTGAGTGGGCAAACATTCAAAATCAGCAGGGGATCAAATACTTATTTCCTTCACTGTAACTCTTCATTTCAATGAATAATCGGCCTTTTGTACTATCCCATTGGGGTCCCGCTGACTACTAATGACTTTGCAGGGGGGGTGGACTTCCGCTCAGATCTCCTAGGCAAGCTGTGCAGAAGTGGAGTGGGTACCTGCTAGAAATAGGTACCTTCTCCAAGTAAACAAAGTTCAATAGTGGTGGTGGTAGATGGGGGGAGAGTGAAACTTCCCTTTTTATGTGAAGTTCGGCTTTAAGAAAACAAAGAAAACAATGTACATGCATATAAAGATGAAACATCAGTTTATTTTCAACATAATCAACATCATTATAATCCTCTTTTAAATGTACCTTTACACATAAGTAAAGGTCCAACCTGTCCATCTCAACAGAGTCCATGTGGTCCATTCTTTCTCCCAGAAATAATGTTTGAACACTTACGTCTAGAGAATTCTAAACCATATGTAAATTATTGCTACCAGACCCAAGAAAAGCAGATAAATAGTATCGGCTATGTCTCTGTAAATGTTACTCCAGTATTATTTATTGACAGCAATCCCAATTGCATTGTAGGTCTAGATGCACACAAGTACTGGATGCGGATGAATATGTAGCACTTGTGCTGCCAGAGCAGTTTTCTGCCAGCAGTCCAATTGCTTTCCTGCAGGGGGGTAGATAGTGAGGGATGGGGAGGGAGGGGTGATGTAACAAAGTGGCAACGGCAAAATGTTGTGCAGAATGTTTGGGCAGCCTCACTGCATTGAATTATCTACACATCTGAACTGATCTCATAGATCTCATCCACTGACTGCTGTACGGGAAGACAGCGGGATAATCAGAGGCCAACAGTCACAAAAAGTTATGCTTTCTTCAGACTGCATGAAATAATTATTGTCTAAAATAAGTCTAGTTTAGGAAAACTCTGCCTGGAATATTCTAATCATACAATTGTACTGTAACCGATAGCTGATAGTACACAGGAATACTTTGGATACGTCTTTTGGCAAATAAACGTGTATTTCTCTGTATACAATTTGCTAGCAAATAGATATAAATATGGTTTTAAAACCATTGTGGATGAAAGTACAATGTAGTAATAGTAGGAACAGTATTTTGCAACACACACCAATGACTTGCTATGCAGTGCTCCTATTGAAGAATACTACCAACTATCACTTTTAAAGCCTCTGTCTTCTGGGAACAAAACATTCATTTAAATATATTACTCAAAAGCCACAGATTATATAAATCTACTTTGCGCTCACCTAATGCCTTTGTGAACCCATTCATTACCTTGTGAAAGTAGTAGTGATACCATCACTGTCCTGCACGTATCCTGTTCAGGGAGTGGAACCATGGAAGGGGCCCAGCAGGCCCACCTACTACAGGATGCCTACCAGGGGCGTATTTTCCGCGAGGCAAACAAGGCATTTGCCTAGGGCGGCACTTTTCAGGGGGCCGGCCCGGTGGCAGCGCCGCCCCCCCCTTCCCACAGAAGGGACACTTTCCTGGGAAAGGGACAGGGGCTGCTGTGTCTTACCTGTGTCTGCGACTCTGTGTCCCACGTCGATCCGGTCCACAAGGCGCTGCTGGAAGAGGGGTGCAGAGGGTGTCCGTCTGGTGTCTTCATCTTCTTGGATCTTGATGGCAATGTGGGCGGGATGACAAGCCGCCCCTCAAATCTGGCCACACCCCTGGGATCACTGGGCAGCCTATAGCAGCCTGTCCCTCCCTCTGCAAGCTCCGCCTCCTCGCCAGTGATTGGCCGCCAAATCTGTAGCTCAGAAAAGGCACACAGGCGGCCAATCACAGGTGAGGAGGTGGAGCTTGGAGAGGAGGAGCTGAGCGGCAGCACAAAGATTGAAGATCGAGTGAGGGAGCAGCTGGAACCAGTGAAGAGGAGGAGAGCGGCTGGAGAAGGAAGACAGCTGATGAGTAAGTGTCTGTGCCTGAAGGAGGGAGCCCCGGCTGGAGCAGGGGTCAGCACAGCGATGTAAGTATAATTGGTGTCAGTGGGAGTAATAGTGCCCCATCATTAGTGTCAGTGTGGGAGGAATAGTGCCCCCTCATTGGTGTCACTGACACCAATGATGGGACACTTTTCCTCCAACTGACACCAATGATGGGGCACTATTCCTCCCACTGACAGCAATGATGGGGCACTATTCCTCCCACTGACACCAATGATGGGGCACTATTCCTCCCACTAACACCAATGATGGGGCACTATTCCTCCCACTGACACCAATGATGGGGCACGACTCCTCCCACTGACACCAATGATGGGGCACGATTCTTCCCACTGACACTAATGATGGAGTACTATTCCTCACACTGACACTAATGATGGGGCACTATTCCTCACACACTGACACTAATGATGGGGCATAAGTTTAAATAATAAATATATAATTAATGTACAATCCACATAAATAAATACGTGATTCAATAATAAACAATAATCGGGCAAAAATAGTGTATTGAAGTCCAACGAAAAAGTGTCCCTGTGCATCCAACAAAAAGTGTCCTTGTGCATACATAAATAAATTATGCCATGTGAGATCTTATATGATGCCAGAAATTAAATATAAAGTAATCTAGATTTCAAACATAAAGTGGCTCATTACACATTCTATGTCCGCTGTTGTCGGCGTTTCGTGTCGGAAGTCTGTTAACTCTTTCTATGGCTGCTGGATTTAATATGTTTGTGAGGCGGTGGTTCCTCTTTTATATTAATAAACAGCTTAAGACTTTTAAATATGTACTTCACTATGGAAGCATTATTTTTTTGATCCCACATTTTTTTCATATGGATGCCGATATAAGTGTCTTTATTCTTGGTGGAATCACTATTGGAGACAAACCATGAGCGCATTCTGACTATTTATAACTTAATGGTCCATTTGATTTGGTAAGGGGCACCTGTGTGTGTTGCATTTGGTGGTGGATATCCTGTGGTGGAAGACATTGCATCATACATGGCTGGCCATTTTCACTGAAGGATCAAAAGAAATAGAGGCTGCTCTGGAAAAAGATGGTGTGGTTGTTTTTAAGGAGTACAATATGGTGATACTTGAACAAAAATGAGCTGTTTGCTCATTTATACACTGACACTAATTGCAATTTAAAAAGCCACAGATGTGGGACATTAACCTCTAATTGGCATTTTAACCCGTGTGTGTCACCTTGTGTGTCTGTACCAAGGCCAAACATTCCAGGATATGTATGTAAAAAGGGGGGGGGGGGGGGGTTGCAGCGCTATATAACCTAGCAGATAGTAATAAATCAAACACAGATAATAAACAATGATAATAAACAGTGACTGTGTGTTAATAAAGCCACTGAATGGTGGCTATAAAGTGAGGGAAGTGAAACAGTCCAATGGAGGAGTGCTCTTAAGATCCAGGATGATCCTCAGACGTCCAATATTTGGAACCGCCAGGTGATAAAAAATGTAAAGATTGCGCACTCACCAGATACGCAATCTTTATGCACATTTGTGTATGATATCACTGGACCTCCTGTGTCATCACCCTGGTCTGGTCAGATCTGGTCAGCATATCCTTCATTGCCTGGTACCCGGATAGATGCAGCTATTCCGTGGATCTGGCTGGTTCCCACCAGAACTCAAATAAATAGAGAGGACCTACTTCTCTCCGCACGGATCATCTCGGCCACCGTCCCCACAGCTGCCCAATATGCGCGCTCCCGCCTCTCCGGGAAGCGCGCTCCGATCAAAAGCCACGTCCGCAAGCTCAGCGCTGAGTGCGCAATCTTTACATTTTTTTATCACCTGGCGGTTCCAAATATTGGACGTCTGAGGATCATCCTGGATCTTAAGAGCACTCCTCCATTGGACTGTTTCACTTCCCTCACTTTATAGCCACCATTCAGTGGCTTTATTAACACACAGTCACTGTTTATTATCATTGTTTATTATCTGTGTTTGATTTATTACTATCTGCTAGGTTATATAGCGCTGCAACCCCCCCCCTTTTTACATTTATGTCCTTGAAGGTTTGATACGGTGCCTTTTTTGGTGTACAGCTGCTGCTTATCATTATATTTAGAGATGAGCGAATCGAAGTATCCGAAGTGGAATTCGAGTCGAATATCGGAAAAATTTCGATTCGTGCCGAATCCGAAAAACAGCCTAATTCGGACGCGCGAATCGAAATTTTTCCGAAAATGGCGGCTGACATGTGCGGCGACGGAGCGGGGATGTCGGGGAAGGCGCGCAGACAAGGCGCGCTGCCCCATAATGCATTCCTCAACGACATGTGATCGCATCAGCCAATCAGCAGCCAGCCAGCCAGCACTGTGTAATGGTCGAGGTATATATAGCGGCCATTTTGGAAATCTTCATTTGCCTGCAGTCATTGAACAGAGGCAGACCGCTCTGTACTAGGGACAGGGACAGAGTTAGGGCCACAGAAACGAGAATTGGGGACAGAGAGAAGTTACTTAGGGACAGAGAACCATTACTCAGGGACACAGACTTGTTAATGAGGGCCACAGAATCGTTATTTAGGGACAAAGAAACGCTAGTTAGGGCCACAGAATTCATACTCAGGGACAGACAGAATTGTTACTCAGTGCCAGAGAATTGTTACTTAGGGCCACAGAAACGTTATTAGGGCCACAGAATTTTTACTCAGGGACAGACAGAATTGTTACTGAGTGCCAGAGAATTGTTACTCAGGGACAGACAGAATTGTTACTGAGTGCCAGAGAATTCTTAGGGCCACAGAATTCATTCTCAGGGACAGACAGAATTGTTACTCAGGGACAGACAGAATTGTTACTGAGTGCCAGAGAATTGTTACTCAGGGACAGACAGAATTGTTACTGAGTGCCAGAGAATTGTTACTCAGGGACAGACAGAATTGTTACTGAGTGCCAGAGAATTGTTACTCAGGGACAGACAGAATTGTTACTGAGTGCCAGAGAATTGTTACTCTCACAGACACAAAATTGTTACTTGCACAGACACAGAATTGTTACTTGCACAGACACACAATTGTTACTCAGGGCCACAGAATTCATACTCAGGGACAGACAGAATTGTTACTGAGTGCCAGAGAATTGTTACTCAGGGACAGACAGAATTGTTACTGAGTGCCAGAGAATTCTTACTCAGGGCCACAGAATTCATTCTCAGGGACAGACAGAATTGTTACTCAGGGACAGACAGAATTGTTACTGAGTGCCAGAGAATTGTTACTCAGGGACAGACAGAATTGTTACTGAGTGCCAGAGAATTGTTACTCAGGGACAGACAGAATTGTTACTGAGTGCCAGAGAATTGTTACTCAGGGACAGACAGAATTGTTACTGAGTGCCAGAGAATTGTTACTCTCACAGACACAAAATTGTTACTTGCACAGACACAGAATTGTTACTTGCACAGACACACAATTGTTACTCAGGGCCACAGAATTCATACTCAGGGACAGACAGAATTGTTACTGAGTGCCAGAGAATTCTTACTCAGGGCCACAGAATTCATACTCAGGGACAGACAGAATTGTTACTCAGGGACAGACAGAATTGTTACTGAGTGCCAGAGAATTGTTACTCAGGGACAGACAGAATTGTTACTGAGTGCCAGAGAATTGTTACTCTCACAGACACAAAATTGTTACTTGCACAGACACAGAATTGTTACTTGCACAGACACACAATTGTTACTCAGGGCCACAGAATTCATACTCAGGGACAGACAGAATTGTTACTGAGTGCCAGAGAATTGTTACTCAGGGACAGACAGAATTGTTACTGAGTGCCAGAGAATTCTTACTCAGGGCCACAGAATTCATTCTCAGGGACAGACAGAATTGTTACTCAGGGACAGACAGAATTGTTACTGAGTGCCAGAGAATTGTTACTCAGGGACAGACAGAATTGTTACTGAGTGCCAGAGAATTGTTACTCAGGGACAGACAGAATTGTTACTGAGTGCCAGAGAATTGTTACTCAGGGACAGACAGAATTGTTACTGAGTGCCAGAGAATTGTTACTCTCACAGACACAAAATTGTTACTTGCACAGACACAGAATTGTTACTTGCACAGACACACAATTGTTACTCAGGGCCACAGAATTCATACTCAGGGACAGACAGAATTGTTACTGAGTGCCAGAGAATTCTTACTCAGGGCCACAGAATTCATACTCAGGGACAGACAGAATTGTTACTCAGGGACAGACAGAATTGTTACTGAGTGCCAGAGAATTGTTACTCAGGGACAGACAGAATTGTTACTGAGTGCCAGAGAATTCTTACTCAGGGACAGACAGAATTGTTACTGAGTGCCAGAGAATTGTTACTCTCACAGACACAAAATTGTTACTTGCACAGACACAGAATTGTTACTCGCACAGAGACAGAATTGTTACTCGCACAGAGACAGAATTGTTACTCAGGGCCACAGAATTCATACTCAGGGACAGACAGAATTGTTACTGAGTGCCAGAGAATTGTTACTCAGGGACAGACAGAATTGTTACTGAGTGCCAGAGAATTGTTACTCTCACAGACACAAAATTGTTACTTGCACAGACACAGAATTGTTACTTGCACAGACACACAATTGTTACTCAGGGCCACAGAATTCATACTCAGGGACAGACAGAATTGTTACTGAGTGCCAGAGAATTCTTACTCAGGGCCACAGAATTCATACTCAGGGACAGACAGAATTGTTACTCAGGGACAGACAGAATTGTTACTGAGTGCCAGAGAATTGTTACTCAGGGACAGACAGAATTGTTACTGAGTGCCAGAGAATTGTTACTCTCACAGACACAAAATTGTTACTTGCACAGACACAGAATTGTTACTTGCACAGACACACAATTGTTACTCAGGGCCACAGAATTCATACTCAGGGACAGACAGAATTGTTACTGAGTGCCAGAGAATTGTTACTCAGGGACAGACAGAATTGTTACTGAGTGCCAGAGAATTGTTACTCTCACAGACACAAAATTGTTACTTGCACAGACACAGAATTGTTACTCGCACAGAGACAGAATTGTTACTCAGGGCCACAGAATTCATACTCAGGGACAGACAGAATTGTTACTGAGTGCCAGAGAATTGTTACTCAGGGAAGACAGAATTGTTACTGAGTGCCAGAGAATTGTTACTCAGGGACAGACAGAATTGTTACTGAGTGCCAGAGAATTGTTACTCTCACAGACACAAAATTGTTACTTGCACAGACACAGAATTGTTACTCGCACAGAGACAGAATTGTTACTCAGGGCCACAGAATTCATACTCAGGGACAGACAGAATTGTTACTGAGTGCCAGAGAATTGTTACTCAGGGACAGACAGAATTGTTACTGAGTGCCAGAGAATTGTTACTCTCACAGACACAAAATTGTTACTTGCACAGACACAGAATTGTTACTTGCACAGACACACAATTGTTACTGAGTGCCAGAGAATTGTTACTCAGGGACAGACAGAATTGTTACTGAGTGCCAGAGAATTGTTACTCAGGGACAGACAGAATTGTTACTGAGTGCCAGAGAATTGTTACTCAGGGACAGACAGAATTGTTACTGAGTGCCAGAGAATTGTTACTCGCACAGACACAAAATTGTTACTTGCACAGACACAAAATTGTTACTTGCACAGACACAGAATTGTTACTCGCGCAGACACAGAATTGTTACTCAGGGCCACAGAATTCATACTCAGGGACAGACAGAATTGTTACTGAGTGCCAGAGAATTGTTACTCAGGGACAGACAGAATTGTTACTGAGTGCCAGAGAATTGTTACTCAGGGACAGACAGAATTGTTACTGAGTGCCAGAGAATTGTTACTCAGGGACAGACAGAATTGTTACTGAGTGCCAGAGAATTGTTACTCGCACAGACACAAAATTGTTACTTGCACAGACACAGAATTGTTACTCGCACAGACACAGAATTGTTACTCGCACAGACACAGAATTGTTACTCAGGGCCACAGAATTCATACTCAGGGACAGACAGAATTGTTACTGAGTGCCAGAGAATTGTTACTCAGGGACACCTAATCGTTGAATTAAATAGTATGTCAGACAACATGCAGAGGAGTGGCAGAGGAGGCAATGTTTTAGGAGCGAGCAGACGTGGCAGCAGAGGAAGGGGTCGAGGCAGCAGTATTCGCAGCCAGAGGCCAGTGCTCCCGGTGTCATCCAGCGGTCGTGTCTCCACCGACAACCCTGCCGTCATTGATTGGTTGGCTCGGTCGTCTTCCTCTTCCCAGGTCACCTCTGACACCTACAGCCAACGGTCGGTGGGTACGTCAGACACAACCGTTAGTTGGCATGGCCCGGGACCAAGCCCACTGAAATCACGTGTCCTCTACCTGCCCCTGTCCTTTGCTGTTCCCTCACCAAGCGAAGTATCGCATGCTGTGGGCTCAGCCCCACTGTACAGTGAGGAAGAGCTAACAGAGGGCGGTCAGGAACGGGGGGAGACATCGGCCTTTTCAGCAGCCAAGCGAACAAGTACTGGCGAGGAGAGTGGCTCGGTAGCCGGTCTAGAGACAGGTCTGTCTCCTGACCCAGACGCAGCCGAGGGGGCTAGTAGTGAGGCGGAGACCCTACTTGATGATGAGGAGGTTGATCGCACTTGGCACTTGACTCACATAGCTGCTGCCAGGCCCCTAATCTGCCATAGGCCCCTATATACCGCCTCCTCATGCTGCTGCCAAGTCCAGAGTCTGTCATGGTCCCTGTACGGCCTCCCATTGCTGCTGTCTCCATCGCCACACTCTGCTGCCATGTGCCACTTTCAGGTCTCTTCACACTGCTGGTGTGTTAAATTTTTTGACATAGGGTGCAGGCAGATTACGGGCCTCACATAGCTGCTGCCAGGCCCCTAATCTGCCATGGGCCCCTATATACCGCCTCCTCATGCTGCTGCCAAGTCCAGAGTCTGTCATGGTCCCTGTACGGCCTCCCATTGCTGCTGTCTCCATCGCCACACTCTGCTGCCATGTGCCACTTTCAGGTCTCTTCACACTGCTGGTGTGTTAAATTTTTTGACATAGGGTGCAGGCAGATTACGGGCCTCACATAGCTGCTGCCAGGCCCCTAATCTGCCATGGGCCCCTATATACCGCCTCCTCATGCTGCTGCCAAGTCCAGAGTCTGTCATGGGTCCCTGTACGGCCTCCCATTGCTGCTGTCTCCATCGCCACACTCTGCCATGTGCCACTTTCAGGTCTCCTCACACACTGCTGGTGTGTAGAATTTTTTGACATAGGGTGCTGGCAGATTACGGGCCTCCCATAGCTGCTGCCAGGCCCCTAATCTGCCATGGGCCCCTATATACCGCCTCCTCATGCTGCTGCCAAGTCCAGAGTCTGTCATGGTCCCTGTACGGCCTCCCATTGCTGCTGTCTCCATCGCCACACTCTGCTGCCATGTGCCACTTTCAGGTCTCTTCACACTGCTGGTGTGTTAAATTTTTTGACATAGGGTGCAGGCAGATTACGGGCCTCACATAGCTGCTGCCAGGCCCCTAATCTGCCATGGGCCCCTATATACCGCCTCCTCATGCTGCTGCCAAGTCCAGAGTCTGTCATGGGTCCCTGTACGGCCTCCCATTGCTGCTGTCTCCATCGCCACACTCTGCCATGTGCCACTTTCAGGTCTCCTCACACACTGCTGGTGTGTAGAATTTTTTGACATAGGGTGCTGGCAGATTACGGGCCTCCCATAGCTGCTGCCAGGCCCCTAATCTGCCATGGGCCCCTATATACCGCCTCCTCATGCTGCTGCCAAGTCCAGAGTCTGTCATGGTCCCTGTACGGCCTCCCATTGCTGCTGTCTCCATCGCCACACTCTGCTGCCATGTGCCACTTTCAGGTCTCTTCACACTGCTGGTGTGTTAAATTTTTTGACATAGGGTGCAGGCAGATTACGGGCCTCACATAGCTGCTGCCAGGCCCCTAATCTGCCATGGGCCCCTATATACCGCCTCCTCATGCTGCTGCCAAGTCCAGAGTCTGTCATGGGTCCCTGTACGGCCTCCCATTGCTGCTGTCTCCATCGCCACACTCTGCCATGTGCCACTTTCAGGTCTCCTCACACACTGCTGGTGTGTAGAATTTTTTGACATAGGGTGCTGGCAGATTACGGGCCTCCCATAGCTGCTGCCAGGCCCCTAATCTGCCATGGGCCCCTATATACCGCCTCCTCATGCTGCTGCCAAGTCCAGAGTCTGTCATGGTCCCTGTACGGCCTCCCATTGCTGCTGTCTCCATCGCCACACTCTGCTGCCATGTGCCACTTTCAGGTCTCTTCACACTGCTGGTGTGTTAAATTTTTTGACATAGGGTGCAGGCAGATTACGGGCCTCACATAGCTGCTGCCAGGCCCCTAATCTGCCATGGGCCCCTATATACCGCCTCCTCATGCTGCTGCCAAGTCCAGAGTCTGTCATGGTCCCTGTACGGCCTCCCATTGCTGCTGTCTCCATCGCCACACTCTGCTGCCATGTGCCACTTTCAGGTCTCTTCACACTGCTGGTGTGTTAAATTTTTTGACATAGGGTGCAGGCAGATTACGGGCCTCACATAGCTGCTGCCAGGCCCCTAATCTGCCATGGGCCCCTATATACCGCCTCCTCATGCTGCTGCCAAGTCCATAGTCTGTCATGGTCCCTGTACGGCCTCCCATTGCTGCTGTCTCCATCGCCACACTCTGCTGCCATGTGCCACTTTCAGGTCTCTTCACACTGCTGGTGTGTTAAATTTTTTGACATAGGGTGCAGGCAGATTACGGGCCTCACATAGCTGCTGCCAGGCCCCTAATCTGCCATGGGCCCCTATATACCGCCTCCTCATGCTGCTGCCAAGTCCAGAGTCTGTCATGGTCCCTGTACGGCCTCCCATTGCTGCTGTCTCCATCGCCACACTCTGCTGCCATGTGCCACTTTCAGGTCTCTTCACACTGCTGGTGTGTTAAATTTTTTGACATAGGGTGCTGCAAGATAACGGGCCTCACATAGCTGCTGCCAGGCCCCTAATCAGCCATGGGCCCCTATACCGCCTCCTCCTGCTGCTGCCAGGTCCAGAGTCTCTCATGGGTCCCTGTACGGCCTCCCATTGCTGCTGTCTCCATCGCCACACTCTGCTGCCATGTGCCACTTTCAGGTCTCTTCACACTGCTGGTGTGTTAAATTTTTTGACATAGGGTGCAGGCAGATTACGGGCCTCACATAGCTGCTGCCAGGCCCCTAATCTGCCATGGGCCCCTATATACCGCCTCCTCATGCTGCTGCCAAGTCCAGAGTCTGTCATGGTCCCTGTACGGCCTCCCATTGCTGCTGTCTCCATCGCCACACTCTGCTGCCATGTGCCACTTTCAGGTCTCTTCACACTGCTGGTGTGTTAAATTTTTTGACATAGGGTGCTGCAAGATAACGGGCCTCACATAGCTGCTGCCAGGCCCCTAATCAGCCATGGGCCCCTATACCGCCTCCTCCTGCTGCTGCCAGGTCCAGAGTCTCTCATGCCATGTGCCACTTTCAGGTCTCTTCACACTGCTGGTGTGTTAAATTTTTTGACATAGGGTGCAGGCAGATTACGGGCCTCACATAGCTGCTGCCAGGCCCCTAATCTGCCATGGGCCCCTATATACCACCTCCTCCTGCTGCTGCCAGGTCCAGAGTCTCTCATGGGTCCCTGTACGGCCTCCCATTGCTGCTGTCTCCATCGCCACACTCTGCTGCCATGTGCCACTTTCAGGTCTCTTCACACTGCTGGTGTGTTAAATTTTTTGACATAGGGTGCTGCAAGATAACGGGCCTCACATAGCTGCTGCCAGGCCCCTAATCAGCCATGGGCCCCTATACCGCCTCCTCCTGCTGCTGCCAGGTCCAGAGTCTCTCATGGGTCCCTGTACGGCCTCCCATTGCTGCTGTCTCCATCGCCACACTCTGCTGCCATGTGCCACTTTCAGGTCTCTTCACACTGCTGGTGTGTTAAATTTTTTGACATAGGGTGCAGGCAGATTACGGGCCTCACATAGCTGCTGCCAGGCCCCTAATCTGCCATAGGCCCCTATATACCGCCTCCTCATGCTGCTGCCAAGTCCAGAGTCTGTCATGGTCCCTGTACGGCCTCCCATTGCTGCTGTCTCCATCGCCACACTCTGCTGCCATGTGCCACTTTCAGGTCTCTTCACACTGCTGGTGTGTTAAATTTTTTGACATAGGGTGCTGCAAGATAACGGGCCTCACATAGCTGCTGCCAGGCCCCTAATCAGCCATGGGCCCCTATACCGCCTCCTCCTGCTGCTGCCAGGTCCAGAGTCTCTCATGCCATGTGCCACTTTCAGGTCTCTTCACACTGCTGGTGTGTTAAATTTTTTGACATAGGGTGCAGGCAGATTACGGGCCTCACATAGCTGCTGCCAGGCCCCTAATCTGCCATGGGCCCCTATATACCACCTCCTCCTGCTGCTGCCAGGTCCAGAGTCTCTCATGGGTCCCTGTACGGCCTCCCATTGCTGCTGTCTCCATCGCCACACTCTGCTGCCATGTGCCACTTTCAGGTCTCTTCACACTGCTGGTGTGTTAAATTTTTTGACATAGGGTGCTGCAAGATAACGGGCCTCACATAGCTGCTGCCAGGCCCCTAATCAGCCATGGGCCCCTATACCGCCTCCTCCTGCTGCTGCCAGGTCCAGAGTCTCTCATGGGTCCCTGTACGGCCTCCCATTGCTGCTGTCTCCATCGCCACACTCTGCTGCCATGTGCCACTTTCAGGTCTCTTCACACTGCTGGTGTGTTAAATTTTTTGACATAGGGTGCAGGCAGATTACGGGCCTCACATAGCTGCTGCCAGGCCCCTAATCTGCCATAGGCCCCTATATACCGCCTCCTCATGCTGCTGCCAAGTCCAGAGTCTGTCATGGTCCCTGTACGGCCTCCCATTGCTGCTGTCTCCATCGCCACACTCTGCTGCCATGTGCCACTTTCAGGTCTCTTCACACTGCTGGTGTGTTAAATTTTTTGACATAGGGTGCAGGCAGATTACGGGCCTCACATAGCTGCTGCCAGGCCCCTAATCTGCCATAGGCCCCTATATACCGCCTCCTCATGCTGCTGCCAAGTCCAGAGTCTGTCATGGTCCCTGTACGGCCTCCCATTGCTGCTGTCTCCATCGCCACACTCTGCTGCCATGTGCCACTTTCAGGTCTCTTCACACTGCTGGTGTGTTAAATTTTTTGACATAGGGTGCAGGCAGATTACGGGCCTCACATAGCTGCTGCCAGGCCCCTAATCTGCCATGGGCCCCTATATACCGCCTCCTCATGCTGCTGCCAAGTCCAGAGTCTGTCATGGTCCCTGTACGGCCTCCCATTGCTGCTGTCTCCATCGCCACACTCTGCTGCCATGTGCCACTTTCAGGTCTCTTCACACTGCTGGTGTGTTAAATTTTTTGACATAGGGTGCAGGCAGATTACGGGCCTCACATAGCTGCTGCCAGGCCCCTAATCTGCCATGGGCCCCTATATACCACCTCCTCCTGCTGCTGCCAGGTCCAGAGTCTCTCATGGGTCCCTGTACGGCCTCCCATTGCTGCTGTCTCCATCGCCACACTCTGCTGCCATGTGCCACTTTCAGGTCTCTTCACACTGCTGGTGTGTTAAATTTTTTGACATAGGGTGCAGGCAGATTACGGGCCTCACATAGCTGCTGCCAGGCCCCTAATCTGCCATGGGCCCCTATATACCGCCTCCTCATGCTGCTGCCAAGTCCAGAGTCTGTCATGGTCCCTGTACGGCCTCCCATTGCTGCTGTCTCCATCGCCACACTCTGCTGCCATGTGCCACTTTCAGGTCTCTTCACACTGCTGGTGTGTTAAATTTTTTGACATAGGGTGCAGGCAGATTACGGGCCTCACATAGCTGCTGCCAGGCCCCTAATCTGCCATGGGCCCCTATATACCGCCTCCTCATGCTGCTGCCAAGTCCAGAGTCTGTCATGGTCCCTGTACGGCCTCCCATTGCTGCTGTCTCCATCGCCACACTCTGCTGCCATGTGCCACTTTCAGGTCTCTTCACACTGCTGGTGTGTTAAATTTTTTGACATAGGGTGCAGGCAGATTACGGGCCTCACATAGCTGCTGCCAGGCCCCTAATCTGCCATGGGCCCCTATATACCACCTCCTCCTGCTGCTGCCAGGTCCAGAGTCTCTCATGGGTCCCTGTACGGCCTCCCATTGCTGCTGTCTCCATCGCCACACTCTGCTGCCATGTGCCACTTTCAGGTCTCTTCACACTGCTGGTGTGTTAAATTTTTTGACATAGGGTGCTGCAAGATAACGGGCCTCACATAGCTGCTGCCAGGCCCCTAATCAGCCATGGGCCCCTATACCGCCTCCTCCTGCTGCTGCCAGGTCCAGAGTCTCTCATGGGTCCCTGTACGGCCTCCCATTGCTGCTGTCTCCATCGCCACACTCTGCTGCCATGTGCCACTTTCAGGTCTCTTCACACTGCTGGTGTGTTAAATTTTTTGACATAGGGTGCTGCAAGATAACGGGCCTCACATAGCTGCTGCCAGGCCCCTAATCAGCCATGGGCCCCTATACCGCCTCCTCCTGCTGCTGCCAGGTCCAGAGTCTCTCATGCCATGTGCCACTTTCAGGTCTCTTCACACTGCTGGTGTGTTTAATTTTTTGACATAGGGTGCAGGCAGATTACGGGCCTCACATAGCTGCTGCCAGGCCCCTAATCTGCCATGGGCCCCTATATACCGCCTCCTCATGCTGCTGCCAAGTCCAGAGTCTGTCATGGTCCCTGTACGGCCTCCCATTGCTGCTGTCTCCATCGCCACACTCTGCTGCCATGTGCCACTTTCAGGTCTCTTCACACTGCTGGTGTGTTAAATTTTTTGACATAGGGTGCAGGCAGATTACGGGCCTCACATAGCTGCTGCCAGGCCCCTAATCTGCCATAGGCCCCTATATACCGCCTCCTCATGCTGCTGCCAAGTCCAGAGTCTGTCATGGTCCCTGTACGGCCTCCCATTGCTGCTGTCTCCATCGCCACACTCTGCTGCCATGTGCCACTTTCAGGTCTCTTCACACTGCTGGTGTGTTAAATTTTTTGACATAGGGTGCAGGCAGATTACGGGCCTCACATAGCTGCTGCCAGGCCCCTAATCTGCCATGGGCCCCTATATACCACCTCCTCCTGCTGCTGCCAGGTCCAGAGTCTCTCATGGGTCCCTGTACGGCCTCCCATTGCTGCTGTCTCCATCGCCACACTCTGCTGCCATGTGCCACTTTCAGGTCTCTTCACACTGCTGGTGTGTTAAATTTTTTGACATAGGGTGCTGCAAGATAACGGGCCTCACATAGCTGCTGCCAGGCCCCTAATCAGCCATGGGCCCCTATACCGCCTCCTCCTGCTGCTGCCAGGTCCAGAGTCTCTCATGGGTCCCTGTACGGCCTCCCATTGCTGCTGTCTCCATCGCCACACTCTGCTGCCATGTGCCACTTTCAGGTCTCTTCACACTGCTGGTGTGTTAAATTTTTTGACATAGGGTGCTGCAAGATAACGGGCCTCACATAGCTGCTGCCAGGCCCCTAATCAGCCATGGGCCCCTATACCGCCTCCTCCTGCTGCTGCCAGGTCCAGAGTCTCTCATGCCATGTGCCACTTTCAGGTCTCTTCACACTGCTGGTGTGTTTAATTTTTTGACATAGGGTGCAGGCAGATTACGGGCCTCACATAGCTGCTGCCAGGCCCCTAATCTGCCATGGGCCCCTATATACCGCCTCCTCATGCTGCTGCCAGGTCCAGAGTCTCTCATGGGTCCCTGTACGGCCTCCCATTGCTGCTTTCTCCATCGCCACACTCTGCCATGTGCCACTTTCAGGTCTCCTCACACACTGCTGGTGTGTTGAATTTTTTGACATAGGGTGCTGGCAGATTACGGGCCTCCCATAGCTGCTGCCAGGCCCCTAATCTGCCATGGGCCCCTATATACCGCCTCCTCATGCTGCTGCCAAGTCCAGAGTCTGTCATGGGTCCCTGTACGGCCTCCCATTGCTGCTGTCTCCATCGCCACACTCTGCCATGTGCCACTTTCAGGTCTCCTCACACACTGCTGGTGTGTAGAATTTTTTGACATAGGGTGCTGGCAGATTACGGGCCTCCCATAGCTGCTGCCAGGCCCCTAATCTGCCATGGGCCCCTATATACCGCCTCCTCATGCTGCTGCCAAGTCCAGAGTCTGTCATGGGTCCCTGTACGGCCTCCCATTGCTGCTGTCTCCATCGCCACACTCTGCCATGTGCCACTTTCAGGTCTCCTCACACTGCTGGTGTGTTGAATTTTTTGACATAGGGTGCTGGCAGATTACGGGCCTCCTATAGCTGCTGCCAGGCCCCTAATCTGCCATGGGCCCCTATATACCGCCTCCTCATGCTGCTGCCAAGTTCAGAGTCTGTCATGGGTCCCTGTACGGCCTCCCATTGCTGCTGTCTCCATCGCCACACTCTGCCATGTGCCACTTTCAGGTCTCCTCACACTGCTGGTGTGTTGAATTTTTTGACATAGGGTGCTGGCAGATTACGGGCCTCCTATAGCTGCTGCCAGGCCCCTAATCTGCCGTAGGCCCCTATATACCGCCTCCTCATGCTGCTGCCAGGTCCAGAGTCTCTCATGGGTCCCTGTACGGCCTCCCATTGCTGCTGTCTCCATCGCCACACTCTGCCATGTGCCACTTTCAGGTCTCCTCACACTGCTGGTGTGTTCCATTTTTTGTCATAGGGTGCTGGCAGATTATGGGCCTCCCATAACTGCTGCCAGGCCCCTAATCTGCCATGGGCCCCTATACCGACTCCTCATGCTGTGACGTTGCAACAAGGTGGAATTCAACCCTACATATGTTAGACCGCCTTTACGAACAGCAAAAGGCCATCACAGATTTCCTGATGTTAAAAGCAGATAAAGGTACTCCCTGTGTAACTTAGATGTCAGCCATTGGCAGCTCATGCGTGACACCTGCGCTTGCTCAGGCCCTTTGAGGAGGCCACGCTATTCGTGAGTCGGCAGGACTATGGGATGAACGACGTCATTCCTCTGTTGCACGTCCTGGAACAAATGCTGTTAACAATGGCTGGTCAGGGTGCGGTAGACGTGGCGCACAGATCTCAACGCCACATGGCCCCTGTGGGGGCAGGACTGGAAGAAGAGGAGGAGGTAGAGGAGGACATTGGTGCTCAGGAATTATTGAGTGAAATGGGTGGTTTTTCCACTCAGCGGACAGGAGTGGAGGAGCAGGAGCATCTGGTAGAGGAGGAGGAAGAGGAGACAGAGGACCTAGACGCACCGTGGCAGTATGCTGTGGAGATGGAGGCAGGGAGTCCCTCGCATTCCTTGGCACAAATGGCCCATAGCATGCTCGGTTGCTTGCGTAGCGACAGCCGAATAATAACCATCAGACAGAGGGATGACTTTTGGCTGTCCACCTTGTTGGACCCTCGCTACCGTTCAAAAATGGTGGCCTTTTTCACACCTGCTGAGAGGGAGGCCAAAATAACGTACTATAAAAAACACCTATGTAGTCAGCTGGTCTCTGCCTGTCTGCGCCAACGTCCATCCTCAGACACTGTGGGCCCTGTGCGCTCGTGTTCCGCTGCCATGGCAGCAGGGGAGGGGTGGGGTGGTAGGAGCAGTGGCAGCTCCACCAGCAGCGGCTGCCTCAGTCTGCAGTCGATGATGAGTAGCTTTCTTCACCAGCGCAGTGAGGAAACTACTAACCAGCCGCAGCAGCAGCAGCAGCATCAGGTGGACCTGGAGCAGGACCTCAAACAACAGGCTTAGGCCTACTTGGACAGCACCCTGCCAACCGAGGTAGACAATCCCCTTGACTACTGGGCAACGAAACTTGACCTTTGGCCCCAACTAGCTGAATTTGCCCTTGAAAGGCTGTCATGCCCGGCCAGTAGCGTGGCATCGGAGCGCGTGTTTAGTGCGGCAGGAGGTATTGCAACTCCGCGGAGGACACGACTGTCCACCCAAAGTGTGGAGAGACTCACGTTTGTGAAAATGAATCAGGCGTGGATTAGTCTGGATTTCAAACCACCAGTTCCTGACACAACTGACTAAATCCGCCATGAATCATGCCCCAAACATGTGCCACTTTCAGGTCTCCTCACACTGCTGGTGTGTTCCATTTTTTGTCATAGGGTGCTGGCAGATTACGGGCCTCCCATAGCTGCTGCCAGGCCCCTAATCTGCCATGGGCCCCTATACCGCCTCCTCATGCTGCTGCCAAGTCCAGAGTCTCTCATGGGTCCCTGTACGGCCTCCCATTGCTGCTGCCTCCATCGCCACACTCTGCCATGTGCCACTTTCAGGTCTCCTCACACTGCTGGTGTGTTCCATTTTTTGTCATAGGGTGCTGGCAGATTACGGGCCTCCCATAGCTGCTGCCAGGCCCCTAATCTGCCATGGGCCCCTATACCGCCTCCTCATGCTGCTGCCAGGTCCAGAGTCTCTCATGGGTCCCTGTACGGCCTCCCATTGCTGCTGTCTCCATCGCCACACTCTGCCATGTGCCACTTTCAGGTCTCCTCACACTGCTGGTGGGTTCCATTTTTTGTCATAGGGTGCTGGCAGATTACGGGCCTCCCATAGCTGCTGCCAGGCCCGTAATCTGCCATGGGCCCCCGTACCGACTCCTCATGCTGCTGCCAGGCCCGTAATCTGTCATGGGCCACTGTTGTCGCTTGTTGGCATATTCCGCTCGTTCAGATGCTCCTTCTCCTGCTACTCCTCTTCACGGATTCCGTCAGCAGTCTTTCTTGGAATCCGTTTCCAAGAGACAACAGTTTGCGAGCACGCACCCGACGGTGCAGAAGCTGAACGTCCTCCTGTCCAAGTTGCTGCTGCCAGGCTCGTAATCTGTCATGCGCCCCTGTACCGCCTCCTCATGCTGCTGCCAGGTCCAGAGTGTGTCATGGGCCCCCGTACCGACTCCTCATGCTGCTGCCAGGCCCGTAATCTGTCATGGGCCCCTGTACCGCCTCCCCATGCTGCTGCCAGGTCCAGAGTGTGTCATGGGTCCCTGTACGGCCTCCCATTGCTGCTGCCAGGCCCGTAATCTGCCATGGGCCCCTGTACCGACTCCTCATGCTGCTGCCAGGCCCGTAATCTGTCATGGGCCCCTGTACCGCCTCCTCATGCTGCTGCCAGGTCCAGAGTGTGTCATGGGTCCCTGTACGGCCTCCCATTGCTGCTGTCTCTATCGCCACACTCTGCCATGTGCCACTTTCAGGTCTCCTCACACTGCTGGTGGTTTCCATTTTTGTCATAGGGTGCTGTATGGCCTCCCATTGCTGCTGCCTCCACCGCCACACTGTGGCTCCACACTCTGGTTTTGGCCCCGTGACTGCCCAAATGAGTGAAGTGTGCGGTGATTCTAAGATCGACGGCACTCATCTGCATGTCATACTGACTGACAGTATTATTTCTCTTCCCCAGCAGACTCCAAGGGCATTTAAATTAAAGGTACAGTGTTCTGCACTAATATTAAGTCTCTCTGAAGCCTAGAAACACCCTTTTTTAAGTTAAATTCACAGCGAATTTATTCGACTCGAATCGAATATTGTCCACGAATTCGCCGAATCAGTCGAATCGAATTTTTCATTTCTTCGCTCATCTCTAATTATATTCATTCAAGCGCTCACTTATTTTTGCTTTTCTTGATTATTCCAGGTTATGTAAACTTTTGATCATGGCCATTTGGGTGATTTCTGTTATCATTATGATTTAAAAAGGAGCCAAACAACTATTTGATAATAAATGGCTTCATATGATCACCATCCTTCAATAAAAGAGCATTTTGTGGCATGATCAGTCATATTTTCAATATCAATGCCAAAATTTCACAATTTCTGCCAGGGTATGCAAACTTTTGAGCACAACTGTATGTATATATATATGATATACATATATATATATATATATATATATATATATGGCACACATTATGCAGCTCTGTATTCATTATTAAATCATTGTATTTGTTTAACACAACTAGTGCAAGCGCCTGAATTTTACTTGATATCAGTCTCTCACAATCCCCTGTACAGCAGCACTAAATGGCAGGTACAACAGCTTCTTCCTTATAGGCATTTAATCTGTGTATTTAGTTGTTTTACTGAAGTTCAGCAATAAAAATTAGCTAACAAGGATTGGAAAAAAAAAAGGTGAGATGAATATGTTCATAGAGACATCTGAAAACTGCATTTCACATTGTTAAATAGCAACCAGAAGAAAACAGTTTACTTCATCCAAAGTTAAATATCTTGAGGTTCACTTGTTACCAAAAGTGACTACTTCAAAAAGTACAATTGTTCCATCTACACTGCATTTCATTAGACACATTTCCTACTCATATTACCCAGGGGAAACATTACTTCTTCAGCAGGCATTAAAAAACACAGTACTTTGTGAAGGTGGTTAAAAGTAATTGCTGAGCACAGCACTGACATCATCATGTGGAGGAGTTCGGGTGACAGTGTAGGGGTTTTTCATCTCGGCCACATATTTTAACAGTGAGGAGTGTAATTACAGCATACCCATTTACCACAGCTTTTAAACATCCCTACCACATTTAATTATAGTTGTTTGCATGATATATACCTACTGACCCTTTTACTAACAACAATAAAAGAGGAGGCACATAGTTTAGATGCAAAAAAGAGCAATTTCCAAGATAATGAAATATGCAATCCTAATGCCTACATGAATGGACCAGTGAGCAAAGTACATGACTTGAAATACATTTTTAAATGTAATGTATACTACAGTATTTTTAATGTTTGCAATGCAGCTTGATGTAAGTAACCCTATCAGTATGTGTTAAAAGATTTATGTTCATTTGTATTTATAAATTGTAATTAAAGGATATGTAACCCAAACATTTCATATTCCTGTTGTACCACATACTTGTATGAAAAAGTATCCTGTTCTCCTTATATTGATTCCTTTGTGTGAAATCCCTGGTGTTCCTGCCAGTCCCTCTGCTTTCCTATTAAAAACTGACCACACTAGGCATGAGAGTACAGTGTCGTCAGTTGTCTAGCTGTGCGGGGAACTGAGCCTCAGCCTGCTCTCCTCCAATGATCAGACTTCTGCTCACATCCCCCCCCCCCTATTGCACAGCCATTCACTGGGAAGACCAGTGTTATGCTGTTTCTCCTCCCCTAGGGTAGGAGAGGGTACAGTATGTGATTACTTATATAAAAGGGGAAAAATGAATATATAATGTCTTTTTATATGTATACACAAATGTTTTTCCTGTTTTTTCTATTGAGCCTCTTGATTACTTTTACAGGTGGAGGAAGTGGGTCCCCTACCCTAGCCCCCCCCCCCCCCCCCCCACCCCTCTCCTGCTGCTGCTGCTTTCACAGGGCTTTCCTGTCCCATTGAGGAGCCCAGAAAGGACACAACCTGTTGGCTTTGTTGCTGTACACAGAGTGAAAGGAAATTACATTGTTCCTTTCCCTCTGTGACATTAGAAACCAGAAGTGATGAGGATTTTGTAGACAAGCCATTACTGGCTTGTAAAAGCATCTGCTCGAACTGACCATGGTTTGATCAAATGCTTTGGAAGACAGAGGAGATATTTATGGTCTAATAGATACCAAATCTCTCCATAAAGAGGACCTTTCATGGCCCATCCTATCACACAGTTGTACATCCCTCGTGATAGCAATAAAGTTGATAAAAAAAGGTACAGTGTAAAAAAAAAATCAATAAAATCAATAAAAAATTGTTAAAGCCTCCCCATTCCCCTGTGCTTGCACACAAATGCTAATGTGCACAATAGGTCCTGCAGCGGGGGGCGGACTGACCATTTAGAAACTCGGGCACTGCACAAGGGCCCGGGGTCAGTAGGGGGCCCCATGAGATGCCCCTGGTACCTTTTCATAGGCTTTTTTGAGTTTGGGCAAGGACACAGGGGCCCCATGATCCCCTATTGCCCGAGGGGCCCCATGAGTTGTCAGTCCACCCCTGTCCTGCACACATATGTAAATTTTGATCGCACCACACATGTGGGGTATCACCGCAAATCTCATAGCAAGAACAATATTTCTAGTGCCAGGCCTCTTGTGTAACAGTAAACTAATAACCTGCAAAGGCTTTTAAAGTGTTGCCTATGGGAATTTTTAGGTACCAAAGTTTGGCGCTGTTCCACGGGTGCACGAAATTTTAAAGCATGACCTGTTAGGTATGTATTTACACAGTGTAACATCATCTTTTATGTTTTACCAAAAATTTATATTGTGTTTGCGTGCACTAAAGCTCATTAAAGTGTATTTTTCCTGAACATTTGCATTTGATAAACCGCTGCGCAAATATTGTGTGAAACAAAAAAATTTAAACAACAATCATTTTATTCTCCAGGGTCTCTGTTAAAAAAAAAATAAAAAATAAAAAAAAAAAAAAATATATATATATATATATATATATATATAATGTTTGGGGGTTCTAAGTACTTTTCTAGCAAAATGCTGATTGATATGTGTGAGAAAAAAGGTCAGAATTGGCCTGGACTGAAACTAGTTAAACCAGTTGCTTCCATTGACCAGTCCATAGCCTGTACCCCCTTGGCCAGTAAAGGCGCTGGTGATGGACTAATAAATACATAGGGCAGAGATTAATTCTAGCAGGGGTAGGGCTTAGTACTGTGGGCAAAATGTGATGCCTTGTGTACAGTGCATGTGTACGTTCTAGCCCCCCATCCTTTCCCTAATGCAAAACAATTACCTTAGAGACAACATAGGTACTTACCAATACCACAAATGGCTTTTGTTTAATGATTATTTGTTTAGACATTTTACTGGACCTGACAGATTTCCTTTAAAGAGACTTTAAAGTGAAGCATGTCGGAACAAAAAAACTCCAATTTGTATTAAAAAGTAGCCACAAGCTCCTTCATGTACATAATATAACTGAGTTTGTTACCATTCTGATATGGAAGAAGTGTTAAGGGCTCTCTAGTGTTCTTTTAAATGTGCTGAAAGACTTGAAGTTTAACTGTTCCTTACAAACAGCACTACTTTTAACTAAACAAACATAAATGTTCTGGTTGTATATGAAACGTTCTACAATTTAAGTATCAGGTTTCTGTTATCTGGGCATTTACTTACAGGGAGCATATTCATCTTTCTTCTCAGGACATCTTTTTTACTACAGAAAATGATTATAGTGCACCATAAACTCCTGTTTGGCTGGGTATGGGTACATGTAGTTAGATTGAATTAGAATAGTTTTTGTAATGCAATATCTTCTATAATGAGGAAGGGAATAATTTAAAATGGAAGTAAAAAAAAAAAACCCTACAGCTTTAGTCACAACAGCTACCTTTAATGAAGTATGTCCAACACTGGATGCTGGAGAAATCTTCACTGCAGGATGCCTGTCCTCTTCTTGTCTCTGAAATGGTTAACAGCTTTGGGTCTTCAGGCAGAACTGTGGTACATTAAACTCAAAAAAGCAGCGCTAACCAATATTAGATAAATATTCAGGAAATAAAGTGCAAGTGCTAAAGTGAATCATCTAATCAATATAATGTGCATAAAAAAGTATAAAGTGCATAAAAGTCCAATGTGCAAATATTAGCATAAGTGCAAAAAGTCCATATTTTACATAAAAATAATAAAATGCTGAAAAAAAAGCAATCCATAAATGTGTAACCAATCACTCTTCATGTGTGAAGCGATGTGATAAACTCCAACACCAGGTACACCTTGTTGCCTCTTGCCTATTACCAGAAATGGTGGACTATCATGTTACAAATGGTCAAATGCACCCATGAAACTCCTCCACAGGTACCACTGACCCAGCGCAGAAGCAGAAATCCATCCGCTCAACGCAGCTTAGGTAAAATGGGGAAGGAAAGCAGCCATCCATCCAACCAACTGGGAGGGGAGGGGAGGGGGAGAGACTTGTATCCAGGGGCGGACTGACCATTTGAGCACTCAGGCACTGCTCAAGGGCCCGGGTTTCAGTAGGGGGCCCCATGAAATGCCCCTGGTACCTTTTGTATAGGCTTTTTTGAGTGTGGGCAAGGACACAGGGGCCCCATGATCCTCTATTGCCCGGGGGCCCCATGAGTTGTCAGTCCACTCCTGCTTGTATCTATAAACCGTTAGAGCATAAGCTCCGCAGTCCAGTCTCCAGAAGCTCTCTGTTCAACAGCATTCCCCATAGGATGAGCTGCTCTGCGATTGAATTTAGAACTGCAGTACTAATCTGTGCATGTGGGTGAGTCTGATCAGTAATAGGATTCTCTCCCACATTCACAGATTCAGAGGACTTCAAAACAGTCCTAGCAGTTTTTTTGGCCATAGTTCCCTTAAGAATTACCTGTGTCTAATTCAGACAAGCATTTGTGCCATTGTTGGTAACATTACTGTCGCGGGCGGCAAATTCAGGTAGTTCACCACTGTAAGAATCTATCATTAGCTATCTAGCTATACATGCTGCATGTTGAAATGCGTTTTTATACAAAATATATGAAAAATATTTTTAAAAATACATTTCAAATATACTGTATTTGAAAAAATATTTTTAAAAATACAAATCTACATTTGGCATGCATTTACAAATATATGTAAAAATATATGTTAAAATGATTTTTTATATGTTAAAAAAAATCTGAAGAATATATTTAAAAAATATATATTTTTTAAAATATATATTTTTAAAAATATATTCTTCAGATATTTCATATATTTTTACCCATATTTTTAAATGCATTTCAGAAATGTAGACTACAAAAAGACATACAATATATTTGAAATGTATTTTTAAAAATATTTTTCATATATTTTGTAATAAAAACGCATTTCAACAAGCAGTATTTATATATATTTATTGAAATATATTTTGAAATATATTGAATATGGCCAACATTTTGGCATTTCAAATATATGTCAATATATTTGGGAAGAATATTTTTAAAATATATTTCAAATATATTTTTCTTCCATATGGGCATTAAGCTGAGATTGCTCAGCCAAAAGCTAAATGTAAGCAAAGGGGCCAGGGATAAATCTGATACCATTACCCATATATTGGCAATGTCCATATTTGGGAAGTGACTTGTCACTAGGTGGGGGGAGCCTGATGGGGAACTGAGGGATTAGTTCCCCAACAGGTCTGCTTCTCTTTTGAGTGACTGCGCATAGCAGTGGGTGGATTCAAAAGCCACTGTTGGCTTCAAAATCAGTTATGGATCGACCCACTCCTTTGTGTTGTCAATCAACAATGAAGCAGACCTGATGGGGAACTAAGAACTTTTTTTAAACAGAGGAGGTCAAAAGAGGAGGCATGTCTCCATTGGACCATCTGTACTGCTGTTCTGCTTGACAAACCAAAGCTGTTAACCATTGCAGTGCCAAAAGATCAGAGATACGAAGAGGACTGGCATCCCTGCAGTGAAGATTTCTCCAGCATCCAGCTGTCTGCACAACATAGGACATCCTTATTTACAAGTAATATGACAAAGCTGTAGAAGGTACTTTATGCTTCACAACATCGATCCAGAGACAAGGGCGATTCGTCAAGATGATAGATGTCAGCAGTGCAGGACTGGTCCTCTTTAAACTACATTTTGTGGTTTGAGTCCTGTATGCCGTTATCCTGCATATTAAAAGTTGAATGTTTAAGCTGACAGACTAGTATAACTGCAATATAGTTTTAATATGCATGACAGCACCTTTCTAGAAATGTGATTATATTGTTCTCAGAGCAGTTGTTTAATATCTGAGCTCATTTCTTTGTGTTTGAAATTAAAATTTGCTATTTAGAAAGAGATTTCTGTATGTACTTCAAGAAGTGAACATTTATTTTGTTAATTCCTCAAAGCCAGGTTATGAAAAACCACAAAGAACTTTAGAATATATGAATGAGGGCTTACTTGGTTTAAAATTGCTTTTTAATTGCCATTTTAAAGCAAACTCAGAAGAGTGTTTTCTTTCATTTTTTCAGTGGCCACAGATTGATAAATGGTGCAGATTCTGCTCCGGCAGCAAGAAGCAGTAATGCTATACATTTACCGGAAACCCTCACAAAGTCTGCTAGTAACCATTTACATGCCTTTTGGCAACAATTTGGAAGCGTAGAAATACTGATATAGGAAACTTTAGTAAAGGGTAATTATACCTATGTAGCGTTTTAAAGTGGAAGACAAAGCTCTAACTATTTATTTAATTATTTTGTGTATTTATTTCAGGTACTTATATAGCATCGTCAATTTACGCAGCACTTTACATATATATTGTACATTCACATCAGCCCCTAACCCTCAAGGAGTGTACAATCTAAGTTCCCTAACTCACATTCATTCAAACACATACTAGGGCCATTTTAGACAGGAACCAATTAACCTACCAGCATGTCTTTGGAGTGTGGGAGGAAACCGGAGTACACGGAGGAAACCCACACAGGCACAGGGAGAACATGCAAACTCCAGGCAGGTAGTGCCATGGTTGGGATTTGAACCAATGACCCTAGTACTGGCAGGTGGAAGTGCTAACCATTTAGCCACTGTGCTCAAAGCATAGCCATGTGTTAGAATGGCCCAGCAAAATTCCACACCTAAATCCAACTGAGAATCTGCGGCAAGACTAGAAAATTGCTGTTCACAGACACTCTCCATCTTGAGCTATTATGCAAATAAGAATGGGCAAAAATGTCCCTCTCTAGATGTTTTATTAAAAGCCTTCCCTTCCCCTCCTCTTCAAACCTTTCCTGCATACCTTGTATAAAAGGATCTATGTATGGAATCATTATTAGTCTGGTCTGGTCACCTGATTTAACAGCTCCCCTCAGTAAGGTAGCACTCAATAACGACTGTGCATTCCCGGAGCTGTGACATTGCCCATATGCTGCCATGGCCCCTCCATTGATAGAGCTCCCTCTTCTCCCCTGCAGCAGCTGCTCACAGACACAGGGGGGCTGGAGCTGCTGGATCATGGGACCGGACTAGATTAAAAATAGGTAAGTATAGCCAGGGCGCATGCGCGACCGGCGGGACGGACATGTCCCGATGAGGCTCCGCTTTCCCGTCGGGTGATGGCACCCAGAAGCAGCGGGTCCCGGCCCGCAACACACTATTAGGGGATCCGATCCCCTGGGCAACCATCCCGGAGTCCGATCCGCCCGGGTCTGCGGCGGATTGCCCGCTCCAGACCGGAGAACTTTGACTGGGGACTCGGTCCCCGCTGTGAGCTGTGTGCAGGCCCGCCCACTGCTGCACACAGCTCACCACTGCACACAGCCCGCCGAGGCTGAAGAGGGAGAAAGCAGGGGAAGCTGAGTTCATTATAACAGCCCCCCCTCCCTGATAAGCAGCAAAATGGTTAAAGGGGCACCTCGGCACCAGGTCCCCCCATCAACCAAAACCATCAAAGAGGCCCTGGCAAAGGCCTCCACCAAAATGGCCACTGCCCCAGCACGTGGAAGCAAGCAAGCAGCAGGGGCATATGCAGCCCTGCAGGATCCGCAGCCCAGCCATCCCTGCACGTCTGAGGGTAAGTCCGACAATGAGACAGATGTCCCTACACAAGCCCTGACGCCTGACCTTACACCCACTGACCTTTTATCACGATTTGAAAAAATGCTACACAAAGCTTTGAAGCAAACCTCGGACCGCATTACTGCTACACTTTCTAGGGAAATCCGTGAGCTAGGACAGCGCACTGCGGACCTAGAACAGAGGGTAGATGGTCTTGACGCTTCGCTTCAGATGCTTACGGATGACCTTGATCTTCTGCGTGACGAAAACGCAACATTATCAACACGACTGGAGGACTTTGAAAACCGAGCACGGCGCTCAAACCTGCGTATCCGTGGCCTTCCAGAAACGAATGTTGATGTCCAATCAACAATAACAGCCCTATTCCAAGAGCTTGCTCCAGCTATCCCAATCGACAGATTAGAATTGGATAGAGTTCACAGGGCGTTAGCACCACGACGCGCGGATGGTCCACCACGCGATATTATAGCCAAGCTCCACTTTTTCCGTACCAGGGAGCATCTCCTGCAGGCTGCCCGTAACAAAGAATCTCTACAGTTCCAAGGTCATACCTACCAATTGTTCCAAGATCTATGCCCCGCAACCATCTCCAAGCGTAGGGCAATGAAACCCCACCTACAAGTACTCCAACACCACGCTATACAATATAGGTGGAGCTTCCCCTTCGCAGTGCGATTCCGACACCAGTCCCGAGATTACACCTGCAAGACTCCAGAGGACCTTTTAGACACCCTACGGATCCTGCAGCTACATTCCCCAGCGATGCCTTTAGAAAGCGCCAAGCGGAGGTCCACATCTTGCTCACCGTGGAAGTCCCTCCCCACACGTGCAGCTGAAGGTCAACTCAATTTCCACAAGCGGGGACGTTTTTCGTCTCCGGGCCTACCTTCGCAAGATACCATGGACTGAACAATATTCCATGTTTATTTTCCTTTTTTCGCCACATGCATCGTAAGGTGCACTCGTTTGGTTATCAACAAGGCGGTTACCACCGTAGTTCTCCACTCTTCCTCTACCTGTTAAATTTTGGTTGCCCCAACATCTGGGGATTGTTCTAAACCCCCCCTCCTGAGCTCCACTGTAGTTTATGTTTGGGAGCCTGGGTTCTGGCGGCATGAGATACCACATCCTTACACCGATGTTGTCCAACAAGCACTACTAGTGCCGCCTGAGTCTAGGATCCCTGATTCTCCCAAATGTTTTTTTTATGCACCAGCATTTTTTTTTACCGGGACCTAGCCACCATTTGTTAAATACGCTGCTGTCACCCTCACGGTCCGCGTACCTGCACACTCCACCCTAGCCCCTGTGTTATTGGTTATTTAATAACACTTGGGCTATTGTTGTTCCCTGGCAAACCCTGATTCAGGGTGTCCTTAGGGAACCCACCTTTTAGGTCACGAATGGCCTTCTACACCCCTTCTCACCAGTTACTTTTCTCACTCCGTACCCCTCCTCCTCCCTTCCAACATGGCTCCATGACTTCGTACAACACGCTTCGTAACGCTCTCATCCCCTGCAGTAATCGTCAGGCTACACCCCGAGTGGGAGTGCCACGCTATACAAACCGCTTTGCACTTTATCCATGGGCTTGTTAAATATCCTCACCCTGAATGTACAGGGTCTCAATATTCCACAGAAACGGAATAAGGCTTTCCGAACCTTTGCTACACTTAAAGCTCACGAGGTCTGTTTACAGGAAACGCATTTTACTCCCAACTCCACTACTAAGTTTTTTGGTCCTCGATATACCCAGGTCTATACAGCTTCTGCCACCACCAAGCGCAGGGGGGTACTGATAGCCTTCCACCGCACAACACCTTTCACGCTATGCACCGAAATCAAAGACCCGGAGGGCCGTTACCTCCTATTAGTAGGGCAACTCCTAGACACGGATGTTACCATTGTAGCTTATTACGCCCCAAACCAAAACCCCTTACCATTCCTCTCCCACTTACTTTCGGTTCTAGATCACCATAAGCGCGGAACTCTAATTGTTAGCGGAGACTCTAACAGTGTAATATATCCCTTTCTTGACAAATCCCCTCAACCATCCCCCATCCCTGCCTCTAAACAGACGTTTCAAGCTATACTACATCGTTATTCTTTGATAGACACATGGCGGGAACTCAACCCGGCTAAACGCCAATACACCTTTTATTCTCATCCTCACCAGTCATTCTCAAGGATAGACCATATCTTCATTACTATTGCCTCTTCCCCTCGGCTTCTGGCCTCTGAAATAATCCCAATCCCTTGGACTGACCATTGTGCCGTATTCACGGCTATGGCCTCGTTAGCCCCATCTCCCACCGAATCCTCTTGGATCATTAATGATAACCTGCTTACAAACCCAGCTCACTGTTTAGAAATTGAAGCAGCCCTAAAAGACTATTTCGCTCTTAACCAGTCTCCTGATATATCCCCTCTCCTGTTATGGGAAGCGCATAAACCGGTATTAAGAGGGTTCTGTATTAGCAAAGCATCCTTTTTAAATAAAACCAAAAGACAACAACGTCTCTTACTGGAGCAAACCTACGATCGTTCCCATCAAACTTTTCAGGCGACTGCTACGCCCGCCAATCGTGAAGCCTTGGAGCGATCTAGATTGGCTCTAGATCTTTTTCTTACAGATCAAGCGGAACTCTCTCTCCGTAGATCTAGACATAAATATTATACTAGGGCAAATAAACCCAATACACTCCTGGCCCTCTCACTTCGTAGGCTCGACCAGCTCACTAAACCTATCCGGATTCGCTCCTCCTCTGGCAACCTCACTAGTAACCCAGAACATATCCATAAACATCTGTCACAGCTTTACTCTTCCTCCACATCTTTTGACTCCGCACAAGCTGACACCCTTCTAACTTCCATTTCCTTCCCGAAACTCTCAGAGTGCCAGTTAGCGGCGCTTGAGCGACCTATTTCCCCTACTGAAACCTTTGACGCTATTAAAAATCTAAAATTACGGGAAACGCCCAGGACCGGATGGCTTCTCAGCCACTTATTATAGGAAATTTGCTCACCTCCTCACTCCCATCCTTACTAATGCTTTTAACGATTTACTATCTGGCCACACCTTTAACCACGAAACAGTGCAAGCGAACATTTCAATGATCCCAAAGCCGAACTCTGACGACACGCAGTGGTCCAATTACAGGCCAATATCTCTTCTTAATATTGACATCAAACTGTTAGCAAAAATCCTATCTTCGCGTCTTAACTTGTGTATTGGCTCTTTAATTCATAACGATCAAGTGGGCTTTATCCCAACTAGACAAGCAGGAGATAACATCAGGCGTGCATCTCTTCTAGCAAACTTAGCCAGGTCTCGCAATATCCCTACCTGTTTCCTCTCCCTAGACATTCGGAAGGCATTTGATACAATCTCATGGCCATACCTCAACTACATTTTGCATCGTTGGGGTTTTGGCCCACACTTCTTAACCTGGATCTTTTCGCTGTATCGAGAACCTTCGGCCAGAATCAGGTATCTGGGGCACAGATCAGCTCAGTTCCCGATTTCCAGAGGCACGAGACAGGGTTGTCCTCTGTCCCCCCTGCTCTTTGCCCTGGCTATAGAGCCCCTGGTCATCTTAATCAGAGCTAACCCGAATGTTAAGGGACTCGAAATAGGGGGCACGCACCATAAATTATGTCTCTTTGCAGATGACGTCTTGCTCTTTCTCACATCCCCATTAACTTCCTTCCCTTCCTTACTTCGGCTCCTTGAGACATTTGGCGCGCTTTCGGGCCTAATAGTAAACCCTAATAAATCGACAGCACTCAACATTTCTCTCTCCCCTTTAGAGTTGTCGCACTTGCAGCAGATTTTACCATTCCCATGGTCACAGCGTCATATCCCTTTCTTGGGTATCAAACTGACTCCTAGATTATCAGACCTCTACGCAGCTAACTATCTTCCGATGCTTAACCACCTCTCAACCCTTCTGACCAAATGGTCTTCCCTTCCCCTCGCATGGCTCGGCAGATTAGCAGCTATCAAGATGTCAATCCTCCCAAAAATTCTATATCTGTTTAGAGTCCTCCCTGTTCCAGTACCTCCCCATTACCTCCGCACACTGCAGCGTCGCATCTTTTCCTATGTATGGGGCAATACTCGTCCTCGTATACCTCGCTCCACCCTCTATCGCCCTAAGCTCAGTGGAGGTCTGGGCCTACCCGATATTAGCAAATATTATCAGGCAGCGCATTTAGCCCAGTTGCCTAAATACCATGCAACTTTTGAAATACCTCAATGGGTTGCGCTTGAATCGATAGAATGTGACCCCTTATCTACCGCAAACTTACTCTGGTTGAGGCCGATGGACCGCCGCTCTATAACCAACCCCATCACTTCTCACTTTCTATCCTTATGGGACAAGCTGAAAACCCGTTATCTTCTCCAATCACCACATAATCCTATGCTCTCGTTCCTGCGAAACCCAGCTTTCCCCCCAGCTTGGCAGACACCCCTTTTATTTAAAGCCTGGTCCTCTGCTAATTTACTCCGTACACATCATTTCCTACAGAGGAATAAGTTTAAATCCTTTGCCTCGTTGCGGAAAACGCATAGCCTCCCAGCCTCCGAGATATTCCGATACTTGCAGCTACAACACTTTTACGCTCCCTATACCACTATAACCAATCGGCCAGACACCATGTCTTTCTTTGAACGAGCATGCTACAAAGACCCCCATAGACGTGGGCTTATCTCCTGCCTATATTCACTCTTCACTACTTCGATTACCACGTCCCCCCCCTTTGTATACCCATAAGTGGGAAGCGGATATGGGAAAGACATTCGACCCATCTGAATGGGACCGCATTTGGGCCAACACAAAATCATCCTCACAGAACATTGTAGCATTGGAAACAAATTATAAAGTCTTAACCCGATGGTACTTAGTCCCGGCGAGAATAACAAAATTCACCCCTAATTACTCACCCAACTGTTTTAGAGGCTGTACGGACCCAGGAATGCATTACCATATGTGGTGGGACTGTCCAATAGCCCGAACCTTTTGGGGTGAAATCTTCACCATGATATCTACACTTAGCACTACCACATTACAACCTGACCCATCAATAGCCCTACTTAATCAATGCCCCCCTGGCATCTCCAATTCACAATTTAGGCTCATCATGCAAGTTACAACGGCGGCTAAGCAGGTCATAGCAAAATCCTGGAAATCCCCCACCCTGAGTATCGCGGCCGTCAAAACTAGAATAACACAAGCCATGATACATGCAAAGGTGGAAGCCACAATTCTTGACACGATTCCTAAATTCTTGCGCATATGGAGCCCCTGGGTAGAGCGCTTCCTCCCCTCTAACTTTGACGAATCACTCCTTCTCCCCTGATTTGTATACTATGCACTTTGGATATACTCAATAGCCCTTTGTACGCAGCACGCAGGGGCGGTTGTAAACTTGTTGAACGTTCATGGAGTCATGGTTGTTGTTCCACTCTCCCTCTCCCCCCTTCCACCCCGGTTTGACCCCTCCTTCTAATTTCCCCCTATTTCTTTAATGCACTCGGGAGACATTACCTTGATTGGCTGGAACAATATTGTCTGTTATTGTCAACCTTTATCTACCTGTTTCTGCTAGTAGCATATAGACATTTGTACTGTAAATCTCATTCATTTTTTTTTTAAATATCCTATTGCCACTTCCATGTCCATTGTACTTTAACAATGTCTCCTTGTTTGTTCCACTCTGCTTTATTGTTAACAATAAAATTGTTTGAACAAGAAAAATAGGTAAGTACCCAGATCATTTTTATACATGGTATGCAAGATAAGTAGGAGGATGAAGGGCATGTTTTAAAAAATAGTTGAGTTAGCCTTATCTACTTTACAACTATAAATGTGCTTTGGATGGGAATAAAACGGATATAGACTACATCAGGGGTCTCCAAATGTTCTAGACAAAGGTGCAATTTACTGTCCTTCAGACTTTAGGGGAGCTGGCCTATGGCCAGTGGCAGTAGTAGATCATCAAGCATCAGTGGTAGTAAACAATGTACCAGGCTTGGTGGTCAATAGGAGTAAGAAAAATATACAAAGCACCTGTGGCCAGTAGGAGGAGGGATAGTGCTCTATTGTTGATGTCAGTGGGAGAAATGGTGTCCCATCATTGGTGTCAGTGGAAGGAATAGTTGTTCCCTTTTGTTAGTGTCAGTGGAAGGAGTAGTGACCTATCGTTGGTGTCAGTGGAAGGAATAGTTCCCTTTTGTTGGTGTCAGTAGAAGTAGTGACTGACCCATAGTCGGTGTCATTGGAAGGCGTAATGCCCTTTATCAGTGGGAGGGACAGTACCCCAAGGGAAGGCAAGAAAAGGGCAACAGTTTGGAGACCACTGGACAACATGGTTATCCCTGCAGCTCTGTAGACCTGTCCTGCACCCAGAATTGCCTTTCCTAATCTGCTTTCCACAATTATTTGTCTTTTCCCACCTCTTGAAATTTGGAATCAAGTCTTACTGACTTGATTGAATAATTTCCCAGTCTTTTGATTGAAGTGGGTGCATAAAAGGAAGATAATGGAAGAAACTCATAGCAGCAACCACAGAGCTTTCCACATTCACATTTTTACCTGTTCAGCTATATCAATTTTTCCAATTCTAAATTCATATGTATTAAAAAGAGAGGCTTTGAATAGCAATGAGAATCTTTTAAAACTGAAGGACAAAACATTTATGTGTTGCCCATAGCAACTTTAATTTTTTTTAATGAGGATTAGTAAATTAAATAATCTTGTTGCTGTAGGTGATAGAGCAATCCATTCCACCAATTATGTACATCAGTCCCTGCAGTCTTTATGCATCAAAACAGTAAGAACCAGTATGGGCAGGCAACATTTTCAGATTCTTGCCTTGTGTGAAAATAAGTTTAAGGCCTCGATCACACCATATGTGCAGAAAAACTGATGGGAACTGACACGCAGATTTCACTTACAGAGACAACAGTGTGCGTTTCAAAGAGTTTTATACACATCGCAGATTCCTGTGCAGAAAAAATGTGTACGTGATACTAGTGTTGTGGTGTGAACAGGGCACATAGAGAACAATTCATTTCATTGTGCCCGTGCAGAACACATGCAGAAAAACTGATGTCTCTGAAGCATGGTATGAACAAGCCCTTAGGTTCCATTGACATCTGAGCGTAGCGGTTTTCAGCGTTTTTCGTACGATTTTTCGTGCATATTTTACTATGATTTTTTGCACGTTTTCATACAGTGTTTTTAGCTGTTTTTGAGCTTTGCCATTTGTTTATTTGCCAGTAGAGAAAAATATCATCTTTTGCAACATTTGTTGCTAGGTTTTTCTGCTTCAGGTTTTCCATGACAAAATCATAAATAAAAACTATGTAGTAATAAATTAATAATAATTAGCCCATAACCTTAACCCCCTAAAAAAGTAATAAAATAATAATGACAATAATGTATCATTATTTTTCTGATTATTACAAATAATAATAATGTATTTTTGTTTGGGTGTTTATTAATTATTATTATTAATATTATTATTATTAATACCCATTTAACGTGCCGAGATGCGGGCAGCGGGGTCGCTTAGGTGAGATTCGTTTGAGGAACCACCCCACTGTTGTTTTCTACTGTTGCCGTCTCTCAACCCTCTCTCTTTTCCTCTTTTGCTTTCCTTTCCGCTGGCTTTTTTCTTCCCACCCCCCTTCCCCCCTTTTTTTTTTTTCCTCTCTCTTTCTTTTTTTAGTTTACATTTTTTGGATGTATGGAGTTCTCTCATATTGTTTCAGACATCTCGCCCAGGGATACCCTCCTGGTACTTTATTATGTTATACCTCCATAATATAAGATATTGATCCTTTCCTCTGGCAGTTTTACTGCATCATTTTCTTACATCCATATGGATCATAACCTCATCTGTGATGTTTTGTTTTTTTAGTTTATCTACCTGTACATGCTCTTTATACTTCTCGTGCTATGTCTGTTAAATTTATGCAAAATAATAAAGACAAATTCGCCTTTAAATACCCATTTAATCTGACTACTTATGTACTACTGGCGGCAAAACCAACTATAGTAAACGCTTGAAAACAAAAGTTTACACCCTTTACAGAAGTCAGCCACCGCTTGGACCACTCTCCAACATCCATTTAGATACACATGAGAAATTCCTCAAAATAAGGACCCGATGGATCCAACATGTCCATCCTACCATGTCAATAGATTACACATTACTATAAACACTGAGACCCAGGGCCCAGGCTCAAGCGCCTTTCACATTCCCTTCCACCTCTCTTTCTCTCTCCTCCTTTCTCTTTTCTTCTCACCCCCTAGGCTCTGCTGCAGGGACGATTTGTGTTTTGTTCTTATGAACTTTCTTGTTTTGTTTTCTGAATAGTACATGTTATATACACTGATGTCTCATGTACCAACGCCTGATTCCTCAATCAGGGTGTATGACTTCTCGGTTGTTACTTATGCTGTTCTTCCATTGAGGTAACATGGTCAACAAACCACTTTGATACACCATAAACTTTGTCTTAGTTATAGTTTTTGTATATGATGTACAACCGCCTTGGCTTGTAAGCTATTGATTTCATGTACCTGTCTGTAAACATGACAGCAATGGTTACAATGTATACCTGAAAAATGTTTCCAATAAAAATGTATTGAAAGGAAAAAAAGAACACTGTTTGCAGAACTTGTGTCATCAGAGCAGTGATTTATCACATATCAGAGGGCTTAGTACAACTTTTTTTTCTTTTTTCTTTAAAAGCTGTAAAGCAAGCTTCTTTGACATGCCATCCCTTCAAAATAAAAATGGTCCAAACCATTAGAGCTTCCCTTGAAAGCAAAGCTAAAAGTTTTTTTTTCAATAAATGTAAATACATTGCTGTTTAATTAACCACTTGCCCTCCTGAGGATTGACCCCCCTTCCTGACCAGGCCATTTTTTTTCGTTATGGCGCTGCATTACTTTAACTGACAATTGCACAGTCATGTAAAGCTGCATCCAAACGAAATTTTACATCATTTTTTTTCAATGGCGGTGATCAGTGACCTATAGCAGAACTGCGGCGGGCATTCTGACACTGGGGGGAACGGACTTGGTGTCACTGACATCCCCAGTGACACCAATACAGAGATCAGTGCTAATAAAAAGCACTGACACTGTAACAATGGCACTGGCCAGGAAGGGGTTAACATGTGGGGCGAACAAAGGGTTAACTGTGTGCTGTTTTACTTAGTGGGCTTTGTCTGTGTTTCACTGTAAGCACACTGCTTTGCATGGCTGTGCAATGCACAGCCATGCAAAGCAGTGTGCAGGAGCCAACAGCGGTGAGATCTGTATTATTTACAAACAGTTCTCCCTTTTTTCTCTCTTTTTTTTTTATTATCAAAGGAAAACTGGACAAAAATAGTAAAAAAAAAAAATATTTTTTTTTAATTTAGCTGTGTGTTTCTTCTTCCTACCATAACCTACCACCAAACAACTACCCAAAATAAATTTTCCAGCTCTTGACGATCACAGTGATACCATATATATGTATGTTATTTGTTGTTTGTACCCACAGTACAGCCCAGAAACAATAGTGTGCATTTTTTTTTTTTACCTAAAACACACTGGCACTGATACAAATGAAAAAAAAAATCCTGACCTTTACCCAAACACTAACTCTGGCACTGAACTAGATCAAACCTTGACCTAGGTATTTTTCTTTATTTTTTATGAAATGTTTTAATATTAATTTATTTAAACAGTTGTTTTTTTCTCTCTATGCAAGGAGAGAGAGAGATACAATGTATCTCTCTCCTCTGTTCAGAGAGAAAAAAAAACAAGGGGGGCGGGATGTACAGTGACTGATCACTCTGATAGCCAATCAGAAGCTATCACAGCAATCATGTGACCTGGAATCCGGGGTCCCGATCATTAGAACGGGACCTGGGGCTCTCAGTGACACCCCGGTCTTTGTGCTGGGAGTGCGCCGTGCGGCGCGCTCCCTGCACAAAGACAAGTAAGCAAATATGCGGCCCCACAGAAAAAAGCCCAGTTCTGTGACGCTGCGTATTTGTGTGATGGCGTGAAGGGGTTAACTAAGGCCTCTTTCACACAGGCATTCCGTATGTCCATTTTTCATCTGTCCATTTACGGATGAAAAACGGACACCCATGTATTTCTATGGACTAGCAAATGATCATCATTAATGTCCGTATCCATTAACAACTGTTTTTTTAAACAGAAGAAAACCCTATTTTTCTTCAGTAAAAAAAAAAATTTAACGGGTGAAAAACGGATGTAAATGGGCAAAAAACGGATGTAAACAGATGAAAACCGCAGTAAACGGATGAGAACCGCCATAAACAGATGAAAAACGGATGCGTAAACTGATGAAAAAATGGATGTAAACTTATGGAGAACGGATGTAAACTGATCCGTTTTTTCTTGGAAAAAACGTGACAGAATGTATGAAAAAAAACAGAACACCCGTATGAAAGGGGCCTACAACTGGAGGGTGCAAAATCTGGTGCAGCTGTGCATAGAAGCCTATCAGCTTCAAGGTTGTAGACTGTATTCACATTTGAGCGTTTTGTAGCTTGAAGCTCCAAAAAAGCTCAAACTTAAAAAAATCAATTGTTCTGTACAGGGGCGCATGTGTCCTTGCCCAAACTCAAAAAAGCCTATGAAAAAAGTACCAGGGGCATCTCATGGGGCCCCCTACTGACCCCGGGCCCTCGGGCAGTGCCCGAGTTTCCAAATGGTCAGTCCGCCCCTGGTTCTGTGTGGTGTCTGTTCACACCTGATCATGTGATTAGGCACCATAGAGAACAACTGATTTTTTTTAAGTTTGAGCCTTTTTGGAGCTTCGAGCTTCAGCCCAGGTTCACATATGTGTGGTGCGGTATATCGCATGTGATTCTCACAGGAACCACACTGCATTCCTGTGCAAATCACATGCGATTTGTGTGCGGTGCAATTGGAGCCATATATTTTGTGTGGCTCTTCGCACTGCACCCACACCAAAAACGTGCAGGACCCTTTTTTGGGTCCGCACTAGAATCAGATCAGATGGTTATTCACACTTATGCGATCCGATTCTGCACATCGCACCATGTTTTGCAGACCACTTTCGGGGTGTTGTTAACTTAACATACACAATCACAGCAGTTCGCATGAACGGGGTGCGATTCTGATGCGGTACGGAATTTGCACTAAAAACACTGCGAATTGCGCATCGCATCAGTGTGAACCAGGGCTCAAGCTACAAAACGCTCAAGTGGGAGTGCAGCCGTATTGGCAACACTTAATTGAACAAGCTGAAGTTAGAAGCTGATTGGCTGTCATACACTAGATTCTGAATGCATCAGTTTTAGTAAATGTTGCCCTTTAAAACTCACAGCCTCAGTTCTGAACTCTTTCTAATGCTGATCACACACTTTCCTTGAAATCCAAATGTAGACAATAATGGAAAATGTAAATGAAAATTGTGCTTTGAGTAAAAGGCATAATCTATGCATTTGCATGCTTACATCGGTTTGAAATGCATAAATACACTTATTTGGGACTACTGTCAATATTTTTCTGTTTCAGTTAACTTCCTCTCCAACATGTTTATCTTCAAAGGATACTTCAAAGACTGTTCTACAAATATAAAGCACATGAAAGCACAGTGGAGCTGATTGTGATTCACAGACTGTTTGCTGTTTATGTTTAGATTTTGTTGCATTGCTTCCTGTTATGATTGCCCCGTTTTTTGTGCTGTTAATGATACATGACATTACAGCAGACATAACCGAGTGTGTAATGCATTGTGATTCTTACAAGAAGTCTAGAGCATCGGGTCTGAACTTTTTTCATGTTAATACCTGCTCCCTAACTTTCTTGTAGTGTAAGGACTTTTATAATGGGGAAAACATTTTAACCACTTGCCCTCCAGAATTTTACCCCCCTCCCTGACCAGGCCATTTTTTGTGATACGGCGCTGTGTTACTTTAACTGACAATTGCGTGGTCATGCAACGCTGCACCCTAATTAAATTTATGTTCTTTTTTCCCACAAATGGAGCTTTCTTTCAGTAGTATTTGATCACCTGTGTTTTTTATAGCACAAAAAATAAAAACAAATACTGACAATTTTGAAAAAAAAAACAATATTTTTGACTTTTTGCTATTAAACACGTCCAGTAAAAAAATTTAAAAAATCAAATTTCATCATAAATTTAGGCCAAAATGTATTCTGCTACATCTTTGCTAAAAAAAAAAAATCCCAATACATGTAAATTAATTGGTTTATATGAAAGTTATAGCGTCTACAAATGGCGGTATATATACTGGAATTTTTTTTGTAATACTAATAATGGCGGCGATCAACGACTTATAGCGGGACTGCGATGGGCATTTTGACACTGGGGGGAACTGACTAACTGTCACTGACATCCCCAGTGACACTAATACAGTGATCAGTGCTAATAAAAAGCACTGACCAGGGGCGGACTGACCATTTGGATACTCGGGCACTGCCCGAAGGGCCCAGGGTCAGTAGGGGGCCCCATGAGGTGCCCCTGGTACCTTTTTCATAGGTTTTTTTGAGTTTGGACAAGGACACAGGGGCCTCATGATCCCCTATTGCCCAGGGGCCCCATGAGTTATCAGTCCGCCCCTGGCACTGACACTGTACTAATGGCACCGGGCAGGAAAGGGTTAACATCTGGGGAGATCAAATTATTAACTGTGTGTGTTTTACTTTGTAAGCATGCTGCTTTGTATTGCTCTGCTGTGCAGAGCAATACAAAGTAGCATGCTGGAGCTAACAGGGGAGAGATCTATATTTTTTACATACAGACCTCTCCTTCATCAGTGTTCCTCGACAATCGCTGGCGGGGAATCTCCGGCCTGGGACCCAGTGATCGACAGCTGTAGCCACCAATGGCGGCACGGGTAGGGCGTGTGCGTGCACTCCCTACCCAGAACTGCAAAATCAAGTATATATATGTGATTTTGTACAGCCCTGCCACCCTGTAGCGGTAGTTCTGCTATAGGGTGGTCGGAAGGCGGTTAAAGTGATGGTAAAGGCATTTTTTAAAAATAACAAACATATCATACTTACCTGCTCTGTGCAATGGTTTTTCTCAGAGAAATCCCGATCCTCCTTTTCTTGGGTCCCCCGCTGGCACTCCTTACCCTTCCTCCTGCTGAGTGCCCACAGAGCAAGCAGCTTGCTATGGGGGCACCTAAGCACACATACTCCCAAGCCACTGCTCTGCATGTCCATGCACACACAGATCCACAGCTTGGCCCTGTCCCCTCTCTTTCCTAATTGCTTCACTGGCTGTGATGGACAGCAACGAGAGCCAATGTCTTAGCCAATGAGGAGGGAGAGTCCCCAGAGAACCGAGGCTCTCGTGGATCTCGATGGGGCTCAGGTAAGTAATTGGGGGGTTCGGGGGGGCTGCTACACACAGAAGGTTTTTACCTTCGTGCATAGAATTAATGAAGGTAAAAAACCTCGAGCCTTTACAACCACTTTAAGTTTCAGCTGTGTGAACAAAAGACAGCAATATTTTATACATGAAAGATGGTAAATGTATTTTAGGCCCCTTGTCTAATTTTGGCATTTTAGTGCACCAGGAAGGCACAGGTGCAGCATCCAGCCCTGCTGTCTGCAACCTGTCAAAGTCTACGGCAGGCTGAAATGCACAGAACAGCAGTAACCAAAATTCCAGAATACACATGCCTCTTGTATTTAAACAAGATTTGCTTTATAGTGTAACTAGACTTAAAGTTTGATAAGAAAATCAGTCCTTGGTCAACGGGTGACGACTAAAAGGTGCTGTTTGGCACAAAGCTGGGACCTCTTTCTTGACCAAGCTGTACTTCCGCAATGGAGGTAACAGTGGTTACATATACCCACTAAGGTAACTAGCCTGAGGTGATACAGAGAGATCAAATAAATCTTCTGACATACAGTAAGTGGAACCTTTTTATCTACACCAATCTCTTCTCTACAGGCTCCTAAAGCACTATATTTACATAGCATTTCTGAGCTTCCGAAAAGATGGGGGTGTGTGGATTTGATGTCACACAATACTCAGCATAGAGCAGGGAGCTGAATGTAGAGAGATCTCAGTGAAGGGAAAGGACACCCCCCTCTACACAGACTCAGGAAAACAGGGATATCTAAGGCTGTCATCTGCTATGTACTGGAGGATAACAGGGCCAATTCCCAGGATTGCCTGGTGTTGGCATAGGCTACCAAAAGTGAATCATACAGATAGCAGAGGAATGAGAGAGAAGATAGAAATTGCAGTAGGTATTTTGGATTAAGGCAAGTTCACACTATGTGTTATCCATTTTTCATTTCAGAGGTTTACAACTACATAAAGACCTAGCTGTGTTTTCTGGTGGGGAATCTGGATTACAAGACTGGCAGTGAAGGAAACTATATTTTGCCACCATATATTACACACCATTAGGTTATGGTAACTTGTGGAACTTGAAAACTGTTTAACCATGGAATAGAATACTTGCTTTGTCAAAATCCAAACTTTACCACCAAAGTGGAGTTCCAGCCGTTTTTGTGTTTTTTAAAAGTCGGCAGCTACAAAAACTGTAGCTGCTGACTTTTGATAACACACACTTACCTGTCCCGGGATCCAGCTATGTGCTTACCCGAGCCGTTCTTTCTCCCCTTCTCTGCTCCACAGCGCTGGCATCTCAACTGTGGGCACCAGGCTGTGACAGCTTGCGGCTTCACAGCCTGGTGCCCACTGCGCATGCTCAAGACACGCTGCACCTCCTAATTTGTCCAACATTCTTCTGGAACCTGGGAAAGTTCCCACGAGACTGCGGGAGGGAGGTGCAGGCTGAACTTCTGGCTCACTTCGCTGTGGCAAACTGAGCCGGAAGTAGGAGCAGGTACCTGTCAAAAACAGGTATCCACTCCCCACCCCAAAAGGTGCCAAATATGGCAGTGGAGGGGGGGGAGGAGGAGGCAAATGAGCGGAGCTTTCGCTTTTGAGTAGAACTCCACTTTAATTATTTCACTGAAGGCCAATTTGTAGCTGTGTATTCATGCATATGATTGTTACTGAAATAGGTGTGCACATGATTGTGCAAATAGTATATATTTGCAAGTTTACTTCTGAGCCCTGATCAGACTGACGTAAAGGAAAGTGACATCTTTCTGTCTAATATCCCCTCTACTCCCACAGGTTTACTCTACACATGAAATCTTAGATGTGTTTGTTGCTATTAATAATTCAGTCCACTGTCCAGTTGTAGCTGTAGAATTTTAGTATTCATGAGGAGGGTTTATGTAATGATCCTACTGTTATACATTATGCATTTTACTACAGGCTAAATAGTTTCTCATTGACCATGAGCATTTGTGAGCAAAATGGGATAAACACAAAAGTCAATTACACTAATTCACTGTAGTGGATGATCATAAATATTCTACAGTTAACACAACCAAATGTATTGGCTAATCAAAGTTTACTGTTTTTTTGTTTTTTTTTTAGAAAGCTTGTATACACCCATACTACTTTTTTTTTGTAAATAAACTATCCTTTGTATTGTTTGTGTTATTAATATCAATGTAAAGCCATATCTTTTCTGGACAGTTAAGCCTGTAGAATAATGACCAGATGGTAACTGTAAAAGCATCTAATCATTCCCTGACTGTAAAGGCTATTAGACTGCAAGTCCATTAAAGTTCACAATGACTGCATATAGTATAGTATATAACCAGTTTTGATCTATTTGTTGTACTCATGTCATTTTTACAGGGATTTTTATCATACATGTCTAATGTAAAATTAGAATAATTTGATAACATGATAAGAGAACTGCTACACAATTTTCCATGGCAACCAATCAAACGTTAACTTTTAGCAGTGTATATTTAACAGGCACACAAAGCTGGTTGATTGCTGCTGTAAACCATTGCTCTGTTATTAAATAGGCTAACATATTATAACATCTTAAACTTAAAACCCAGTAGAGAGGGTCGAATCTGTTTCATTGTCTCATTATTTGGAAGCCTGTAGTAGACAAAACATATCTCCTTGGATGCAAGGCTTCTGGATGTCCTACTTGTACAGCAAACCCAGGTGTATCCAATATACTTTTGCTTTATAGCAATCACAATATTTTTAAGTAGTTTGGAAAATTTTTCTCAGTAACAAAGGAGACTTAAAAAGCACTAGATATAGCCATAAGTTGACCACTCCTTGCACCGGTGTCCCTTCTGGGCCATAAAAAAGTGTAGCAATGAGCATCAGCTTGGAATGGGTTCAAGATGAACTGAGATTATTTGAGGTTTGTGGACCCAGCCACTTGGCACCGTAGCAACCAACTACCAAAAATGCATTTTCTTGGCTTTTGAACTATAGTTTTTCCTTTTTTATACATTTTCCTGGTGCGCTGATCCCGGTTGGCCCTCTCCCCCTGTCCATCCTATATGATGTCACACACAGGGACCTGGGATGGACATGAGAAAAGGGCAGCACGGGAAAAGCGCAGCATACCAGGTTGTTTCTTCCCTGTGCCGCTCTGCATATGTGGGAGCCATTGTCTGTCCATCTACCCATCACCTACACACTATTGACAGGTAGATTGCGACCAACATGTTGCCAACTCCCGCTTTAGACAAAAGGCTGCTATTTATAGTGAGGGAGATGACAACATAACAAAGCCTCAATTATGTGCCTTTTTAAGCTATCTGATTATAATCAGAGTACTGCAGAGTACTGGAGGAATCAGCTGTCCTATTCCACCAAATGGCACTGCCCCACAGGTACATGCCAATTCTTTCTTCAGGGCTGCTGCACATAGCTCTGCAGTCTGGCCCTCTTTCACCCATCTGCTGCTGATAGCAGCATTGTGGTTTGCAGCATATCAGTCATAGCAAAACTACCCTTTATTTCGGTTCCTCATGCATGAGGAGACACATGCACCCATCCCATAAAGCCCCAAAACATCAGCATCTCAATGATACTGGTCAGCAGCAAAAGGCCAGCACCCCTTCTCTTTGTTCACTATCCACGACTCCCCTCATTCCACAAGATTCACCATCTGTATCCGCTGCAACACCTGCAGTCTCAGACTATAGGGAGGAAAGTTTGAGAAAGGGCTTTTGGCACAACTAAGCTGGGAAGAGGCTAAGCATTGGACCAGGTTTAGTAGGCTCAAGTGTAGGCTTGATCATGGCTGTAGATCTCCTAATGCCACCCCACCATTTCCAGCAGCATCCTAGCCCAGGTGTATATTTATTCCACAGCTGCCAGAAGGTAAGAACAAAATGTCCCCTGACATCCCCATGCTCAGCATCTCAATGCTGTCAGGCTTTACTATTGCTCCCATTTCAGCTAGTGGGGTCGGCCCTGCAAATTTATGGTCTGTGCTACACACACATAGTATACGATTAGCGAAAAAAGATATAAACATTCATTTTGACAAATGCAAAACTATTAGATAAACCTGCCTAACTTCTGATTTATGCAGGATGTGTGTGCTTACCCAAACAGCTGTCAAACAATGACTGGTTCTACCCACAAATAGGGGTGAAATGTCATAGCAATCTTCATCAGACAAAGAATTTGGTTGCTACACATACATGAGCCAAATCTTGATAGAGTAGATCTAAAACAACTCAATCTGCTTGATTAATGGGTCATGTGGGGGGCACATTAATTTATGCATGCTCTCTAGTTTTCATATAGTTCATATTCTAGGAAATCTATCGCTTCACCTATCTGGGAAACAATTTTCAGTGTGATAAATATCTCTATGTGAACGTTTTACAGAAAAGCTATTGCCAGCAAAATACTTCAATCACCCCAGCAACTTTGAGTTCCCATTGTTTTTAAAATGTGACCTTGCTTTTGATGGATGCTTAAGTGTCTATTATTGTTCTCTACTCCTCCATTAACTTTCTATCACAGCACTAATAACAATTACACTAACTGCACTGTAAATCCTTTCAACAAATTTACTTCCACTAAGGGTGATAAATTTAACTATTATAAGCGACACAATCAAGTGAACTCTGAAAGAGAATTGCAGGACTGCTTCCAGAAGTTTAACTGAAATAATATACACTTGTGGGTGGCCTGACACATAGTATAAGTGTACTTAATGCTATAATATAATAATAATGTATTCAAATATATTAGCTGTTCTACTTCTGCATACTTGCCTATAGTCATTGAACTTGCCCTCTTATTTATTAGCCAGTGACATTTTTGATGTTTTAACAGAAATCCTGTCTAAACAAACAAAGGGAGAGGTTTTAGGTATGTCTTGGAAGGCCTGCGACCCTATCGAAGTGTGTTTTTCTAGAGTAACCGCACCAATGCAGTCTGCTCTGCTTTACTGAATGCAGACACTGGACAACAAAAAGGTCGTTAGTTTTTTTGCTTTATTTTAGGGTTAGCAGGGTTGTTTAACCACTTCAAGTCCAGACACTTTCACCCCCTTCCTGCCCAGGCCAATTTTCAGCTTTCAGTGCTGTCACACTTTGAATGACAATTGTGCGGTCATGCAACACTGTACCCATATGAATATTTTTGCATTTTTTTTTAGACAGATAAACTTTATTTTGGTGGTATTTATTCACCACTGCTATATAAATTAAAAAGTCCAAAAATTTTGAAAAAAAGGGTTTTTCTTATTTTGCAAATAAATAATTTTTCTTCATAAATCTTGGCCAAAAATGTATGCGGTTATCTTTTTAGTAAAAAAAAAAAAATAATCCAAATTAGTTTATAACCAAAAATTATAATTATAATTTCAACATTTTTTTTTAAATTTTTTTTATATTATTAGTTATGCTTTTGTTTTGTTTTTTTTGTTTTTAACATACTATCACCCTAGCAGTACAGTGTCACCATAGTGACACTATACTACTTGTGGGGGGTGATTAAGATTTTTTTTTTTTTTACACTGATTGCTTTTACACCCATAAAGGTTGACAAAGCAATCATTTCTCCTTCTCTCTGGCTGCATTCTTGCAGCCATTGAGAAAAACTGTGCGAGCTGTGATTGGTTACAGCTTGTCACATGGTACAAGGCTGTTGTGAATAGCCTTGTACCATGTGATCTCTGTGATCATTCACAGATTTTACAAGTAGTAAGCAATGATGTCAGGAAATTACATCTTGTTTACTACTATTCATGTGACCACTCATTGGCCAATCAGTGATCACGTGATCGGGACCTCACACAGAGGTCTCGTACAGCGATCAATGATCCTCCGAACACAGCGGACACTGAATCGCTCCTGCACTGCTCCAGTCCGGCCGTTTATGTACATGGGCCGGAAAGGAAGTTTGTTTTGGATAGATTGAAGAGGAGTATCTCCATACATATTATAATTTTTTTGTATGTATTGCACCAGTTTCTTTGCATATGATTTCCTTATTTCCTTTCTTGGTGGCACTAGTCACAAGGGCAAGAAATTAGGGGAATTATTTCCAACAAGGCCATTTCAATGCAATAAAAATATACAGCTAGTCTAACTACTACCTACTAAACTATTTCCTGCTGAAAAATGTGTTTTAGTTGGTGTCTTTGTCTCCATTACCTATGTTCTCTGTAGGATCAGGATAGGAAGGGAGGTGAAACTTCCCAATATGAACAGAAACAGCAATACAAAATCCTGGCAGAGGTTTTAAACTTGCCTCCCCTCAAATCCCAAAGTTTTGTCTGGGTTCTACTTTAAATGTTAAATAGGAAACTGTTAGTAGTGGTCCATTCAGACATTAGTAGTCTGTTATGGTACAATATTACTTACACTGTAGCATGGTTTATTTTGTGCATTCATGTGTGTTGCAACAGGGCAGACAATTCATTTTGAATAGACTATTAATGTACTTTTGCAGAAAAAAAGTACTTGTACAATATATGGCAGCACACCACAGGCATCATCATTGGTAGCTACCAGAGGCGGACTGACCATTCGAGCACTCGGGCACTGCCCAAGGCCCCGGGGTCAGTAGGGGGCCCCATGAGATGCCCCTGGTACCTTTCATTGGCTTTTTTATAGGCTTTTTTGGGAGTGGGCAAGGGCACAGGGGCCCATGATCCCCTATTGCCCGGGGGCCCCATGAGTTGTCAGTCCACCCCTGGTAGCTACTGTACTTGCATGCTATGGTGACATTCTAAATGGTGGCATTACTACACTGGATATATAAGTGTATTATGGTAACATGGTAAAAATACATTTTTACCACATTATGGTGAGTCATATGTTTGAAGCTAGCTTTAAAATCCAGTATATAGGCTTGTAGCACCTCTAATAGAATGAAGCTACTTGCTGACAACCATTGGAAGAATTGGCTACATCACAGGATGCAGTAATAATATGTTAACGCGTTTCGGCCGAAGCCTTACTCATTGCATATTTTTACAGACACAGAAAACTCACTAAAATAGGAATCTTTTTCCTTCAGACACATTAGAAAAAACAGGTGCGGATAATTAAAACCAATTAAACAACTCAGTCTCCTAGATTGTAAGCTCGAAAGAGCAGGGCCCTTGACCCCCTCGTGTTTTGTCTTGTTACTGTATTGTCTAATGTTCTGTCCCCCACTATAATGTACAGCGCTGAGCAAACCGTTTAGCGCTATATAAATACTGTATAATAATACTGTATAATAATATGTAGATGACAAAGCAGTGGCTACAACAACCAAACTCAATCATCATACAAAGATGTCAGTAAAAATTATATAAATAATAATTTGTGACTGTAGATAATCTAACCAACATCTTTAACCAAAATGTATCAGTAATGGTGTCACCCTCTATGTGATATATCACAAAACTAGACAAACCAGCATCTCTAATCAAAATAAAAACATTTTGTGCACTATCTCAATGATGGTGTCACATTCTCTGTGATTAATAAAAAAAATATGGATAAACTAGCATTTCTGACATTGCAATGAAAATTGATGCTCTACTCCAATAATGGTGTATCTCTCTGTGTTGCATATCACAAAAGATGGTCACAGTGTGAATATTCTTTCTTTACCAACAACCTTTTTGTAGGATATAATAGGCTCATAGCACTCCCTGACAGTGAGTTGTTAAGTCAGTTCTCATGCCAGGGCCCTAGGCTAAAGGTTTGCAGCAAGGAAAGGGGGGTGTTGTAAACCTAATTCTCTGATTGCCAGCTCACGCTCCATAACCCACAACTCTTTGTTGGAGGCTATCACATGTCACAACAGAGTTGTAGAGGTGCCCCCCCCCCCCCCAGGGCCTGTGGTTGAAGGGTAAGTAAATCAGGAAGAGCCGAAACACAGACAAGGCCAAACTGCAGCAGGGTCCTGTGTTTCAAGGCACATGGTTCAGACAGGAGACCTGTCAACACTTCCTGGCAGGCCAGCTCTCTTTCTCCCATCCACCATCAGACTTGTGACCAAGCCAGTCTTTATACCTTTGTAATCTTGAAATTTCAATATCTTACTCTTTCGTGGTAGAGCTGTGAAACACGTCAACACAGATTGACATCATCTTATATGGCTAGTCAAAGGTCATACAATTCTTTATAGTAATTTTTATACAAAGTTAGGTATGATGATTGCTGGGAAGAGTGTGTGATTTTAAGATTTACAAGTAAAATAAAAATGTGATCTTTATTTATATGTCTTTTTGGTACATGTAGTGATTATTTATTTCCCAGTAGGCACATATAAAGTAGTAAATTGAATAAAAGTGGAATTTAATCAAAGAATAAAGCTCACATTTTAAAACAAATACATAGGTACACCGTATTGGTATCACATTGTGCCTATGTATTCGTTTTAAAATGTGAGTTTTATTCTTTGAATAATTTCAACTTTTATTCAATTTACTATACTATTTTTATTTTGATCCATGCACTTTGGACCATTGTTATTTATCTGGTTGGTCGATCCATATTTTGAGAGCAGCGTGAATGGGATCACAGGTGGAGATTCTACTGTGGTATTTATACTGTGCATTTTGACTGTTCCTGAAGGGCAGTCAAATCATTTGATAAGAGGCAGCTTGTTTGGTGTGGTGGTAGATTTTAGTTTTCCAATCTTTTTTCCACTTCTGGAAACACAATCTTTCTCAAGATCATACATCGGGGACCTCCTAAGGATTAGGGACATTTTCTATCTTCACCATTTGATTGGACTCATGTTGCTAATTTGATTGATAGATTTTAAATTTTATCTTAATTTGGCGCTAGCACTGCACCTTTTAGTTTTCATTTTTATTATATTGTGCCTATGATATTGTGCTAGATGCTTTCATTAGCTTTATTGACATCCTAGCGCAATTATTTATATATTTGTATTGCAGAATTGTCAAATTGCCAGCTGGCACCTGTCTTTCTGATTGCTTTAATATGAAATGACATCAAGCTGCAGAGTTATGAGTTACTGAAAGTTATGTTATAATGACTTAAAATGTTGATGATACAGCAGTCCTGTAACAGCCCTAGGCACATCGGAGTTGTAAAAAACTTGATCTTGATGAAGATACAGAGGTTGATTTACTATATGGGAATTGGAAAATGAACATTAACTTAGCGTAGCAAATAAGGTGAAACTGCGTTCAGTTTGAATACACAATGAGATGTAAGAAAAAAAAGATAGGGTTTATTTATGGCAAGTGATTGCATGATTAAAATGAACACAACATCACCTTGTTTACTAAGTTAAATAACTATTAATTTTCAAAATGAAACATTCTTTATTCTTTTAGTAAAGCAGTGAAAAAGAGATATCATTAGTTTTCTTAGCAGATATTCATTTTAAAGAGTGACTTGATTTCTGTAGCTGTAAGAATATTGTAATTATTGATAGAATGGCCCCTTTATTATTTCAAACATAGTTACATAGTTAGCCAGGTTGAAAAAAGGCACACGTCCATCTACTTCAACCAATAGAAATAAACACATACATAGACAACCTCCATATACAATACCCTATACCCACAGTTGATCCAGAGGGAGGAAAAACATATAGTAAATAAAATGGGTTTAAATTGGAAATCTACAATTGTCGAGTCAATAGAATTTTCCAGTTGAAATATCAGTTCCAGTAACATCTGTCAAAGGAGAGACTTCCCCTCTCAATGGGAGGGATTCTAGGCCATTCAAAACATACCTAAACACCTTCTCTTGGTCATCTACTGTTGTGTCTCCAAAATGTTTGGAAAATATCTTCAAAGGGGACAAGGCAATAAACCCACAAAATATGTTATCACCCTTTCCCACTTATCCCAAAACTAGAAAAACGTTTTGGCTGGAATTTCACTCTTAGCCCTTGTCAACATTTTCACATAAAACTGTGAAGTTTGAGAATAATTTGGGACAGACCTGCAAGAAAAACAACAAGTATGTGATCTGCACTGTAAATACATGGATAGCAATCCTTTCATGACCCCATTAAGGCACCATGTGTTCATAGCTCACTCCTAGCAACCAACAATACAATCATGTGCTTTGGAGAAGCACAAAGCAAAGTCAATAATTGTGAAAAGAGAAAGATGATAAAATATACCCAATATAGGAAATTAAAGACTACATAGCAAATATAAACACAAAATGACATAGGGGTTAATTTACAATAAGCAAATAGGTTGTTCAGTTTTCAAGGAATTTTGCACTTTCCAAGGAAATTGTACCTTAGCTTAGTGTGGGGAAAATTCACTTTGTAAACAAAACCCAATCATGTGCAAGAAAAAATGAAAAAACTGTTTTTGCTTACACATTGGATGATAAAAGTCAGAAGAACTACAATTACTAAGCTAAGAATACATTCCCTTGCCCTTGAAATAGTGAGTTAAAATACACAGAAAAAATAGACTTTGTACCAGTCTGTCCACATACACAGGAACTGAGGGACACTTCCTTGAAGAGTCTTTGGGGAGTTGAACAAAACCTTTGAATGCAGAAAAATGTAATTTGTGCTCAAAGTAAAGATATGGGAAAAAATGGATTTTTCGTAACACGATCAAACCGAGCATAGGCTTTAATATAGTTTTATTTGTAGTCTATCTGGAATTTAAATTTAACAAACCATTCCTCATCATTCAGGCTACGGCAAACATGAGACACATTATGTCTTTTCTTTTAATTACATCTGCTGACCTGACTTATGATTTCATGATTATTAGATTATATTTCCTGCATGAGAACGTTGCTTCCCTTCTTGAGGCGACTCGGCTGTAATTGGTTTAGCAGCCAGTACCAACCGGTTGACATTGCCAGTAATTCCCAGGCGTGTCCTGGCAAGCTTTGTTCCAGTGCTGATAAAACTCCTGTCCTTAGGTTTTAACTATTAACATGCCAGCCACATTCAGCTACTATTTAAAAGGTGCACAAGTATGCTCTTTTTTTTAGTTCCAAGTTTTCTGTCTAACCTTCATATTAATAATACCATTAAAGGACTACATAGAGATTTCCATGGGCCAGGCCAGTAACAACCCTGCCTTGACACAGCACATAATATATTTAAATATATTTTTATGTATTATTTATATTTATGTATTATATATTTGTATAGTCTATTGTGTGTATAGTGTATCGTACTATTTAAAAAATATATATTATATAAAATGTCCATCTAAATTAGTATTCTAATATATCGAACTTGATCTATGTTTTACTGTCTTGTATTTTCTAGGTTATTAAAAAGGATACTGGATTTTGGAGAGACTTTGGTTTTGGAATGACATGTCAGTATCGTTCAGATTTCATTAATATAGGTGAGATGACAGCATTGTTAACTATAGGCACCTGATAGTATTACTATGTAGATGCATGTACAGTATATTGTAAAAGTCCCGCTGGGACACATAATGAGTAATAGACTGGAATGCTTATCATTCCTGGATTTCTGGAGAAAATACTGCTATAGGCTTCTTTGAGTGTTGTTTAATATAACCAAAAGCCTAGGCATTTGAATACGCAATTTCTGTCAACTATAAGGAATAGGGTTCTGGTTGGCTGATGCACTATTTTGGAAAACCTACTTCATCAGCATCCAAATAGGCTGTTGGACATATGACCAGCATTGCAAGGAGCCTGGAGCAACATTTTCTCTGCCCTTCTATTACTTGTCATGTATCCATTACAGGAAATCAGTTTACATAGCTTTTAAATAGATGTATATCTCAACTGCATTACATTTGATTCTCTAAAACACTGCACCATAAACAATTACCTTTTTTAAATACAATACTTATATTCTAGTTTTGTTGCATCTCAGTCTAATCTTTTGCAGCCTCATAGCAGCTTTTTTCCAACTGGATACACTGCAGTAATGGCTGCATGTTATTTCTCAGGGAGGGTGTTATGATGGTGACAACAATGAATTGTGTCAGTATAATGTGTATTGAAACAGCAACCTGTGGTCTCCAACAGAAGCCATGTTGTCTAGGGTGACAATACAGTAGAACAATATGGAGACAGTGGCACAGCTTTTAGTGATTGGGTTTACATGCAGCCTCATAGCATCTTTTTTCCAACTGGATACACTGCCGCTGTTAGTGATTGGGTTTACATGTACTTGCAGGAGCACAGAGATTTCCTTGTATTATTCAACACCAGCATTCAAGTTCTCTTAGCGTATAAATAGGTGTGGTGCCATGTACATTTTCAGTGCATGTAGCCATGCTTCTTGTAATTTCACAAGAAGAAATCCAGCATTTATCAATTATCCATAAATTAAAAAAATTTAAAGAATTAAAATCACAATATATAGATAGAAAAATGAATATCAACTATTGCTGGTTAAATTATGCATTCATTTTTATGCTGAAGGACAGAAAAATACAGTGTCAGAAAAACAAAACAGCAACTAAATGTCTACTTGATACAGAACTCATAAAATGAAGTGCACTACCAGGCTGATTAATGTAGCGTGTTAATGCAGGGGCTTATTAAAAGTATTAAAAGCCTCTGATTGCCTTCAAGTAATGGGCTCAGCTTTTATTAAAAAGCCCCCTCCCCTCACCTGTCCCCTAATCTAAACTGGAATACCACCACCCAAATGTATACTTACCTCTCGTTTAAAATGGTGGCCTGCTTCAGTGTTTACCTTTCTCCTGCCCCAAATCTTCTTAGTATCTCCCTATGGACTTGGAATTAAACAATACAGACACCACAGGTACATTTTCCATATTTAAATCTATGGGTAGTTGCTGCCAGTTCTGAAAAATTTGGGATAGGGTAAGGTAAATATTGGAAGAGACAACTTCTGCCAGGGAGAGGTAAGTAGGCATCTAGGTATGGGGGTTAAGTTAAATTTGGTAAAGGGGCTGGGGGGGCACTGAATGGGTTTTTATTTCAACTAAGCTTGTCCTTTGAAGGGATATATAATGTTAATAATCATAATAGTTATTATTATTATTGTTATTATTATTATTACCAATATCATTGCTATAATTATGATAATTTTTATGATGGTAATAATAAAATATTTTTCAATCTGAATTTTATTATGGATCATCTTTGCAAAATAGTGGTGCTCTTTGGGTCACAAGTATCACCAAAATTTCTCAGCATTTAGAGCAACTCTATATTGGCAAAATATTGTTTGTGCATGTAGATAAGTGTTGCTAGTTCTGTTTGGATTGCTTATGCATGCATATGTTTATTTTTTGCAGGTGGTTTTGATTTAGATATCAAGGGTTGGGGAGGTGAGGATGTTCACCTGTACCGCAAATACCTTCATAGCAATCTCATTGTGATCAGGACGCCTGTTAGGGGTCTGTTCCACCTCTGGCATGAGAAGCGCTGTGTGGATGAGCTGACTCCAGAACAATACAAAATGTGTATGCAGTCAAAGGCCATGAATGAGGCTTCTCATGGACAGCTTGGAATGCTGGTCTTCAGACATGAGATTGAAGCACACCTACGCAAACAGAAGCAAAAATCCAGTATGAAGAAATCTTGACACTTTCAAAATACACCATATTTATTACCTATGCTATGCCAAGCATATATGACAGAGGAGGACCTTATGAGTTGTCATTCAGATGGAGAACAAAGGATCTGTGCGGTTGACATGCTCAAGGTCTACTTTTAATGAAGTTTCAACATAAAGTGGAAATGGAAAACATATCTGGTAGCTTAAAGAAACCAGTTTATTTAATAGAATAAAATCAATCAGCAATGATGTATTTATTGCTAACATAAGTTTTAAAAATTAATGCAGGGTTTTTTTTCTTTTAAATTGGCGTACATGTGCACTAAAATTAAGGCGCTACCATGTAGGTGCCATGGAAGGGTATGGAGACGAGTATAAAATAAAATGCAAAGCAATAGTGGAAATATATACCTTTTCTACTGAGCTGGGAAAGTCCAGACAACTTCTGATTTTATTTTTGTTGATAATGCAACTTTTGTGAAAACCTGACAACGTGGTTTGAATGTACAGCAACTTTCAGAGTTACCCTTACTCTGATATGATTAACCTCAGTATTTTGCTGCAACATCTGCTGCCAAAAACAAGCCATATCAATGGAATTTCTCCAGACACGCTGGTAGCTATTCCCATCTTTTTTTGTAATTGTTTTTTTTTTTTTAGTTTTGTATAGAGTGGGTAAGAGTTAGAATTTCTGTCAATGGTTTTGCTGTAGGTTTGCCCACTGAGAAACCTTGACTACAGGACATGAGGGGAAATCTCACAAGAGCAGTGCATATCTGTCTCATCCCTTTTCTTTCTAAAACACACCAACACAAAAAAAAAGCTTTGGCTAAAATTGGGTTTAAGCTACTATTAAGTGTACAAAATGTTTGTAAGGCAGCAATCCAATACAAGTGCGCAGTCGGTAAGTTTCCTGATGGTGTTATCTACATTGAAATTGATTGATGAACAGAAATAATGAAAGCACAAATGAGTGTATTGTTATCCTTAAATAATGTTTTGCACATTTCATTCCCAGTATATTTGGAAAAAAAAAAGCTTTACTGCAAAAATATCAGTAGTATTTTTCATTTAAATGCCTGTTTCTTCTACCTGTTAGACCAGTTGAAACTTTCAAACACAGTTTTACAGACAGCTATAAAGACAAATGTGCCAGTGTGTTGTTATATAGAATATGCCCTTTGTTCTTTGTCAATGCCTAAGCCCAAGGAAGACGTGAGTCCTATTATTTAAAAGCTATTATTACTTATCATCAAAATCACTGGGTCTTATTTTTCAAAAGACTCTTGTCTTTGAAACTGTGAATGCCTGACTGATGGCAATGGCAGATTGAAGAGGATAAACCTCCTGTGTACACTTTATGAAAAGTGCACGCTAAATGTTAACCAAGTCCATAGGAGCTGATAAACATTACTGGGATTTAAAGGGAAGTCATTTTACAAGGGTTGACACCAAAACTATTGTGATATATGTTATTTTTAGGTAGTGGTTAACACTACTGCACTGTTAGTAAAATGACACTTATCCAGTTTCCAGCCAGTGTGGTGAGAATCCCACCAATAACTGTGTTTTTCTGTAGCAGCCTCCATCAAAGTGGCAGTGTGTCCATTCTTTTAAGCGATACTATAATTGTATTTATTCAATTCTAATTTCTTTTCTTTTGGAGTTGTACAGGTTTTTTTTTTTTAAAGTAAAAATGTTAAAAACTATATATATAACATATAGGGGTTGATTTACAACTGGAGAGTGCAGAATCTGGTGCAGCTCTGCATGGAAACAAATCAGCTTCCAGGTTCTATTGTCAAAGCTTAACTGAACAAGCTGAAGTTGGAAGCTGATTGGCTACCATGCACAGCAGCACCAGATTCTGAGTGCACTAGTTTTAGTAAATCTCCCCCACAGTTTTCACATTAGGCTGAGCTTCCTGATGAGAAGTCCAGCACTGTCTGCATGCCTGTTGAGAGGTATTAGGCTGCTTTCACACACAGGAGTTTTTCAAGCGTTTTTGCGTTAAAAAAAGCGCCTGAAAAGCTCAAGAAAACTGATTCCCTGTGTATGTGAATGTATATCTATGTATGTTTTTACACTGAGGCGTTGCGCTTGTGGTGCGGTGTAAAAACTCCTGCTTGCAGCATCTTTGGGGCATGATTGGGGAGTTAAAAAAAAGCCCCAAAAATGCCTATTCCCATTGAAATCAATGGAAACGCCTGAAAAACGCCTGAAAGGCCCCTTAAAAACGCCTCTGAGAAGCATTTTTGGACCAGGTTTTATGTCACATGTCCTTTAAAAAATGCCCAGAAAGCGTGGAAAAAGGACAGTAAAAACGCCTATGCATTTTTGCAGCAGATCAGTGTGAAAGTAACCTAAATGACTAAACAAAACTGTCCCTTCTCCACTAACTTAAAAGAAAAGGTATACCACTTCACTCTGACATACATCACCATGTATTGTGTTGCATTGAGATGAAAAAAGTATGGCATGCTCTACTTTTTTCCTACTGCAAATCAGCATACTAATACAACATAATACAACATACTAATGTGAACTTCTCCATTCACAAATCTAATTTTTTACAGGTTCTTGAGTTGGCATGCATTGAAAAAAATGGTCCAACACATTAAGTGTGAATGGGCCCTTAATTAGAATCTAAACAGAAGCAAATTAATGCATTGTTTATTGACTCCTTTAATTTGTTAAAATATTAAACAAATTCATAAATATTTCAAGTACTTACATATTTGAAAACAAATCAAAACTCCATTTAGATAGCTAGATGCACATTTGAAATACATAACCATGAATTGTTTTTTTGCAATTCTGCTCAGCAGGTCTGGTGATTCATACAACGCTACAACATTGTATAACTAGTGAGAATATCGCTCATATTTTCTGTTTATGCTTTAATACTTCAATTGTCATTTGCCTGCTCCTTGGACAATAATTAAACATCATCATTCATTGTCCATTGAGCAGGCAGATAACACACAGGATGCGAAAAGGGAAAATAGTTGTTTCACACGCTGTGTAGTAGAGGCATCTGAACCACAAGACTGACAAAGCTAGAATTACAAATCCTTTTGACTTATGTTAAGCGTGCCTTTGCATAAGCACTAATTTCTTTCTAGAGTGCACTTAAATGTTTTAAAAATGGTAAATGGATTTCATACATTTCCTGTAAAAATATCACATATAGATGTACATTGTGCGTATTTATTACTGTCGCTGAGAAACACTGCCATCTACTGGGCTTTCTAGGCAGCTTCTGTCTATAAAGTCTAGACCAGTGTTTCTCAACCTTATTTTAATCAATGCACCCTTTAAAATTATGGACAGTCCCGAGCAGGGGCGGACTGACAACTCATGGGTTCCCCGGGCAATAGGGGATAATGCTCAAACTCAAAAAAGCCTAAGAAAAAGATACCAGGGGCATCTCATGGGCCCCCCCCTGACCCCGGGCCCTCGGGCAGTGCCCGAGTTTCAAAATGGTCAGTCCGCCCCTGGTCCCGAGGCACCCTTTAAAATTTAGAATAGCCTTGAGGCATCCCATTTTAGAATGGGGTGCCTCAAGACTGTCCATAATTTTAAAGGGTTCCTCCGGACTATCCTGAATCTTAAAAGGGCACCCCATTCTAAAATATGAAAAACTATTTGATTCGTTTTATATAACGCAGCAACATCCACACATGTAGGTCACCCAACGTTAGGCGATTTATTCTTCCAGAGCAAACACACTTTTGCACACTGGTACTGTCTAGTATTCCAATGTTTCTCTTCCCCCTCAGTTTTTCCCCATCACTGACCTAATGTGACCCCAGCACTGATGGAAAGGGGAGGGGAGGGTCAATCTAGGATGCTGTGTAGACCGCTTAAATCCTCCTTATCAACTGATGATGCCATTGGTTGTCAGGACACCGGAGGCAAGAAGGTCGTAAATGGTGTGCAATGAAAACCTGTGGCCTTGTGTAACTAAAAGGCAGGCTTGTTCCACCCGCTGGCTTGTATACAAGTTTTGGGCAATTTTAGACATTTTGCCAAGGCACCCCTGAAGAAACCTTAAGGCCCCCCAGGGTACCTGGGCACCCTGGTTGAGAAAGGTTGGTCTAGACCAGCGTTTCTTAACCTTTTTTCAGGCAAGGCACCCTTTAAAATAATGGACAGTCTTGAGGCACCCCATTCTAAAATGTGAATAACTATTGTATTAGTTTTATATAACGCAGCAACACCCACACATGTAGGACACTCAACATTAGAGGTGATTTAATCTTCCAAAGCAAATACACTTTTGCACACTGGTACTGACTAGTATTCCAGTGTTTCACTTCTCCCTCAGTTTTTCTCCATCACTGAGCTAATGTGACCTCAGCACTGATGGAGAGGGGCAGGGGAGGGTCAAACTAGGATGCTATGCAGGCAGCTGACATCCTCCTTATCAACTGATGATGTCATTGGTTGTCAGGACGCCTGCGGCTAGAAGGTTGTAATGGTGCACAATGAAAACCTGTGGCTTTATGTAACTAAAAGGAAGGCTTGTTCCACACACTGGTTTGTATACAAGTTTTGGGCAATTTTAGACATTTTGCCAAGGCACCCCTGAAGAAACCTTAAGGCAACCCTGGTTGACAAAAGGCTGGTCTAGACCAGTGTTTTTAAACCTTTTTTCAGACAAGGCACCCTTTAAAATAATGGACAGTCTTGAGGTACCTCATTCTAAAATGGGGTGCCTCAAGACTGTCCGTAATTTTAAAAGGGCACCCCATTCTAAAATGTGAAAAACTATTGTATTAGT